>NC_060121.1:401133385-401445885 GCF_021461395.2 Schistocerca americana
CTGTACCTAGGACACAGAGTCACTTACTGATGTACATAATTTGGTCATGATGAAAAAAAGCTTACGCTATAAATGATGATATGGATGAAACATGTGTTCTGGCCTTTATTGTTCTTACTTATAAACATTAAACTGACGAAAAAAACTGGATCTAGGAATATAATAGTGAAATTACCACTCATAGTTTTCACCCTTAATTTGAATTCTCCTTTGGAACCTACAAATCATTTACCTTTGATTCCTTTCCTTATTTGCATCTGTAATATACAGATTGGACATAAGAGAGGAAAGATTTTATCCCTGCATCGTGACCTTTTAATCTGAATACATCTCTTTCCCAATCGTAATTCTCCCACTAGGACTTCATACGTATTGAATTTCGTCTACTTTTCCTTTAAGCCCATAAATAACGTTTAATAATTTTAAATTTTGAAGTATTTTGAACCGTTGCCAAGCGGTTTTTCTAGGTAAGCTTCTTCCTTTACAGTATCGTGACTTTTATTTGGTGTTTCTTCCATTATGACTCGTATCAGCCAAATTCCTGTTACACTCTTCATATTCATGCCTTCATTCTAAATTGTTCCTTTTTATCCTTCTGATAAGAGTGTATTTTTTAATCACATTTTTCCTACGTCCACTTAACCTTAGCTTTCCTGAAAATAGTATTGATTCATTCGTGAATGACTTGTACTACTGTATATCCGTTTATTCCTGAACATTTTTTTATCTCCTCCTTTCTATGTCCATCTGTATTGTATTATCGAAAATTTTTTTGTACTTACCTTTTTACATCCTACATTGGCCAACGCGACATTGTGATAGCCCTTACTAACGATACATATTGCTCCTTAAAAGAAACAAACTGCTGTGGTATGCACTACCGGAATATGTTTTACAGAGCCTTGAAGTAGCCGGTCTTTGTGGCCGAGAGGTTCCAGGCACTTCATTCCGGAACCACGCTGTTGCTACGGTCGCAGGTTCGAATCCTGCCTCGGGAATGGATGTGTGTGATGTCCTTAGGTTAGTTAGGTTTCGGTAGTTGTAAGTCGAGTCGACTGATGACCTCAGATGTTAAGTCCCATAGTGCTTAGAGCCATTTGAACCATTTGAACCTTAAAGTACTTAAAAATATCCTCATTGCTCTACATTCCAAGATTTTATTATTGGCAGTGACAGCTATGTAGAACGATATGTATGTCTTGAAACTTATTTTCATTCCTTCTGTATGGACTATTGCTATTTTCGAACTGTAGACATTTTTAAGTGATTCCGAAAATGTCATACAAGTTTCACAATTGATATGTTATTAAAATACCACAATTTGCACCATAAATGTTCGTATAAATTTACTGTTAATAGATAACATAAAAGCTTTAGTCCTTTCGAAATTACATCAATATGGTAACACATGCGAGCATCGTCATATTCATTACCTGACTACAAAAAGATCGTCATGTTAACGTCACGTGTATGGAATTTCAGTAAGTTGTAACCACCATGTTGGTCCTCTACAGTTTTACACACACACACACACACACGCCAAGATTAATCTACCATGACATTATAAATAAAGGGAGATTGTGGCGGTTAGGTTTTCAGAAGCGCCTCTGGAAAAATTATATGTGCTTTATGAACATTACCAACTGCCACGAGCTTACAAATAGAAAGCACGATCATTGATCTTTTATTGCTAGGTGACAGTTACTAAACTATATAAAATGGAATCGTCATGACTTCCGCACGGTTTGCATCAGGACGTTACATTCACACTGCATGGCAGCACGGTTGGCCGCGAGGGGGGGGGGGGGGGGGGGGCTTGATGGGAAATAGTATGAGCATGTGTGGTTTGGTTTAGCGACGCTGCCCACTTTCATTTGAATGGCTTCGTCAATAAGCAAAATTGACGCATTTGGTGGAGTGACAATTTCGCTGTCGACAACTCTCTTCGCTCTCAGCAGGAGACTGTGTGGTGTGCAATATTCATTCACGGAGGAATCGGTGCGTTATTCCTTGATGGCGCGGTGACTACCGAACGTTACGTGGAGGTTTTGGAAGATGATTTCATTCCCATTAACCAAAGTACCCTTATTGCGACATAATGTGGTTCATTTAAGACGGAACTGGAGCCTATAGAAGCAGGAGAGTATTCGGTGTCCTGGAGAAGGACTTTGGGAACCAGATTCTTTCTCTGAGGTACTCAGATAACACTGATATTTGCCCGGGTTGGCTGCTATATTCTCCGGATCTGAACACATTCAACTCCTTGTTGTTGGGCTATATTAAACACAAGACGTACAGAAATAGCCTCAAAACGACTGAAGGGCTAAAGCAGCCATTCAGGAGGTCATCTGTATTATCAGTGTTCCGACGCTTCAGCGGGTCAAGCAGAATTTCGCTATTCGTCTGCGCCACATCATCATAAATTATGGTAGGCGTTTCGAGCGTGTGATAACATAAATTAGAAAGTCTTTAGTGACGTTTACATGTTGAAGAAAGTGTATTCACCCCGCAGTTTGTAACTAATCTACGTTTTTCTTCGTATTGTTTTCATATAGTTCAATAATTATGAACCTGTAACAGGCAGAAATTGCATATGTAAAATATATAATAAGGGAATTAGATAAAGCAGTCGCGTGTACAGTTGTATTTCACTTGATAACACCAGTTTGTATGACTTAGAATAAGGTACTGAAAATTAACGGTGTCCCGTATTTTGTGGCTCGAACAACCGAAATCTACTCGCTTGCACGCATTCATTTCAAGCTGCACTCCAGACACTGTCAGTATAATGTAAGAAAACTCAATAATTAAACATAAAGAAAGAAATAATCTACTTGATTTTTAAGGTAGTACCATAAGTAACATACATTCGAATGGTGTTAGATATTTTTTATTTACTATTCCATGCCAAATGAATATTTAACACAACACCTCCTGTTGTCATGTCGCTTCCTGTACTGTCATGTATTGTCACTGATTGAAGAAGTTTCGAACACAGTTCCAGAGGAGATGTACTGTCACTGGTAGAAGAAGTTTCGAACACAGTTCCAGGGGATATACACAGAAAGGTAACACCACGAGTGATCGAAATCGTAATCTCATTCATCTGACAGAAATCATTTTATAGCATGACGCTGCTTAACAGGGTGAAAACCTTAATGTGAATCGATTCAGGGGCTAAACCCAACGTATTTAAAAAGAACCATTTATTTCACGAAATTTTGCCTTTCACACAGCTAGCATCTGGAATGTACTTACCTGTAAAATTCATAATTTTGCAGTAGAGTAATAGTGCCCGTCTTGCCATAAAGGGCATGGAATTATCGATTAAATGAAAGTTCTGACACACTAATAGGCCTAGCTCCGTGTCAGAAATATTGTATGCCGCCCCCATCTCTGGCTTCAGGCTGGTTACTGCTGACTGTGCATTGTAAGTGTAGGCTGTCTTCAAGGTCACAGTTTCAGTCATGGGATCCGCATCTTTAGTCACTTGGGCAAAAGTGGCGGTCCCATACGATTCCGCTGACATATCTGTGCCTGTAGCAGAGAAAAATGAGGAATTTATATATAGCAACGAAGTGAAGCAGAAGTTGAAAGCATTGTGCTGCAATGAAATATAAAATTTTACTTCTACAATTACAGTACGAAATGGTTTACGTACTAGACATACTATGTTAGTGAAAACGCCCAAGGAACACTTTTACTAGTTGACAGGATGAGAGCATGAATCCACAGTACAGAAGAATAGCAGTATTGGTGCTGAAAGTATCTCCTGAGGAAAAAAGATGGAAAAAAGGAGGTTTGGGAATCTAAGAAACAGATGTATTTCTGCAGCATTAATCAAGAGACATCGAAAGATATGAGGAGGCACCGAACAGCAGTTAAGACGTCGTATATGTAAGATATTCAGACAGTCGCCCAGATACACATGAAAATTTAAGAAGTAACGCTGCTATGTGAGTATGCTATTGCCTGTTATTAGAAGTGTGTCAGTTATTTTCGTTGGTGTTACACTGCTGATTGATGTTTACCGAAGATCGTAGTAATCACCATCAGCTGCTGTGGAAACATCTATTATGGCCACAAGTTACGATTGTCTCAATCATCATCAAGAAAGTAATGGTCTTCAAGATTCAGTGGCTATGGGCGCTTCAGTCCGGAACCGCGAGACTGCTACGGTCGCAGGTTCGAATCCTCCCTCGGGCATGGATGTGTTTGATGCGCGTTAGGTTAGTTAGGTTTAAGTAGTTCTAAGTTCTAGGGGACTGATGACCTCAGATGTTAAGTCCCACGGTGCTCAGAGCCTTTTTTTTTTTTTTTTTTTTTTTTTTTTGGCAGTGGCTAATGATAATTGATAACATCGAAACTAGTGGCAACAATAATGGTTAAAGTTTTGCTAGATATTACAGAAAATAAGTTACTTGAGTTTCACGCCAAGTAACAAACATAACTGATAACATTAATAAACTTTTTTGCTGTAGATTTTCGAGGCATAATGTGAGTTTCAATACAAATCAATGTATTCTCGAATTTCCAAATTTGAAACTTTGTAACAATTACTCCATTTGATACGAGAGATCACACGAAAACAACGGTGAACTCGGGACAGATTCAGTTGTGCATTCTTTCCTCCGGTACTTTTCACGACATTCGTTAAAATTATCTCCAACTTCATAGAAGGAAAATTTGGTTTTGTGAAGTCAAGGGAACAGTTAGATGTGCGAAAAGCACAGGCGATTAATCGCATCCCGCGAATGAGTATGAAAACTTATTTTGAATTGGAGTCAGATACACCGTAAATTTTGACAGATTCTTAAGTAAGACCCCTTTAGAGCCAAGACGTTAATAGTACAACTACAATACTTCCGGCACACTCTTCGGTGCGTGTAAAGGAGATGGTCCGCGCTGAGACTGTACCCACGTCATTACGTGAACTGGTTGCCTAGTGTTACGATTTGTGAAATGCTAACTTAACAGTTTTGACAGAAAATATTCTGTCCCATCAGTAATTTTCACCCCTTTTCCCCACAACCTGTCCCTCTCCTACTCCTCCCCCCACCTCTGTCTGTCTGTTTGTCTCTCTGTCTCTCTCTTTCACCACATTCACACGTACACACACACACACACACACACACACACACACACACACATACACGTAATCACAAACACACAGTGTGTATTTGCACTCAGCAAAAATTTTATTAAAAGTTATAGACAATACCTGTCAAACTTAATGTAGTTCCACCCCTAAAATAGCTCTATCATTTGTCGAAAACACGTAAGCCTCCTGAGCAACTCAGACACACACCTGCGCAGACAAAAATGTCATAATATCATTTATACATTTAAAATATCTGTATCATTTATCAAAACTACGTAAAGATGTTGATAATACTGGTGTAACCGATTGTATATCTGCGTGCAAAATGTCTCCATTATTTGTCAACAATGTAGAAGCTTTGTCAGCAACATGCGCACAATGCTTATGTCAAGAGTCACAATGTTATTTCCACGTCTTACTGTAATCTGCACTTTGAAACAGGCAGTGGTTGAAATTAATATCACAACTGGTACAAGCAATATCAGCCCCCACCCTCCCCTGCCCCGTCAGCAAAGCACATCTCTGTCATCAACTGTGCAATGGCTACATCTAAATCCTGCTAGTTCCCCTACTTTCAGGAAATATAGTTTTCCTTCGCCTAAGGTGAAGATAGTTTTTGCAAATGTCGTGCTAATCACAGTAGGAAAGGATATAGATCTGCAGTTTTTCTGTGTTCACAGTTTTTTGTGTGTCACCTCTCTTGTGAACTCGAAAACACATTCGTTTCTATCGAAACTCATATTGTACCTGTCATTATCTACAGCGAAATTATTTATTAATGTAATGAGTTTTGATTGACTCTTATCAGCAAACAGAAGAAGGGTATTTATTCTGTACTATCTTGGAGAACATGAAAACATCAACTTGGGGAACCACAATTATTGCTACTAGTGTCGCTGTTAAAAAGCGTCGTTAGGTACTGACTGCATCACGAAAAGAGCAATTTCCTTGATGATGATTGACAACAATCGTAACTTGTAAGCACAACAAAAGCTTGTGTGTGTGTTTGTGTGTGTGTGTTTATGTTTATGAGAGAGACAGAGACAGAGAGAGAGAGAGAGAGAGAGAGAGAGAGAGAGAGAGAGAGAGAGAGGGAGTGAGTGATGAATAGAGAGAGAGGCATGGAAAGACGTGATGGACCCAGGAAATATAATTTTTGGTTTAGAACCTGTGTCATATTGTTGTTGAAAAAGGAATTTCGCCTCTCTTATGCTGCTTCATGCCAGCAAACAGCGCCTGTGACGTCATGGGTACGGTACCAAGTACAGGACGGTACGGATGTAAGCACCAAAAAGTACATAACATCCGTGTAGCTATGCTACTGACGTTGATTCCACCTTAGCTACTACACCAAGGAATTTGTACTTGAATGCTACATTTTCAGTTACACCGAATACCTATGGTGGAATATGTCAATCAAATCGAAGTTCCATGTCACAAAACGTTCCCAGAATTGGTAGAAGAAGTTTCAGATATATAAACTGAGAAAACGAAAAAAAAAAATTGCTGGAATATATCTGAGTCGTTGTTGTACTGACTGATGCGGTATACTATTACACTACTGGCGATTAAAATTGCTACATGACGAAGATGACGTGTTACAGAAGCGAAGTTTATACGACAGGAAGAAAATGCTGCGATATTCAAATGATTAGCTTTTCAGAGCATTCACACAAGGATGGTGGCGGTGGCGACATCTACAACGTGCTGACATAAGGAAAATTTCCAACCGATTTCTCATACACAAACAGCAGTTGACCGGCGTTGCTTGTAAAAAGTTGCTGTGATGCCTCGTGTAAGGAGGAGAAATGCGTATCATCACGTTTCCGACTTTGATAAGGTCGGCTTGTAGCCTATCGCGATTGCGGTTTATCATATCGCGACATTGCTTCTCGCGTTGGTCGAGATCCAATGACTGTTCGCAGAA
This sequence comes from Schistocerca americana, assembly GCF_021461395.2. Classification (NCBI taxonomy): domain Eukaryota; kingdom Metazoa; phylum Arthropoda; class Insecta; order Orthoptera; family Acrididae; genus Schistocerca; species Schistocerca americana. Next base: position 401,140,414 of record NC_060121.1, read on the forward strand.
TATGGAATCGGTGGTTTCAGGAGGGTAATACGGAACCCCGTGCTGGATCCCAACGGCCTCGTATCACTAGCAGTCGAGATGACATGCATCTTATCCGCATGGATGTAATCGATCGTGCAGCCACGTCGCGATCCCTGAGTCAACAGATAAGGACGTTTGCAAGACAACAACCATCTGCACGAACAGTTCGACGGCGTTTGCTGCAGCATGGACTATCAGCTAGGAGACCATGGCTGCCTTTACCCTTGACGCTGCATCACAGACAGGAGCGGCTGCCATGGTGTACTCAACGACGAACCTGGGTGCACGAATGGCAAAATGTCATTTTTTCTCATGAATCCAGGTTCTGTATCATGATGGTCGCATCCGTGTTTGGCGACATCGTGGTGAACGCACATTGGAAGCGTGTATTCGTCATCGCCATACTGACGTATCACATGGCGTAATAGTATGGGGTGCCATTGGTTACACGTCTCGGTCACCTCTTGTTCGCAATGACGGCACTTTGAACAGTGGACGTTACATTTTAGATGTGTACCGACACGTGGCTCTACCCTTCATTCGATCCCTGCGAAACCCTACATTTCAGCAGGATAATGTACGACTGCAAGTTGTAGGTCCTGTATGGGCCTTTCTGGGTAGAGAAAATGTTCGACTGCTGCCCTGGCCAGCACATTCTCCAGATCTCTCACCAACTGAAAACATCTGGTCAATGGTGGCCCAGCAACCGGCTCATCACAATATGCCAGTCACTACTTTTGATGAACTGTGGTATCGTGTTGAAGCTGCATGGGCGGCTGTACCTGTACCCGCCATCCAAGCTCTGTTTGACTCAATGCCCAGGCGTATCTAGGCCGTTATTACGGCCAGAGATGGTTGTTCTGGGTACTGATTTCTCAGGATTTACGCACCCAAATTGCCTGAAAATGTAATCACATGTCAGTTCTAGTATAATATACTTTTTTCCAATGAATACCCGTTTATCATCTTCATTTCTTCTTGGTGTACCAATTTTGATGGCCAGTAGTGCATTTATTAAAGCAAATACCATTTTTCGATCGGTTTTTTAGCTTATTTTCTATTTGTTTAATTATGCAGAAATATGTTAAGGAGCGATATGTTCTTCTCCTCTGGAAGTCTGTTTAGCGTACGAAGTATGTTATTTCGTCCGTAATATTCAATCTTTCTCACTGAGGGTTATATTGATTATTTGCTGTTTGTAGCTATGTTCAACTGAAAAAAAAAAATATATTTGTCATACCACCCTCATCCGAGACCGACAGTCCAGCTCCCGTTAAGGACGTTTCTTACGAACGATAATTCCTTTAATTTTTGATGTACTTTTGTATCAAATTCCTGCGTCAGCTCTTACAGTTATATTCGCCGTCATTTGTTAGGTTCCTCGAACTTCTTATCAGAATGTGAGCAGGGTGCATGATGGTGAAAATTTTTGTGGTTTCGTACATCTTTGAACTACAAGTTATTCTGAAGTGAACGATTCCGTCAATATCTCTGGAATTGCTTCTGTTTCTCTGAACATAGCGTACTGTACATAATACCTCATTTTAACTTCATGTGGTCTGTGTTTTCCACCAAACTTCCAATACAGATTAATACATTTCATCTGTTATTACATATCTATTTTCCCTTCATCTGAGCCCCCAAAGTAGTACACAAGGTAACTGAAAGAAAAACGCAATGAGACGGATTTAAATGACACATTTATTCAAGGAGATAAGCTACACAGAAGTCACCGCAATTTATGATGAACCCTTGGGCGCTAAAATGTCGGAAATGGTTCTTCACGGGGTGTCTTGTCACCACGCATAGCAGTGGATGTTTTGAAACGTACTCACATACTGGCCACAAGGTTGGTCAAGAATTTTTGTTGTGTGGCGTTCCATTTCTCCAGTGCGATTGACGACGGCTGTGTGTTCACAATGTAGCAGTGATGAAGAGCTGGCTGAAGGTTAAGAGTTTAGTCATGAGGAATCAATACAGAAAAAAAGTGCGATACAAAAGTACAAAGGAAATATGAGATATGCTTGAAGTTCTCTAAGATTATAGATACTGCAATAAGAAATAGCTCGGTAGGCAGTACAGTTGAACAGGAACGGACATCTCTAGAAAGGGCAATCACAGATGTTGGAAAGAAAAGTATAGGTACCAAAGCCTAACTGCGAAGAAACCATGGGTAATAGCAAAAATACTTCAGTTGATCAATGAAAGAAGAAAGTATTAAAATGTTCAGGGAAATTCAGGAATACAGACATGCAAGTCACTGAGGAATGATATGAATAACAAGTGTAGGGAAACTAAGAGAAATGGTTGCACGATAAATATGACGAATACGAGGAAGAAATGATTGTCGGAAGGACTGATTCAGCATATAGGAAAGTCAAATTAAACTTCTGTGAAAGCGAAGCGAGGGTGGTAAAATTAAGAGTGTATCGGGAATTCCACTGTTAAATGCAGGGGAGAGAGCGGATAGGTGGAAAGAGTACATTGTAGGCCTCTATGAGAGGGAAGATTTGTGTGATATGATAGGACAAGAAACAGAAGTCGATTTAGAAGAGGTGGGGAACCCACTATTAGAATAAGAATTTAAGATAGGTTTGGGAGACTTAAGATCAAATAAGGCAGAAGGAATACATAGTAGCCCATCAAAATTTCTAAAATCATTGGGTGAGGTGGCAACAGAATGACTACTCACGTTGGTGTGTGGAGTGTATGAGTCGGGCGACATAGCATCTGACTTTCGGAAAAATATCATCCACACAATACCGAACACTAAAAAAGCTGACAAGTGGGAGAATTACCGCACTATCTGCTTAACAGCTCATCCATCCAAGCTGCTGACAAGAATAACTTACAGAAGAATGGAAAAGATGACGATCAGTTTGGCTTTAGGAAAGGTAAATACGCCAGAGAAGCAACTCTGACGTTGCGATTGATAATGGAAGCAAGACTATAAAAAATCAAGGTAGATTTTTACGACTCCAAATGAAAGTTTTGTAACTAATGGATACAAAACTGGTAAAAGACTTTTATGTATCATAGGAGTATCTGGACCTGAAGAAGGAAAATGCGAAGATTCTGAAATAAAATATGAAGAGGCGCTAAAACAAGTTATTAATATAATGAAACTGACCATTTATTAATATTTGGCGACGTAAATATATCAGTGGAAAAGTGCCAGTAGTAGATACAGTAGACACATTTAGTGAAATAATCTAGAAGAAAGTGATTAGACATTTAAAGATTTTCCTGCATTTAATCAGTTAAAGCTTAATGTTATCTTCTTTAGAAAGGAAGACATAAATAAATAAATCACGAACACAAGAAATTCAAATTCAGTGTTTTATTGTGTAATAGCTAATAACAAAATAAACTCCCAATTCGAGACAATGATGCATATAGAGGTAATGACATAAGCACTTAGCACTTGTGATTCCGTTCAAAAATTGAAATATGAATAATATAGAGAAAGAAATCAAAACTGATATTCATCATCCAGGGATGCGAAGCATAAGGAACTTTTGTCACGAAGATTGCCAATAGAAATGCAGTTAACTGAAATTGAAGACAATAACTAAGAATAATGGGGACGATTGAAATAAGCCACTTTGAATATAGCTAATAAGGGAAAATCAAAATGTCAATCTGAAAACGGCAATAAAATTAAACAAAAACCAATGGTTAATAACACATATCTGACGTTATTTCTACAACTAACTAACGCAAGGAAAAGAAACAGGAAATCATGTTGTTGTTGTTGTTGTGGTCTTCAGTCCTTAGACTGGTTTGATGCAGCTCTCCATACTACCCAATCCTGTGCAATCTGCTTCATCTCCCAGTACCTACTGCAGCCAACATCCTTCTGAATCTGCTTAGTGTATTCATCTCTTGGTCTCCCTCTACGATTTTTACCCTCCACGCTACCCTCCAATACCAAATTGGTGATCCCGCGATGTCTCAGAACATGTCCTACCAACCGATCCCTTCTACGACTCAAGAAGTGCCACAACCTTCTCCCCAGTTCTATTCAATACCTCCTCATTAGTTATGTGATCTACCCATCTAATCTTGAGCATTGTTCTGTAGCACCACATTTCGAAAGCTTTTATTCTCTTCTTGTCTAAACTATTTTTCGTCCACGTTTCACTTCCATACATGGCTACACTCCATACAAATACTTTCAGAAACGATTGCCTGACATTTAAATCTATACTCGATGTTAACAAAGTTTTCTTCTTCAGAAACGCTTTCCTTGCCATTGCTAGTCTACATTTTACATCCTCTCTACTTCGACCATTATCAGTTATTTTGCTCCCCAAATAGCAAAACTCCTTTAATACTTTAATTATATCATTTCCTAATCTAATTCCCTCAGCATCACCAGACTTAATTCGAGTACATTCCATTACCCTCGTTTTGCTTTTGTTGGTGTTCATCTTATGCCCTTTTTCCAAGACACTATCCATTCCTTTCAACTGCACTTCCAAGTCCTTTGCTGTCTCTGACAGAATTTCAATGTCATAGGCGAACCTCAAAGTTTTTATTTCTTCTCCATGGATTTTAGTACCTACTCTGAACTTTTCTTTTGTTTCCTTTATTGCTTGCTCAATATACAGATTGAATAACGTCGAGGATAGGCTACAACCCTGTCACACTCCCTTCCCAACCACTGCTTCCCTTTCATACCCCTCGACTGGTATGACTGCCATCTGTTTTCTGTACAAATTGTAAATAACCTGTCGCTCCCTGTATTTTATCCCTGCCAACTTCAGAATTGGAAAGAGAGTATTCTAATCAACATTGTCGAAAGCTTTCTCTATGTCTACAAATGCTAGAAACGTAGGTTTGCCTTTCCTTAATTTTTCTTCTAAGATAAGTCGTAGGGTCAGTATTACCTCCCGTGTTCCAATATTTCTACGGAATCCAAACTGATCTTCCCCGAGGTCGGCTTCTATCAGTTTTTCCATTCGTCTGTAAAGAATTCGCGTTAGTATTTTGCAGCCGTGACTTATTAAACTGATAGTTCGGTAATTTTCACATCTGTCAACACCTGCTTTCTTTGGGATTGGAATTATTATATTCATCTTGAAGTCTGAGGGTATTTCGCCTGACTCATACATCTTGCTCTCCAGATGGTAGAGTTTTGTCAGGACTGGCTCTCCCAAGGCTGTCAGTAGTTCTAATGGAATGTTTTCTACTCTGGGGGCCTTGTTTCGACTCAGGTCTTTCAGTGCTCTATCAAACATCACCCTTGTATAGACCCTCTATATAGTCCTTCCAACTGTCTGCTTTCCATTCTTTGCTTGAACTGGGTTTCCATCAAAGCTCTTGATATTCATTCAAGTGGTTCTCCTTTCTCCGAAGCACTCTTTAATTTTCCTGTAGGCAGTATCTATCTTACCCCTAGTGAGATAGGCCTCTACATCCTTACATTTGTCCTGTAGCCATCCCTGCTTAGCCATTTTGCACTTCCTGCCGCTATCACTTTTGAGACGTTTGTATTCCTTTTTGCCTGCTTCATTTACTGCATTTTTATATTTTCTCATTTCATCAATTAAATTCAATATTTCTTCTGTTACCCAAGGATTTCTACTAGCCCTCGTCTTTTACCTATTTGATCCTGTACTGCCTTCACTATTTCATCCCTCAAAGCTACCCATTCTCCTTCTACTGTATTTCTTCCCCCATTCCTTTCAATTGTTCCCTTATGCTCTGTCTGAAACTCTGTACGACCTCTGGTTCTTTCAGTTTATCCAGGTCCCATCACCTTAAATTTCCACCTTTTTGCAGTTTCTTCAGTTTTAATCTACACTTCATAGCCAATTGATTGTGGTCAGAGTCCACATCTGCCCCTGGAAATGTCTTACAATTTAAAACCTGGTTCCTAAATCTCTGTCTTACCATTATGTAATCTATCTGATACCTATTAGTACCTCCAGGGTTCTTCCATGTATACATCCTTTTTTCATGATTCTTAAACCAAGTGTTAGCTATGATTAAATTATTCTCTGCGCAGAATTCTACCAGGAGGCTTCCTCTTTCATTTCTTAGCCCCAATCCATATTCACCTACTATGCTTCCGTCTCTCCCTTTTCCTACTCTCGAATCCAGTCACCCATGACTTTTAAATTTTTGTCTCCATTCACTATCTCAATAATTTCTTTTATCTCATCATACATTTCATCAATTACTTCGTCATCTGCAGAGCTAATTGGCATATAAACTTGTACTACTGTAGTAGGTGTGGGCTTCGTGTCTATGTTGGTCACAATAGTGCGTTCACTATGCTGTTTGTAGTAGCTTACCCGCATTCCTATTTTCCTATTCATTATTAAACCTACTAATGCATTAGCCCTATTTGAGTCTGTATTTATAACCCTGTATTCACCTGACCAATAATCTTGTTCCTCCTGCCACCAAACGTCACTAATTTCCACTATATCTAACTTTAACCTATCCATTTCCCTATTTAAATTTTCTAACTTACTTGCCCGATTAAGGGATCTGACATTCCAAGCTCCGATCGGTAGAACGCCAGTTTTCTTTCTCCTGATAGCGACGTCCTCTTGAGTCCCCGCCTGGAGATCCGAATGGGGGACTATTTTACCTCCAGAATATTTTATCCAAGAGGACGCCATCGTCATTTTATCATACAGTAAAGGTGCATGCCCTCGGGAAAATTACGGCTGTAGCTTCCCCTTGCTTTCAGCCGTTCGCAGTACCAGAACAGCAAGGCCTTTTTGGTTAGTGTTACAAGGCCAGGCAGTCAATCGTCCAGACTGTTGCCCCTGCAACTACTGAAACGGCTCCTGCTCCTCTTAAGGAACCACACGTTTGTCTGGCCTCTCAACAGATACCCCTCCGTTGTGGTTGAACCTACGGTACGACTATCTGTATCGTTGAGGTACGCAAGCCTCCCCACCAACTGCAAGGTCCATGGTTCATGGGGGGAGGAAATCATAGAGAAATAATTTTATTAAATACTTGACATAAAATTTATTGCAAAGGGATGGTAACAGTTGCAGACAACTGCTGGGGCAATAATTTCAGAAGAACTACAGTGCTTTAGGAAAAGATGTTTGCGTAACGATAATACGTTGTGACTTTAGAAGAGAATCGAATTTGTCATTTAATGTTTATGAGAATGTACTGAATTTTTAAAAAAATCACCTTCTGTTCGAAACGTTAGCAGTATAAGGGTTTCGTAAACACCTTATTAATTTTGTAAAGACTCTAGATGTAGATACAAAAATAATTATAAGTTTAGCTTCGAAAATGTACGATGAAACTATAATAACCCTATGAGCTTGAGAAGGATTCTATCAATCGGCCCACATATTATTAATTAAAATAGGATTTAATGAAAGCAATATGTAAAATACCATTAAATACTCCGTTATATCCCGACAAATAGATAATAATAAAGGAAACGGAAGGTACTTACAAAGGACAGTATACAGGTTGATCCAAAACGAAATATACAACAGTTTAAAACTACAACTAAGACAAAGATAAAAATTTAAAAAGAAAGAATCCAGTCAGATCGAAAATACGCCACTTCAGTTATCTAGTTCCAACTTAACAAAGACATTTAGAAGACGGTACATCAATTTCAAGATATTTCTGGGGCAACGGGAAGATCTTTGAGAAGAAAAACAAGAAATGATACAATAGTAAATTGCATGAATGTGTGGCTGCACTTTCATTTGTCTATGATTCCGAATAATGGGCGGTGACAAACGAAGAAAAATCACGTATACGGGCAACAGTGATGAAGCTCATATAATGTGTAAGAGGCTGTAATGAACTAGAGAAAATATGGAATGAGACAATTTCAGTGGATTCAAAAATCTGTTCAGTTATTGACATGATTTAACAAAATGGGATTAAATGGAGGGATGAGGTTTTTTGAAGGAGAGAAAATAGATTGCCAAAAATTCAATGAACTACTGGCAACTGGAAAGCGAGAACTAGATAAACCTTATAAGAGGCGCATAGATGACATGGATGACAGATTAGAACAGGTGACTGTGACACCTAATATGTGAAAGGGAATGATGGTAACGATGAAAGTTGCTTCGTTGGTGAGTCCTAAACAAGTGTCTCTACCACAGGAAAATTGGGCATCTCAGTTTTCAGTGCGAGCCAAACAGAAGATAGCTGGTGCACACTGACCTCCTGGGCAGTACGCTGCGCCTTCAGCAGCGACACTGTCTCGTCTCGCCTCTGCTCAACGCGTCAGCAAGTGAAAGTAAGTTATGGCTTTCTACTGGGATGCAGTTGTTGATGATGGAGCAGTAGTACCTAAGGTTTGTATCACTGATGCCGCTAAACACATTTCCCAGGATTTTGACGGTAAAAATCTGGATTAAATGAATTTATTATTAATGTGGACAAAACTTTCCAATTAGCGCGTGATCTGACCATCCAATATCGTTAAAATCCCTAAAAGTTGTATTCAGATTCCTGCATAAAGGAAACTGCTCGTGCATGTGAAGAAGTAAGAAATATGTTGTTAAAAAGTACGCATGTAAGCGTACATTGGATTAATAAGCTTGTAATACGTTTTCTAATAGGAAATTAAAAGGATAATCGATTGCAATTGGGCCAATAAAGTAGATACATCTCAGCATCAGTTTTGTGGAAGTGTTTTTGCTGCAATGCCAGCATAGTGGCTCTGAGCATTATGGGACTTAACTTCTTAGGTCATCAGTCCCCTAGAATTTAGAGCTACTTAAACCTAACTATCCTAACGACATCACACACATCCATGCCCGAGGCAGGATTCGAACCTGCGACCGCAGCGGTCGCGCAGTTCCTGACTGTAGCGCTTAGAACCGCTCGGCCACCATCGCCGGCGCCAGCATAGTATTGGCGAGATCTTTGTCATTCGTACGAAAATTAAGCGGAGTAGTAATCATTCAGAGCATCTCTAATGAGCACATACAGACACTCATTTGTGCAATAGGCCAATACATCTCCCTCACTGACGCTGTTGAAGTGCCTCTGATGAAAGAGACAGCAGTTTTGTCCACTAAGGAAAAAGGATTTTTTTATAAAAATCATCAGGGCAAGATGAGGAAGGTCTCCCTTAAGCAGTTCTCATGTGGAAACGTAGAGCATATGTGTAAGGATTGCAGAAATAGTGTTAAGTGTAAATGCTATTTTGAATCAGGGGGCTTGAGCCAAGACATCCAGCTTGAGACCTTAATTCTCAATGTAGACTCAGCTCAAGCATGTCGAGAGTCAGAGACGCCTAAAACAGTCAGCTGTCGAAGTTTCAATTTCTTGAGACACTGTGGTCCTTATAAGTAAGCGAAACCAGTTGTGTGTTTTGAATGTCAAGGCCACAGCACATGGCTAAATGACTGTACCGAGAATGCAGGGCATTCTGTGAAAAATAACAAACAGGGAAACGAAAGAATGGCATAAGATTACAGTTGCCTCATGCTGAATTGTGAATGTATTCAAATTCGACTGTGAAATTAAAAATGAGTTTGTAGAGCTGAAGTGCCCACCGACTACAGAAAGTCCATTAAAATTGCTTCTAGGTAACGGAGAGCAAATTAGCTTGTTCAGTTTGAAATATCTGCGAAGTCAGTTCGGAAATACAAAGACAAAGGTATCAAAATGGCTCTGAGCACTATGGGACTTAACATCTTAGGTCATCAGTCCCCTAGATCTTAGAACTACTTAAACCTAACTAACCTAAGGACACCACACACATCCATGCCCGAGGCAGGATTCGAACCTGCGACCGTAGCAGTCCCGCGGTTCCGGACTGCAGCGCTAGAACCGCACGACCACCGCGGCCGGCACAAAGGTATCAGAATCCAGTCATATATATATATATATATATATATATATATATATATATATATATATAGGGTGGTCAACTGATCGTGACCGGGCCAAATATCTCACGAAATAAGCGTCAAACGAAAAAACTACAAAGAACGAAACTTGTCTAGATTGAAGAGGAAAACCAGATGGCGCTATGCTTGGTCCACTAGAAGGAGCTGCCATACGTCAAACGGATATCAACTGCGTTTTTTTGAATAGGAAACCACATTTTTATTATATCTTCGTGTAGTTCGTAAAGAAATATGAATGTTTCAGTTGGACCACATTTTTCGCTTTGTGATAAATGGCGCTGTAATAGTCACAAACATATGGCTCACAATTTTAGACGAACAGTTGGTAACAGGTAGGTTTTCTAAATTAAAATACAGTGTGTAGGTACGTTTGAACATTATATTTCGGTTGTTCCAATGTGATACATGTACCCTTGTGAACCTATCATTTCTGAGAACGCATGCTGTTACAGCGTGATAACCAGTAAATACCACATTAATGCAATAAATGCTCAAAATGATGTCCGTCAATCTCAATGCATTTGCCAATACGTGTGACACTCCTCTCAACAGCGAGTAGTTCGCCTTCCGTAATGTTCGCACATGCATTGACAATGCGCTGACGCATGTTGTCAGGCGTTTTAGGTGGATCACGATACCAAATATCCTTCAACTTTCCCTACAGAAAGAAATCCGGTGACCGTGCGGGCCATGATATTGTGCATCGACGACCAATCCACCTGTCATGAACTATGCTATTCAATACCGCGTCAACCGCTAGCGACCTATGTGCCGGACATCCATCATGTTGGAAGTACATCGCCATTCTGTCATGCAGTGAAACATCTTGTAGCAACATCGGTAGAACGTTACGTAGGAAATCAGCATACATTGCACGGTCCCGACACTTGGATGATGTCGTCCAGGATACCGAGCAGCATACATAGCACACGCCTGTTGGGCATTTTGATCACAATAGCCATACATCAACACGACATAGACCTTTTCCGCAACTGGTAAACGGTCATTTTAACACGGGTAGTGTATCACGAAGCAAATACCGTCAGCACTGGCGTAATGTTACGTGATACCACGTACTTATACGTTCGTAACTATTACAGCGCCATCTGTTACAAAGAGAAAAAGTTGGTCCAACTAAAACATTCGTATTTCTTTACGTACTACACGAATATGTAGTAAAAATGGGGTTTCCTATTTAAAAAAACGCAGTTGATATCCGTTTGACCTATGGCAGCGCCATCTGGCAGGCCAACCATAGCGCCATCTGGTTTCCCCCTTCAAGCTAGACGAGTTTCACACACTGAATGGTTCAAATGGCTCTGAGCACTATGGGACTTAACATCTATGGTCATCAGTCCCCTAGAACTTAGAACTACTTAAACCTAACTAACCTAGGGACAGCACACAACACCCAGCCATCACGAGGCAGAGAAAATCCCAGACCCCGCCGGGAATCGAACCCGGGAACCCGGGCGTGGGAAGCGAGAACGCTGCCGCACGACCACGAGATGCGGGCTAATAGACGAGTTTCGTTCCTTTTAGTTTTTTCTTCAGATATTTGGCCCGGTCACTATCAATGGACTACCCTGTATATATGAGATGGCAGATTCAGATCCTGGAATAGATCAGAAATCAACAATGAACCATGAGATTCACCTAGTAGGACTGGAACTAGATATTCCCTACGCCAGTTTACTTATTATTGATTACTCCAAGGGAGCCCTGTGGATGGTCGGTGGTGAATTAGTAATGTAGGAGATACGTCCTTGCGCTTAATGAAGTTCACATTGAAATGAGAGGAGTATGACTAAGAAATTGTAATAATAAAAGGAATCGAGAAAAACTTTATAGCAGATGCATTGCCGAGAGTAAGGGAAGCATAATCAGTTGATACTGAAACACTGGCAAATGAAAGTGAAGAAGTGCAAGACGAATAGCAGGAGATAACTGACAAAGAAAAGCCAGAAATTATGCGGGAATTCCATGATGCACCCACATGTGGTAATCAAGGGATCCTAATAATTAGTAAACAGAAACGGTCAAGTATGAAGATCGAGAGGGATATTAAAGACTACATCAGAAAACTTCCTGGTTGTAAGTCTAACAAAGTAACGCAAAATAAGACAAAAATCCTGTTGGTGATACCACCACGACCAGAAGGAGTGCTTGATAGGTATGATACTTTCATCGTCGGTCTACTGACGAAAACAGACAGGTATAACAGTGTGGTGTGCGTACTGCAATACCTTCAGTACACACACCATCAGGTTATTTGACTTGTCGCTCTAACGAAGTAGGCGAGTGTCAGCAATATTTCTCGTGGTCTTATCGTGGCGTGTTTATTTTCTGCCGTTAGGTCAGACGATAGAAATGCCACTTCCACGCTTAGAGTAGCAGATTGATGGTGACCAACTTTAAACAGAACTTGATTAATTTTCACACACGTTTATTAAAATAATAACAAGCATAAACATTACTTAAATTGGTTCTGGATGCTATTTACAATTGACAATCTGAAGTTCCTTTGGTACTGGTATGTTAATCTTCTTCTCACATATATCTCTGTTACTTGACAAAAGTGTCTATACATTTATCTTCATGGCTATGTACAGGAATATGGCAATCTTATTAGGCGCAGACTGAAACCTGACTAGAGACTGGTACAGACAAATGCAGATGTCGTACCAACTGGTACAGACTAATGCAGACTGGTACAGACTGGTGCAGACAAATGCAGACTGACCAATCGGAGGTCTGTACACACGTTATAATAAATATCTCGTGCGTTCATGTATCACTGCACGAGTGTTATCCGCGAGGAGAAAAGGTTTTACGTTAGCAGCAATTTCATTGGCTGCGTTACATATTAATACGCGGATCGGCAGAAGCAGAATTTGGTCTGTCTCTATGGCAGCTCCATCTCGTAGTGACGGACGAGCGCTGCGCCTGCTTAGTGGGGCGCGCTCTAGTGGGAAAGTTGTGTACATGCTGACTACGCGGAACTATGTACACAAAAAAAGGATGTATACTCTCATTCCAGGATGCTCTAAGAAACTTCTTTGCATTAGAACTGATAGAAAAGGAGAATAAAAATACAGTATCTCCTGTCCTAATGGAAAGAATAATTCTGAGATTTCGGATACCCTCCGTAATTCTCAGTGTAAATGGTAGCAGTTTTTTCAAAAAATGGTTAAAATGATTCTGAGCACTATGGGACTTAACTTCTGAGGTCATCAGTCCCTTAGAACTTAGAACTACTTAAAGCTAACTAACCTAAGGACATCACACACATCTATGCCCGAGGCAGGATTCGAACTTGCGACCGTCGCGGTCGCGTGGTTCCAAACTGTAGCGCCTGGAACCTCTCGGCCACCACGGCCGGCAGCAGGGTTTTTGAGTGACACACTACAAAAAATGGTACAAATGGCTCTGAGCACTGTGGGACTTAACTTCTGAGGTCATCAGTCCCCTAGAACTTAGAACTACTTAAACCTAACTGACCTAAGGACATCACACACATCCATGCCCGAGGCAGGATTCGAACCTGCGACCGTAGCAGTCGCGTGGTTCCAGACTGTAGCTCCTAGAACCGCACGGCCACCCTGGCCGGCGACACATTACAGAGAGCATGAAGACTCTTATCACTCTTGAATGAGATTTTCACTCTGCAGCGGAGTGTGCGCTGATATGAAACTGCCTGGCAGATTAAAACTGTGTGCCCGACCGAGACTCGAACTCGGGACCTTTGCCTTTCGCGGGCAAGTGCTCTACCAACTGAGCTACCGAAGCACGACTCACGCCCGGTACTCACAGCTTTACTTCTGCCAGTACCTCGTCTCCTACCTTCCAAACTTTACAGCAGGAGAGCTTCTGTAAAGTTTGGAAGGTAGGAGACGAGTTACTGGCAGAAGTAAAGCTGTGAGTACCGGGCGTGAGTCGTGCTTCGGTAGCTAAGTTGGTAGAGCACTTGCCCGCGAAAGGCAAAGGTCCCGAGTTCGAGTCTCGGTCGGGCACACAGTTTTAATCTGCCAGGAAGTTTCATATCAGCGCACACTCCGCTGCAGAGTGAAAATCTCATTCTGGAAACATCCCCCAGGCTGTGGCTAAGCCATGTCTCCGCAATATCCTTTCTTTCAGGAGTGTTAGTTCTGTAAGGTTCGCAGGAGAGCTTCTGTAAAGTTTGGAAGGTAGGAGACGAGGTACTGGCAGAAGTAAAGCTGTGAGTACCGGGCGTGAGTCGTGCTTCGGTAGCTCAGTTGGTAGAGCACTTGCCCGCGAAAGGCAAAGGTCCCGAGTTCGAGTCTCGGTCGGGCACACAGTTTTAATCTGCCAGGAAGTTTCTTATCACTCTTGTTGCCATTTCCAGTCAAAGGTAGCCTTGGAATCACTAAACCGAACTATAACAGAATTCTTGAGACTCTGTATCAATGGGCTCAATCAAATTGGTTCGAGTGGCTCCCTTTGCGGTATTCCTGTACAATGCAACGACCTGTAGAGCTACGTACTATAGCCCACATGAGTTATTTCTCGGTATGGAATGTAACATACCAGGTATTTTGCATAGAATTTCCGTTGGTGTTACTTCCAATTACAATGATCATGTACTCAAATTGAAAGAGAAAATGAGATAGATGTACCAATATGCCAGAGATTATAAGAAACAGTGTAAGAAGAAGGACAAGCAGTGCTATGATAGATACCAAAATCCGAAAGATTTTAGAACAAGTCATCAAATCTTATTGTACAATCAAAGGGTTAGGAATGGCGGAAGCTACAATCTCGGCACGCAGCGGCGTGGCCCGCACACTGTAGAAGGAGAAATGTTCAAATGTGTATGAAATCTTATGAGACTTAACTGCTAAGGTCATCAGTCCCTAAGCTTACTCACTATTTAACCTAAATTATCCTAAGGACAAACACACACACCCATGGCCGATGGAGGACTCGAACCTCCGCCGGAACCAGCCGCGCAGTCCACGACTGCAGCGCCTCAGGCCGCTCGGCTAATCGCGCGGCGTAGAAGGAGAAAGAGCCCCAATGTTGTCATTGGTTTACAGAAAAACAAATTTTTAACGGTACATGTCAATAGGTTAAAGCATTTCTACTGAAATAGACGAATTTCAGCCTGCCTTTACTGGAATTCGTCTTTCTGCATTTGCTCTTCACCACTCAGAAGCTGCAGTCTGACCTCAAACCCCCTGTGTTCCCTCTATCCTATGTTAGGACACGAGAACATCACTTACATTTTGCTTCAGCACATGTCATATTTCAACCTCCTCCTGCACGTTTACATGTTGTCGTCAAAAACAGACCACGTCACTGTAGAAATACAGTAACATCACTCGAGTGGGAAGCTCTGTACTTCGTAAAATGGGGTAGATTACGTGAAGTATTAACAATGTTAACGTCCTTCACATACATCGTTATAAATCAATGTTATAGTACATTGCTTACATGGGAACAATGGGCCACTGGCACTAACATACATTCACAAGTCAGACTGTCGGTACACTATCTCTGATTAGTGTACAGAGAGGCTTTTGGGTGTATTTTCGTGCCAACGGACTCTCATTGTACCACCATCACGTACAGGAAAACATTTATTAATATGATCGCTTCTGATTGTCAAGTATCATCGAATAAAAGAAGTAAATAAATTCTGTGTTATCTCGGAAATCTTCAACTTCGGAAACCATTGTCATTCCTACTACTTCCGATGTTAAAAACCATCATTTCGTTTTATGTCTTGAATACTGTCTTTTCCTTAAAGATGACTGAAAATATTCTTAACTTGTAGCAGTTATGAAAGACTATGTGTGTCTTTGTGTGTGTGTGTGTGTGTGTGTGTGTGTGTGTCTGTGTGTGTGTGTGATAGAGAGAGAGAGAGAGAGAGAGAGAGAGAGAGAGACGAAATGTAGCGGGGAGGCACAATTTTTGGTGTAGGAAACGAGTCGGTTTGACAAAGAATTTCGCCTCTCTGCTGTTGTCTCTTTTAGGCATCCCACGCATGTGATATGGGTGCGGTGCCAAACACGGTATGGTTCGTAGAAAAGCTCTAAAACCTGGGCGGAGGCCCTCTAGCTATAGTACAGACTTTGATTCCAGTTTAGTTACGACACTCCTCCGTCGGAGGTTCGAGTCCTCCCGCGTCCATGGGTGTGTGTGTTGTCCTTAGAGTAAGTTAGATTAAGATAGATTAGTGTGTAAACCTAGGGACCGATGACCTCAGCAGTTTGGTCCCATAAATTTGGACCCGCAAATTTCCAAATTTGTGTGCCTGAATGCAGGATCTTCCATTTTTAACTTCTGAAGATATCGAATTTCCATGTCACAACACTATTCTCATAACTGGTAGAGTAATCTTCAGTTACGTAAAGTATAAAAACACTGATCTGTGGGTGACAGGGCATTAAGAGTAAAGTATGTGTCCTACTAAAGAATCTGTACTTTAGTTGTTGTCGTACATTTGTATTAAATTACTGCGTTTTATTTGCTGTCATTTGTGAGGCTCTTTGGTTCTTCGTAGAAAGATTCATCTGCATCTACATGATTACTCTGCAGTTCACAATTATGTGCCTGGCAGATTGTTCATCGAACCACATTCAAGCTATTTCCCTATCATTCTATCCTCGAACTGATCGCGGGAAAAACGAATAGTTAAACGTTTACGTCACAGGGCTGATTTCTCTTATTTAATTATGATCATCATTTCTTCGCATGAAGGTAGGTGGTAACAAAATATTTTCACACTCTGAGGAGAAAGCTGATGATTGAAACTGTATGGGAAAGATGAGGCCGCAACGTGAATCGCCTTTGCTTTAATGATTGCCGGCCCAATTCGTGTGTTATATACGTGGTACTATCTCCCCTACTTCGCAATAACACAAAAGGAACTGACCTTCTCTGGACTTTTTCGATGTCCCCTTCATTCCTATCCGATGTTGACCACACGCCACACTGAAGTAACCTAGAACAGGTCGGACAAGCCTAATGTAAGCCGTCTCTTTAGTAGACCTATTGCATTTACTAAGTCATTTTTTGATCAATATATGGCAGTCTTTCGTTTACTTACCCTGCAATACAGTCTAATAACCTCCTAATCAGAGTATGAGCGCAATTTGTATGAACTTGAAAGTTTTTCACATTTTCATATATCTACTAAACACCTGTTTCTCTGGAGTGAAAAATTCCTTCAGTATCCGTGAAATTTTCTGTAGAGAATTTAGTCTACACGAGACATTTTAGTTGTACGTAGTCTTTGTTTTCTGCCACACTTTGATAATAACCAATACTTTTCGCTTGTTATCACTTAACTCTTTCGCAATTTAGGTAACTAAAGGGAATACGCAATAAGACGAAAACGAATTATTTTTTTCTTCAAAGGCAGTAGCTACATGGAAGCCACTGCGATTTACGATGATCCCGTGTTCGTCAAATGGGGCAGGATATAGTTTTCATGGGACATACATCCGAAAGAAGTGCAGTTCACATTGATCGGTGAAGGTACAATGTCCAAAGATTTGGAGGTTAGTACTTCCATGCAACATTTTCATTCCTCACAAAATGTATCCTCGATCATAAAAACGATCATGTTCGGCAATGTTCCTGGTTGCATTACGTTATCTGACCTCTCGCCGTCTGAGGGTACGTCGACAATCATTAGTAAAACTGAATCTGATCTCACACAAGAATATCCCGCCACCCGAGACCTCGTCAGTCCAGTTCTTATATATTCACACTGCCACGAACGCTGACGCCGATGTGCAGTCATCTGCAGAACACAGCGAAGTGGTCCGCTCGCCCGTCACTACCGATCATGAGACCTGTGCCTGTCAGTCGCGTTAAATGTGGTTGCCAGTGTACCCACTATTTGACACACGTCTCTTCTTGTCTGTTGCACAGTGCAGCGGGTATCTGCTACTGAGCTGACCGTGCTCTAAACCTGCTATCCTTCGAGCAGCAGTGACTGTAGTCAGGAATGCTCCCAATGCATGTGAAACACTGCTGTCAGCAACAGCAAATTCCTGGGCTAATCACACTTTGTCCGTCCTCCAGTTTCCCCATGATTCTTCCCCCCTAAGGGTATCCAGATGCTATCTCCGGGCCACGACGTAAAGAAACACTCCACCACACTGCACCGTAACGCTCGTTGATTAACATACATCGTCTTTTCCCGACACTTAAATTGCTTCGTGTCACAAGGCCAGCCAAATTTGTCGCTATAGTCACGCCGACCTCACGCCATTTGACGTAAAGACTTCAGAGAACACTTTTCCTATGAAAACGAGATCCCACAATTCTATTCATTCCCACTGAGTGGTTAACCTATTCTGTCCTTAAGTTTTGCATTATACTTACTTAAAGGTAGTAGAAGCAGTTACGTCTCTAATTTAATTGTTCGTATGCAAAAGCTAAACACCGTGTGGCAAGGTGCCATTACACAAGTTGCTGTGGCTGCCCTATAGCCTGTGGACTTTGCCTGTCCCCCCCCCCCCCCCCCCCACCAGTCGAATACTTCCAACATTCTTTCATCCATGCTGAAATATCGGTCGTACCCCGCACGGTTCGAACACTTTGACACCTTGAGCAGAGGTAAACCACGTCACAGATATGCGCACATTAATCTCAATTCAAATCGGATTCCTTCTTTACATAACAGTCCTAGGAAGACAAGATCGTTTCCCTACTGATAACTTTCGAAGGGAGACCTCATATCTCCATTGAATACTATCATTTACCTGTCAGTCTGTGTAAGTGTCACATTTCAACTCATCCGTGAGCATTCAGCCGGCCGCAGTGGCCGAGCTGTTATATGCGCTTCAGTCTGGAACCGCGCGACCGCTACGGTCGCAGGTTCGAATACTGCCTCGGGCATGGATGTTTGTGATGTCCTTAGGTTAGTTAGGTTTAAGTAGTTCTAAGTTCTAGGGGACTGATGACCTAAGAAGTTAGTTCCCATATTGCTCAGAGCCATTTGAACCATTTTTTTTTTAGCAGTAATCCATCTATTATTCCCAGATAGTGTCTCATAAAGATCTTTATTTTATGGGCACTTTCAGCATGACAGCACTCCTAATCAATAAGGATGCATAAAGCATTACTACGATTTGTTTAAGTAGTCTCTGTCAGTTTTCAATAGAATCAATTTACCTAAGGTATTCCTGTTTGGATGAGAAATAAATGGTACACATCACTGGTATCGAAGTGTTTAACTTTTAGCTCAATGTACTTACCCTCATTCGCTAAATCTTTGCAGTAACGCGACAAGTTGCTTGATAAAAATTTTAGTTCCTTTGCTTGTTCCAGATGAGGACAAACTCTAAGTTTGAAAAATCTCCTATGCTGAGCCTTGAGATCCGAAGGCTGCGTCGTGTTTGATGTACCTTCCATGGCCATGACCGCTTTATTTTCTGTACACAACAAAAATAACAATATTAGAGTTCTGAGTACCTGAGTCGATGATCTTAACCCCCCCCCCCCCCCCTTACTCTGTTTTTAAGATCCTTCGTTATCGAGCTGCAGGAACAGGCTTCAAGGTGCAGTGACTATGCAGGACGAAATATAGACAATACTATTTATTATTACATATACTTGCCTAAGGATAAGTCACCTGAGAATTAAGTAATGATGTAGATTGCAATGCACAAGTCAAAACCTGAAGTCTGGTTATTCTTAAACACCAGATCAAATCGTCTACTACAGACGACAAATGTACACCTGCAATTTTACAGATGTGATGGCTCTTTCACAGACAAAGCTGACAACAGAAAACGTTTTCACATACATTAGAACGGGACATGAGTACAAAAACTGATCAAATGAGATATCCTCAGCAATATTTGATAGACAGTCAAAGTACGATTTCCTTCAGTTTACTCATTTTGAGCCGCAAGGGACGATCCGTGATAGTGCATTAAAGATAAACTTCTTTGGCAATATCCCAATAATAATATTTATTCTCGATAACTTGTTTCAGTTATCTGAGGATGGTAACACTGATTACCGAAATTGGCTATCAAGAAAAACGTTTAGTATTATCGATCTTGGCAAACTATCTTCTCTGATGTAATAATGAGTTGTCTAGCTACTGAACTTCGTGACTTTACATGGATGGCTTCGGAGGACCCAGTAGAAACTTCACAGTCGTAATGATGTTCTGCTATTTTTCCGTCACAACTTAGTCTCCCAAATGTGAAGTATATTGAACTGATGACCCGCGGCACTCCTTTCTGCCATCGAAAAGAGTATTCGCGCTAATAGAAGACACTAGCGCTCGACTAATTATTTCTGGCCCGAAAGAATATGAAGATATTTTTGCATTGCATGCTCAACTTTCTTACTTGGCTGTGAACTGCACATTTAAGAGTTTGGAAGAAGATTGCAAATGTAATGGGGAAGAAACTAAGTGGCTGTCATTACAGATTTTATTCAACTAACCGCTTCGTTTCCTGCAATACTACTGAAGGAAATGTGACAGTGGTAGGATAACCAGATTATCAAAGATTGCAGTTCTGGAACGTCGGTGCTGAAGAAAGATAAACGTTTGATGAATATGGATGCTACGCAAGTTGTGTCATCTCGCGGGTTGTGTCATCTCGCGTGCCCTAGAACTTAGCCGAGTTTCTTGACTTTAAGCATTTGCTAGAGAAAGAATTTTGCATTAGAGTGGAAACTGAATGAACAACTGCCTTTGTACAAGAATTTGTTTGCATCTAATACTGTAGAATCGAAAGAAGAGACGCCTACGAACGACGTGAAACACAACAGAATTTTACAGACTTTGCTGTCTGAATTCAGCGCAAAGAATTATTATTTCGATTCCTTACATTTCACTACACATTGCCTTTTTTCAGTACCAATAATTGTGACTACTATCCTAAACACTTAAAAAGGAACCACAGTGTAACTCTTTACTTATTATGACACTGTAACTTTACTAACTTCCCCATGAACCAGGGACCTTCCCGTTGGTTGGGAGGCTTGCGTGTCTCAGCGATACAGATAGCCGTACCGTAGGTGCAACCACAACGGAGGGGTATCTGTTGAGAGGCCAGACAAACTTGTGGTTCCTGAAGAGGGGCAGCAGCCTTTTCAGTAGCTGCAGGACCAACAGTCTGGATGATTGACTGGTGTGACCTTGTTACACTAACCAAAACGGCCTTGCTGTGCTAGTACTGCGAACGACTGAAAGCAAGGGGAAACTACAGCCGTACAGCTTTACTGTATGGTTAAATGATGATGGCGTCCTTTTGCGTAAAATATTCCGGAGGTAAAATAGTCCCCCATTCGCATCTCCGGGCGAGGACGTTGTTATCAGGAGAAAGAAAACTGACGTTCTACGGATTGGAGCGTGGAATGTCAGATCCCTTAATCGGGCAGGTAGGTTAGAAAATTAAAAAAGGGAAATGAATAGGTTAATGTTAGATATAGTGGGAATTAGTGAAGTTCGGTGGCAGGAGGAACAAGACTTCTGGTCAGGTTACTACAGGGTTATAAACACAAAATAAAATAGGGGTAATGCAGGAGTAGGTTTATTAATGAATAGGAAAATAGGAATGCGGGTAAGCAACTACAAACAGAATAGTGAACGCGTTATTGTGGCCAAGATATATACGAATCCCACGCCTACTACTGTAGTACAAGTTCGTATGCCACCTACCTCCGCAGATGACGAAGAGATTGATGAAATGTATGATGCGATAAAAGAAATTATTCAGATAGTGAATGGAGACGAAAATTCAATTGTCATGGGTGACTGGAACTCGACAGTAGGAAAAGGAAGAGAAGGAAACGTAGTAGGTGAGTATGGAATGGGATTAAGGAATGAAACAGGAAGCCGCCTGGTAGAATTTTGCGCAGAGCATAATTTAATCATAGATAACACTTGGTTGAAGAATCATAGAAGAAGGATGTATACACGGAAGAAGCCAGGAGATACTGGAAGGTCTCAGGTAGATTATATAATGGTAAGACAGAGATTCAGGAATCAGGTTTTAAACTGTAAGACATTTCCAGGGGTAGATGTGGACTCTGACCACAATCTATTGGTTATGAACTGTAGATTAAAACTGAAGAAACTGCAAAAAAGTGGGAATTTGAGGAGATGGCACCTGGATAAACTGAAAGAACCTGAGGTTGTAGAGAGCTTCAGGGAGAGCATTAGGGAACGATTGACAAATGCAGGGGAAACAAGTACAGTAGAAGAAGAATGGGTAGCTTTGAGAGATGAAATAGTGAAGGTAGCAGAGGATCAAGTAGGTAAAAAGTCGAGGACTACTAGAAATCCTTGGGTAACAGAAGAGATATTGAATTTGATTGATGAAAGGCGAAAATATAAAAATGCATTAAATGAAGCAGGCAAAAAGGAATACAATCGTCTCATAAATGAGATCGACAGGAAATGCAAAATAGCTAAGAAGGGATGGCTAGAAGACTAGGAGTAAAATAGATACTGCCAACAAGAAAATTAAAGAGACCCTTGAAGAAAAGAGAACCACTTGCACTTGCATGATTATCAAGAGGTCAGATGGAAACCCAGTTCTAAGCAAAGAACGAAAAGCAGAAAGGTGGAAGGAGTATATAGAGGATCTATACAAGGGCGATGTTATTGAGGACAATATTATTGGAAATGGAAGAGGATGGAGATGAAGATGAAATGGGAAATATGATACTGCGTGAAGAGCTTGACACAGCACTGAAAGGCCTAAGTCGAAACAAGGCCCCGGTAGTACACAACATTCCATTAGAACTACTGACAGCCTTGGGAGAGCCATGCCTAACAAACCTCTACCATCTATTGAGCAAGATGTATGAGACAGACGAAACACCCTCAGACTTCAAGAAGAATATAATAATTCCAATCCCAAACAAAGCAGGTGTTGACAGATGGGAAAATTAAGGAACTATAAGTTTATTAAGCCACGGCTTCAAAATACTAACACGAATTCTTTACAGACTAATGGAAAAACTGGTAGAAGCCGACCTCGGGGAAGTTCAGTTTGGATTCCGTAGAAATATTGGAACACGGGAGGCAATACTGACCCTACGACTTACCTTCGAAGAAATATTAAGGAAAGGCAAACCTACGTTTCTAGCATTTGTAAACTTAGAGAAAGGTTTCGACAATGTTGACTGGAATACTCTAATTCTGAAGGTGGCAGGGGTAAAATACAGGGAGCGATAGGCTACTTACAATTTGTACAGATACCAGATGGCAGGTATAAGAGTCGAGGAACATGAAAGGGAAGCAGTGGTTGGGAAGGGAGTGAGACAGGGTTGTAATCTGTCCCCGATGTTATTCAATCTGTATATTGAGTATGCAGTAATGGAAACAAAAGAAAAATTTGGAGTAGGAATTAAAATCCATGGAGAAGAATTAAAGACTTTGAGGTTCGCCGATGACATTGTAATTCTGTCAGAGACATCAAAGGACTTGGAAGAGCAGTTGAACGGAGCGGACAGTCTCTTGAAAGGAGGATCTAAGATGAACGTCAACAGAAGCAAAACGAGGATAATGGAATGTAGTCGAATTAAATCGGGTGATGTTGCGGGAATTAGATTAGGAAATGAGAGGCGTAAAGTAGTAAATGTGTTTTGCTATCTGGGGAGCAAAATAACTGATGATGGTCGTAGTAGAGAGATATAAAATGCAGACTGTCAATCGCAAAGAAAGCGTTTCTGAAGAGGAGGAATTTGTTAACATCGAGTATAGATTTAAGTGTCAGGAAGTCGTTTCTGAAAGTATTTGTATGGAGTGTAGCCATGTATGGAAGTGAAACGTGGACGATAAATAGTTTAGAGAAGAAGAGAATAGAAGCTTTCGAAATGTGGTGCTACAGAAGAATGCTGAAGATTAGATGGGTAGATCACGTAACTAATGAGGAGGTACTGAAGAGGACTGGGAAGGAATTTGTGGCAAAACTTGCTTAGGAGACGGGATCAGTAGGTGCGGCACATTCTGAGGCATCAAGAGATCACAAATATAGTATTGGATGGCAGCGTGGAGGGTAAAAATTGTAGAGGGAGATCAAGAGATGAGTACCCTAAACAGATTCAGAAGGATGTAGGTTGCAGTATGTACTGGGAGATGAAGAAGGTTGCACAAGATAGAGTGGCATGGAGAGCTGCATCAAACCAGTCTTAGGGCTGAAGACAACAAGAACAACCACCTCAACGATAATGCTTTTGCAAGACTGAAAAAAAACTCAAAATCAATGAGTAATATTACACATCATGCAACAGGCGCACTAACGCACTGACTCAGTAAAGATATAGGAATTGCCTTTATTTGCGGAGTCAATCGTTAGGATAAGAAGGAAAAGACAATTAATCTCTCACAATTCTCGCAGACACGCATGAGAATCAAGTTTCTCTGAATATTAACGTACACCACGCTGGTGAAAAAGCAGGATAAAACACGACTGGCGCGAAAATGAAATATGCAGATACTTCTATTTAACTAAAAACTCTGTTATAGAGATTAGGCATTGTAGTATGAGCGTATTCTAGCGATTTACTGGATTGTAAACTTGATGCCCTCCACGACAGCTAAACCAGTTGCACAAATGTTTCTAGCAGTGCAAACCTGGAAGTAGCCAAATTCAGGTCAAAGGTTATATAAACAGTGTTTATCTGTAAACAATTGTATAAACTGCGTTATATGTATTTTTCTGACAAGAGAATAATAATAATTTCCAAACCAAATTTTGATGTTTAATTGTCAGATGTTAATGATGTATTATTGAATACATAATTCCAGATCACCACATTTCTGGGTGTAACTCTCTCCACCTTCACTTGACCACCAAATAAAGTAAATATGTAGAAAAGAAACTGTACCCTAAAGAGAGGATATTACGACTTTCGTTTTAGTCAGCCAGTAAGTAATCAGTTCTCGAATTTTCTTAAATGTTCCTTTCGATTTGATTCCACACCAAATAAAGAGTCGCTTAACACACAACTTGAGTCATGTTGAAGCCACTTGATGTCGTAGGATTGGTCGAATGGTACAAGTGTTTCAGACAAGGTTGCAGTAGCGACCAAAACATAGGAGACAACAACCATTACTGAAATGTTCCTTTCATTAATCTAGAACCAGTTATTTTGTAACGGGACGTACCTCCACACACACACATAACTCTAAGATTAATTGGCTCTGTCTACAGAAACTATGGTTTTGCAGAGACTTGTATGTTTGGCGTCATTCTTCGGTTAACGCGCAACACAGAAAGCACTTACCTGTACGATATTGAAGTCTGCAGAAGATACCCATCACACGTCTTGTTGGCTGTGGAATATCTAATATGTGCAGGTTCTGGCATATTTCTATGGTAAGGTCTATGTGAGAATAATTGGACGCCCCGCCCATCTTTGGCTCCACGCCGCTTACTGCTGGCTGCGAAGCGTAGGCTCCTTTCGACGTTACGTCCGCTTCTGCTTCAGTCGTGGGATCAGTTGTAGTATCTGTCGTTACGGGTACTGCCGTGAGGGGTCCAAATGATTTGGCAGGTAGAGTTGTGGGCGCTGTAGAGAAATGTGCGGAAATTAAGTGTGCCAACGAGAACAAAGTACAGCTGGAAACACTTGAAATGAGCGTCTCAGACATATGTTAAATGTAAATGCTATCTATAAATAGCAACTCCAGCTTACCATGACCTTGAACTGCCTGGTGTAGGGAATCACAAACCTATCACGTGTCGCCCATTATAACATCCACGATATATATATTTCTTTTATTACGAGTGGAATATGAACGTGTTGATAATATTCATTCAATTATGTAGCTAATTCTCAAAAAGATGATAATTATGTAAAACAGAGACAATATTTGTCTCACATTCTTTGTTAATCTATATCATTCTTTTCTTTTGTTTTGTACCCTTTTGTCATCTTCTTCTGATGTACATCGTCGATTCAAGACGCGAATCGATTTGAGGTCTGTTAAATGAAAAACATTTAATATAAAATTATTGTACTTTTATATTCATTTGCTGGTAAAAACAAATAGAGCCAAATGCGTTAAAACTATTTATGATTAATTATTGAAAATTCGCTTCCTGTTTTAATTATAATTTTATATTAATTGTTTTATCATAGCTACAAGAAGCGCAGCCATTGTTAGTTGCGATTATATAGCAACTTCGTCTGTACTTCTAGTTGAAAATAGCATGGGTTTGTGTTAATCTAATTTTGAAAACAATTTAATAATTTTTTTATTGGTGGCATCAATTTAAATGATTTAAATTATTTACTGGGAAAATGAAAATCTTAATTAAAAAAGAAATCCTCTGTCTTTTTTTGGCCTCCATCTTAACTTTTATTACAGCGGCAAATTTAAATTACTTGAAACTGCAAACTTTCAATATTCCGATGTGTAAGAAATAAATGTGCACCGGTAGTACCAAACTCTATTTATAAAAGAAAAAATTAATCGAACCAGACAGCATTTTCTAAGAACAGTGCTGATGGTATTTATTGTTGAACAAGATTTCATTGCTGATGTATGTGGCCAAAATTAAACTAGGCACGAATCACGGAGAAAAATATTTCTGGTACCATACGTCAGTGTTGTGTGCGCGTGGCATTCTGAGGTTCCCTTTCATGATCAATTTGCTAAGAATAATTAAGTCCATCGAAGACAAAAATTATAAAAGCTTTGATGTACGATCTGTAATTTTAGTGATATGAACACAGCTTACAGTCAACATTATTACACTACGTCAGGTGGAATTCTTGTGCCATTTGAACAAAATAATTATCCGGGAGAAGTTGTAGTTTGAACAATGCATTATATATTTGTATAATATTGTCAGTATCACTTACAAAAATCAAATCAATGCAACTGCTAAAAAAGAAAAATAGAGTGAATTCAAACCGCAGAATACCATAGAGTATCGTATCATCCATATTCATTGCACTTGTCGATGTTGATGATACACAAAATCATCCACACGATGCATGACATCATAAGCCGCATCTACCTTGTTTATAATATATTTATACACGCTTTGCATAAAAATGGCAATATGTTAACACAGTTACGAAACTAGCGCTACTATAATTCGCACTAGCTACACTAAGAAACAAAATTATAGGGTCACTTTTCCGAAACCCCGTAATTCTCACCCATTGCGAGGGTTAAGACTGAAATTTGGCTTTACGGACAATCTTGCTCTGTAATGGTGCAAGAGCACGGTGCTTTGCGGCGACAACCTCTGGCTCGCCGACACTTAAAACAGCCAGGTATCAACAAATGCGGGAAAAAAGGCCAGACCTCGGAATTTCGTGTGATGTGTAGGGTTGATTAATGATGTCACATTATCACCATGTTGCACCACAATTCCACCCAAAGACACCGTGGACATGTCACATGATCGGAAGGTCGTCACAACCCGTTCTACCCACATTTCTACCCTTGTCTTGACGCCTCTGCCGTTGAGGTCACCACCTCGGTAGGAAAAATTGAAAACATGTGCTTTTCTTATTAACGACCGAGATAAACATTCCAGACATGTTGCCGCTAAGAAATGGCTCGAAAAGGCCGCAGTGTGTTAGGTCAAAGGGCGTCAATGTAACCACCACTTTCCCTGTGGCGTTGATTCCCACACATTTCGCCTTCAGCAATGGCAGTTCGCAGTGCTATGAGCAACAGGAAGCCGTTCTTCAGAATCTATCACAGCACTGACACTCTGGGGAGTCTCAACCCTTCCCTAAGGACAGTGTTTGGCTGCATCACCATCGAACGTGCTCACGCAGCGTGACTTTCGGGTTTGCCCTCGTGTACAGGTAAACCCACTAGGGACCGTTTAAAACCATTTCACGAGATCCGAACGTGATCCGAAGCAGCTAAGAAGGAGACGGCACGACCGTGGGATCGGGGATTTGTCCGCAATTTTGTGTGGTGAAAGATGACCCCTAACACCTCACGTGGGTAAAATATTAGGACGGACTACCCGGGAAGGGAAAAATTGCTCCGATGTTTCTTAGGTGCTGTATGAGTATAAAATGCAGGTAACCTGCGGAACCGCCGTCTGGCCTCGGTGTTTAGGGCTCGGATTCTTATGCCAGAGGTCTCGTGTTCGATTCCTCCTGTGGAACTTTTTCTTCTTCTATTTCATTTTCTTTGGTTATTCCACCAGTTATTCAGAAAGTTTCCCAAACCTACGTTATCTTTAACAAATTAGTTACATTATTGAATAAAAATTATGTTCTTTTTGTCCAACAACACAATTCATGGCGGTGGGTTTTCCATTTTTCATTGTGAAGTATATGAGGAAAAAACATTGCCTTTTTAATCATAGTAACAAAGTCGATTTGGACACATTCAATTTTTATACATATAATAATTATAAACAAGAACCACAGTGGTAATTATCGTAAAAACAAACAAAGCAATAATTTTTGCGACATCTTGCGCAACTTAAAAGCAGATTTTTTAGAATCAGAGGGCGTTTGCGATAAATCTGTACAAAAACATGCCCCATTAGCGTTTACGAAAATGTTTCGAGTTTCTGTCAATTTTGAGGGGCAATGTGCAGTAAAGGTCCTGTAATTCGAGCTAATTAGGGCTGAGGCTAGCCCGAATTACAAAAAATTCAGATAATATGGAAAATCACTAAATCAATGGGTAAACCGCGAATAAATGTTTAATGAGCACAATGATGATTAAAAAATTTAAGAAAGAGTAGTATATTACATAC
Organism: Schistocerca americana; assembly: GCF_021461395.2. Lineage (NCBI taxonomy): Eukaryota > Metazoa > Arthropoda > Insecta > Orthoptera > Acrididae > Schistocerca > Schistocerca americana. The sequence goes on from NC_060121.1 coordinate 401,169,005, forward strand.
CTGCGTTATCCGTACATATATGAGCACACATTTAGTGTCTCCTCCTTTATTTCAGACCATGAATCAATCAGTTATCCAGTAAATTACGTCTTTTATCGTACAGTTTTTACTAGACAACCAACTACAGAGCAAACAACAATCGTCAGCCAATGTTGTAAAATGCGTTCCGTTTTGTTACTTAGGCGTACCGCATTCTAACGACCACTATTGCTGAATACGCACAGCAATAGGAGTTACAATGAGAACTGTGTAACTGATTGTCAGGCCCTCCCAATTAGTCAATGGTCGACAAAGAAAGAGCAAGAGCACTCCTCGAAAGTTAATATATCTGTGGTTCCGTAATGGGAATCCACTAACAGTCTGAGACCATGGTTATTTCTGTGCATTTTGAACGAAAAGCCTAACTGGGACAGTTTCACCTGTATCGCACTTGGAAAATTTGTAATAAAGTTCAAAATGTAACAAGTTCGAAAGTGCGTAAAACGAACACGCAGATAACGTACACACATCAAAAAAAGGTTTGCATCATGTCGGTTCCGAGAGTTCTGGAACCTGTACAGAGAATTGGAACAGAGATCAACGTAAACATCATTTCCGCCCTTATTCCTCATGACAACCACACATTGCATGTTGTACCACCATACAGTGAGACCTTCAGGGCTGGTGGTCCAGACTGCTGTACACGCCGGTACCACTAATACCCAGTAGCACGTCCTCTTGCACTTATGCATTCCTGTATTCGTCATGGCATACTATCCATAAGTTCATCAAGGCGCTGATGGTCCAGATTGTCCCATTCCTCAACGGCGATTCGGTGTAGATTCCTCAGAGAGGTTGGTAGGTTACGTCGTTCATACACAGCCCTTTTCAATCTATCCCAGGCATGTTCGATAGGGTCCATGTCTGGAGAACATGCTGGCCACTCTAGTCGAGCGATGTAATTATCCTGAAAGAAGTCATCCACAAGATGTGTGCGATGAGGGCGCGAGGTGTCGTCCATGAAGACGAATGCGTCGCCAATATGCTGCCGATGTGGTTGCACTATCGATCGGACAATGGCATTCCCGTATCGTACAGCCGTTACGGCGCCTTCGTTGACCACCAGCGGCGTACGTCGGCCCCACGTAATGCCACCCCAAAACAGCAGGGAATATCCACATTGCTGCACTCCTGTGGCTGGATGAAAAGCATTATACAACATGGTGGCGTTCCTCCGAGCCATAATCCGTAGGTAACGGTAATCCACTGCAGTAGTAGCCCTTGGGCAGCCTGATCGAGGCATGTCATCGACAGTTCGTGCCTTTCCTGTCTCTCTGAATCTCCTCCAAGTCCGAACAGCATCACTGTGGTACACTCCGAGACGCCTGGACACTTCCCTTGTTGAGAGCCCTTCCTGGCACAAAGTGACAATGCAGACGCGATCGAACCGCTGTATTGACCGTCTAGGCATGGTTGAACTACAGACAACACGAGGCGTGTATCTCCTTCCTGGTGGAATGACTGGAACTGATGGGCTGTCGGACCCCCTCAGTCTAGTAGGCGGTGCTCATCTTTGGTCGGGTTTAGTGACGTCTCTGAACAGTCAAAGGGACTGTGTCTGTGATACAATATCCACAGTAAACGTCTATCTTCATGAGTTCTGGGAACCGGGCTGATGCAAATGTTCTTTTGATGTTTGTATAAAAACGAGTTTTTACTCAAGTTTTACCTAAAATCTTAACTTTCTTACGACCAACTTGAATTACACAGAACCTCAACAACGGGGTTCGACTTATAGGAGTTCTGCTGCATTTATAAATTAAACTCCATCACATCTTTTTTCTGTTAAACTCAGGAACCATTGTAGAGGTTTAGATAAAATTTTAACTTATAAGTACTCTCATTCACGAGGGAGGTTTAAGGATTTTGAAACTCGCGACAAACAAACGCGAACGCCGCGCCGACAAATGAGCAGCCACGAAGCGCAGCGCCTATGATGCACGGGTAACATTTTTAGGATTTTGCATTCGGTCAGTCCCAGCCAGAAAGTAGTGTGTGCTGCTTAAACAGTTTAATTTATCTGAATTTGATGATATTCTGTTACTTGACGCTGTTTTCTGATTTTCAATTATAACTCTACACAGTGTCCCGTAAACAATATTACGGCTACGTAGACACGTTGCATCACCGTATATTTTCACAAGGGAAATTCCCTATCGCACTCCTCTCACATTTTGTGGTAAGATGGCCCAGTGGACAGACCGTAAAGAACTCAATCAAAACATATCTACTGGAATGTGAAAAAGAAAGCGAAATAGAAACAGTGAAAGGTCCAACAATAAGAAATACAATGTAGAGCAGTCGGTAAAAGAAATGGTGCCGTGGTTAAAGGGCTACAGTGGTGGAGCGCGGTACGGATGAGCTGTGCCAATTTCTTTTTCTTTTATTTCGCTGTCTGCTCCATTCAAATTTGTGTCTGTGTCGTGGTGTAACGTCCGTTTGGAACAACAGGTTGCAGTATAGGAAGCTGTAATGACTTGGTTCTGCACTACTACTCTATTGGCAGCGAAAGGAAGATGTTTTCGAGTGCGAACCACAAAACTCTTGATGACAAGGAGAGAAGTCAACGGAATCCTCCACCGAAAAACACGTCAGTTGTGTCTTACACAGTGTTAATGTCAGTGCGTATGTCACATAATAGGAATCTCTTATCGACGCACTTAATTTTGGGGACGGTAAGTGAGTGAGATATACCTCCGTGCCCGATATAGGTGTTCGTATCAATGTTAATGTGATCACTCCCAAGGAAATGACGATAACAAACCATTTGCAACACAAACTGCAACAAATGAATGCAACAGTTTCACAATCACATGGTTTTCTGTGGTGTCGAAACGACATGTTTTAACGGGTTTGAAATTGCGTTCCGTTCTGGAAGTTTTAACTCTTGATTTCCTTTGTTACAACATACGTTGTAGTTCACATACGTTTATATATTGTTTTCATTTCTGTGACACGTCTATGTGGTATCTTGTCTGCTCTCACTATTTTCCACATTTCCTTGTGACGGTAACGTATTGTTAACACATGACTCATACTCCATAACCAATGAATGATACTACTGGTCATTAAAATTGCTACACCACGAAGATGATGTGTAACAGATGCGAAATGTAACCGACAGGAGGAAGATGCTGTGATATGCAAATGATTAGCTTTTCAGAGCATTCACATAAGGTTGGCGCCGGTGGCGACACCTACAACGTGCTGACTTGAGGAAAGTTTCCAACTGATTTCTCATACACAAACGGCAGTTGACTGGCGTTGCGTGGTAAAACGTTGTTGTGATGCCCCGTGTAAGGAGGAGAAATGTGTACCATTACGTTTCCGACTTTGATAAAGTTCGGATTGTAGCCTATCGCGATTGCGGTTTATCATATCGCGACATTGCTGCTCGCGTTGGTCGAGATCCAATGACTGTTAGCAGAATATGGAGTTGGTGAGTTCAGGAGGGTAATATGGAACGCCATGCTGGATCCCAACGGCCTCGTACCACTAACAGTCGAGATGACAGGCATCTTATCCGCAAGACCGTAACGGATCGTGCAGCCACGTCTCGATCACTGAGTCAACAGATGGGGACATTTGCAAGACAACAGATATCTGCACGAATATTTCGACGACGTTTGCAGCAGCATGGACTATCAGCTCGGAGACCATTGCTGCGGTTACCCTTGACGCCTTGACGCTGCATCACAGACAGGAGCGCCTACGATGGTGTACTCAACGACGAACCTGGGTGCACGAATGGCAAAACGTCATTTTTTCTCATGAATCCAGGTTCTGTATCATGATGGTCGAATCCGTGTTTGGCGATACCGTGGTGAACGCACATTGGAAGCGTGTATTCGTCATCGCAATACTGACGTATCACACGGCGTAATGGTATGGCGTGCCATTGGTTACACGTCTCGGTCACCTCTTGTTCGCATTGACGGCACTTTGAACAGTGGACGTTACATTTTAGATGTGCGCCGACACGTGGTTCTACCCTTCATTCGATCCCTGCGAAACCCTACGTTTCAGCAGGATAATGTACGACTGCAAGTTGTAGGTCGTGTACGGGCCTTTGTGGATACAGAAAATGTTCGACGGCTGCCCTGGCCAGCACATTCTCCAGACCTCTCACCAATTGAAAACGTCTAGTCAATGGTGGCCGGGCAACTGGCTCGTCACAATACGCCAGTCACTACTCTTGATGAACTGTGGTATCATGTTGAAGCTGCGTGTGCAGCCGTACCTGCACACACCATCCAAGCTCTGTTTGACTCAATGCGCAGGCGTATCAAGGCTGTTATTACGGCCAGAGGCGGTTGTTCTGGGTACTGATTTCTCAGGATCTATGCACCCAAATTGCGTAAAAATGAAATCAAATGTCAGTTCTAGTATAATATATTTGTCCAATGAATACCCGTTTATCATCTGCATTTCTTCTTGGTGTAGCAATTTTAACGGCCAGTAGTGTATTACACCTGCCAAGACTACAGGAAGAGAAAAAGCAGTTCAATGACTGGACGGACAGTTCATAATGCGGCGAAAAAAATGAGGCAAGGGAGTTTTTAACACGGCTCACCCGCTTGGCAGTCCCACACCATGACCACATACCCACGACGCTGTTGTTGTTGTTTCGAGGTGCTCTTTGTAGCACTTCTTGTTCCAACCTTCACTGTTTCTATTTTGCTTCATTTTCATAGTCCAGTACACCGTCTTCCTGTTTACATGCTTGATCAGTGTTCAATTTTTGACGGGCTTTCCACTGGGTCATATTATCACTAAATCTGAGAGGGATGCGATGGGGAGTTTCCCTCATTAGTGGCACCTGTGCGAATCCGGGGTGGACCGTTTGGGCGAATATAAGAGATTGGGCCACGTACAGAATCAATACTCGAATGAAGTAGAAATGGAAAAAAAACAACAAATATTTCTGTTAGGATGCACCGTTCTCCATGCCCTGTACAATGCCTTCCGGGGAATAGATGAAGATGTAGAAGGATTAAACTCGTATGCAATCTGCGTACCTGTTTTACCCAAGTTGCTGCAGATATCTGATAAATATACTCGAACCAGTTTGTTGTCTATATGCTTCCGATGCTTGCACCATTCTGTGAGTTTCTTCAGGTTCAGTGCTTCAGCAGAGGGGTGCTGTCGTTCCGCCAGTCTCGCTTCGGCACGCAATGCTTTACCAGACTCGCCAGTAGCGGTGACGTCAAGTACGGGCGTCACTTCCGTGGCAGTTGCCATCTCTTTTCCTGCAAGCATACAAGAGTCCAACTTTAGCAGACTGTATACTCGTATCGGGTACTTCATTTACGACATATTCAAATACCATAGTTTACGAGCTGCAAGAACATGCTGAAGACAAGGTTTTTACAAACTAGAGTTTACGACCGGTTGGGGCAAAAGTACATAGTTACAGGTAGTAACTATAAGGCTGTCTCTACTTAAATCTTAGTTAGTAGGTTTGTTGTTTAAACAAAAAGCCTTCGACAACGTAGACTGGAGTACACTTTATGAACTTCTGAATATATCAGAGGTATAATAGAGAGATCGAAAGGTTTTCTGTGACTTCTACAGAAAACATGATACAATTATTAGACTCGAAGAAAATGAATGGGCATCAGTAATTGCGAAAGGAGTGAAATAAGGTTGTTGCTAAATCTGTATGTTGACGAAACAGTAAACGATTCTAAGGAGGGGTCCAGAACATCAATTACACTTCATCGAAAACAAACACAATCACGTTGACCGATGTCTTTATAATTCTATCCTAGACGCAAGGGAATAAGAAGTTCTGTTTAACAGAATAGGGAGTGTATTCAAAAGAGGTAACAAAACAAATATCATCAAAAGTAAAACAAAATAAATAGTACTCGAATAAAATTTTGCAATGCTCAGGAAATTATATTAGGAAATGAGACACTGTTAAAAATAGATAATTGTCCACAAGGCAATGAACAATGCAGAATGGCAATCGCGAAAGATGCTATTCCGATTAAGTGAAATATATCGACATGTAATGAAACTTGAGTGTTAAAAAGAGTCTTTTTAAGGTATTATTGTGGAATGTGGCTTTTTACAGAAGTGAAACAAAAGCGATAATCAGTGCTGAAATGAAGAGAATAAAGCTTTTGAAATGTGGTGCTACAGAAGAACGTTGAAAAGTACTTTGGCAGATAGTATAACTACTTGATAGGACACATCGTGAGGTTTTAAGGACTCGTCAATATAGTTATGAGAAAAGTGAAAGCGTAAAAATTGTAGAGGGAGACCAAGGCTATGGTAAGTAGGTTGTAGTTTTTTATGCATTACTGAGGCATGTTCACGGTGCACTAGCTTGAAGAGCTGCATTAACTTGTGTTCGGACTGAAAAAGGAGCCACAACAGGTAGTGGCACTGACGGTCTTGGGTATGTTGGTATTAAGATGAGCGCTAAGACAAAGAATGAGCAAAAAGAAGAAAAAGTTGGGTAATAATAGCAACTGGATTATTCAGAGGGCGAGAGGAGGGTGGGCGGTCATTACTTATTTAGCGTGACGGAGTGTGATATCCAATATCATCATCATCAGTTATCTCCTATATTAGCAGGTCCTTTGCCTCTCCATTTTCTGTGATCCATTGCTTCCTTCTTAAGGCTGCTGTATGTTGTACCGTCCATAATGTCATCCAGTATCTGGAATCTCTTCCTTCCTCGCTGTTTTTATCAGTCCGTCATTCTTTCTTAATATATGCCCAATCCAATTTCTTTTTCTTCTCTTTATCACATCTAGTAACTGTCTTTTCTCTCCCATTCTTCTCAGTACCTCTTCATTTTTTACTCTGTCCATCCAACTTATTCTTTCCATCCTCCGCCATGTCCATATCTCAAAAGCCTCCAGCCTTTCTCTGTCTTTCTTCGTCATAGTCCATGTTTCAGCGCCATGTAGAACACTCCATACAAGACATTATATGAGTCTCTTCCTGAGTTATCTGTCCAGACCGCTGCAGAAAATTCTCCTCTTCTTATAAAACGCCTCTTTTGCCATTGCTATCCTTGTTTCAATATCTGTGGTGCACTTCCAGTCTATCCTGCTTCCTAGATACTTAAAATTTTGCACCTCTTCTGGTATTTTTCCATTCAGAATAATTTTGATTTCCTTATTTCCTCCTAGTGCCAATACCTTTGTTAATTTTCACTCCATATTTTTTTCCGTTAGTTTCAATGGTGTCCACCAAATCCTGTAATTCTTTTTCCCCTGTGGCTAGAAGGACCATGTCATCAGCAAACCTCAAACACCCTACCCTTCTTCCTCCAATTTCTACGGCTTTGTCATCTAATGAGAATTAGTCAATCATGTTTTCCAAGTAGAGGTTGAAAAGAGTAGGTGATAGACAGCATCCTTGTCTTACTCCTTTTCCTAGTCCTATCCAGTTTGCACTTTCTCTTCTCACTTTAACTGAAACCTTTTGATTAAGATATAATGAGTTTACAAGTCTTCGGGTTTCCAGTCCACTCTCTTTTCCCTCATTATTGTCGCCTGCTTGTCCCAAACCACATTGACAAATTCATTTTCTAGGTCGATGAAGCACATATATAGGTCTCTTTCTTTTTCAGTATACATTTCTCCCAAGAGTCGTAGGAGCCCTATTGCATATCTGGTGCCCGTATTCCGTCTAAAGCCAAACTGCTCCTTGCCTAGATTCTCCTTCATTACTTTTTCAAGTCTTTTATTAATTATTCTTAACATCACTTTGGCTATATGTGAAATGAGTCTGATTGTCCTGTGCTCGCTGCATTTGTTGGTTCCTTGTTTTTTCGGTAATGGAATCATTACTGTTGCCAAATAGTCCTCAGGCCATTCACCACTGTCATATATTTTATTACATAATCACAATATTTCTCTTATCCCATCTTGGTTCAAGCATTTTATTATTTCTCCCGGTATCGTATCTGTACCTACCGCTTTCCCATTTTTCATTGCAGCTACGGCAGAGTTTACTCCTTCCATTATGATGGTTGGTCCTTTCTCGTCATCACTTACACTGTTGTGTGATTCAAGTTCCAGAGTTTCTGGTTTGTTTTTTGTGTCATATAGCTCTTTTAGATATTCTTCCCATCGATGGACGACATCGTCACGATCTTTGTACACTACCTCTTCGTCTTTACTCAAAATTTCCATTGTAGCACTTCCTGCTCTTTCTTGTTCCCCTGTCATAGTCTTTACATTGTTGTATAGTAAGTCGTATCTTCCCTCCCCGTCCAGTTCTTCAATTTCATCACATTCCTCTTTTAGCCATTTTTTCCTAGCCTGCTCTGTTTCTCTTCGCAGTTCATTATTTAACCTTCGGTATATCTTTCTTGCATCTTCAGTGCTCTTGTTTTTCAATTTTCTTCTCTCCTCCATCTTGTAAATCATTTCTTGTGTGACTCATGGTTTTTTGACCTTTTCCCTTTTACGTATCCTATATTTTGCTATCGTGCTTTAATGATTCCTTCTTTCTGCATATTCCAGTACTCGTTGGCATTATCAGGTGGTTCTTCGTCTCGTAATGTGTTTAGAAATTCCCGAGACAGCATCTCTGTAATTTGTTCTTTGTTGGATCTTATCTTCTCTAGATTCCACTTCTTCACCATGGTCGCCTTCGTAAGTTTTTTCATTCGTATTTCTATTCCTGCCATAAGTAAGTTGTGGTCACTATTAATATCTGCACCTGGTAAACTGTGCACCTTCTTGATTCCATTCCTGTGTCTTCCTTCTACCAGTATAAAATCGATTTGGTTTCTGTATTTATCCCCTGGTGATTTCCAGTGTAGAGCCTCCTCTGTGGTTCTTGAACCATGTGTTTGCCGCTATCAGCTGCCTTTCCCTGCAGAAGTCAATTAGCCATTCACCTCTATCATTTCTCTTTCCAAGACCATGACTGCCTCCTATTTTCCCCTCTTTCCGTTTTCTCACAATATATCCAATACAGCGGAATGTAAAATAAGTTTTGGTGTTGCTTCGACTGATAACATAACCAACTGTGACAAAGCAAAGCACTCATATTGCTATCTCGTCGTGCGTCTGGAAATTTTAGGATATTCTCACAATTTCACATCCACACATTCACACTGTTCTTTTCGTTCACTGGTAACTTAGAACGTGATGTGTCCACAGGGAAGGCACGAACTAGAAGTATGCCACATAACTGGCACGTGTAGTGCTGGAATGCAGGCAAAGTTTAATATTCTACTTTTCACAGATCGAAGTACATGAAAGGAAAGCAGCAATTGCGAAGGCAGTGAAATAGAGTAGTAGCCTAGGAACGTTGCTCAATCGTTCTTTGATGAATCAGTAACGGACAGTACGGAAGTGGGGCTGTTTGGTCTAGGGAGCAGCGCTTCAGTGTCGTGATATTTACGGATTCCCATCACGTTGAAAGATTACTGTCACGACATGGTTCTCAAGTTCCGTTCAAGCATCCCGATAATTCCGTGAATATGGTGCCACTCGCAGTTGCTGAAAGTGACTATACCAAAGTTCGGACGTTCAACCGCCCGCCGCAGGCTGATGACAACTTTCTAAACGATGTATTGGCTCCTTATGGTAACGTGAAAAAAGTCCGTCGCGAACGTTGGTTTACACAACAGGGATTACAGTGTAACAGTGGAACTCGTTCCGTGGAAGTGCATGTCAAACGCAATATTCCATCACATTTACAAGTGTGTGGTTACCGCGTGCGTGTCATGTATACTGGTCAAGACGGAGTCTGCTTTCTGTGCAATGAAAGAGGACCATTCGGTCTACTTTCTCGCAGAGTATTTTTGAATTTAATCCTTCATTAGTGCAGCGTCGCTAATTGACAGTTGCTGATTCTGTTCCTTCCACTCCACTCTGCTTAATCCTATTGACCCCAGGATAGAACCTGTAACTGTGACATACAAGCGACGTCGCACTCAAGATGGTGAGGGTCAGGATTTGGCTGTACCCTCTGCCCCAACCTCCACCACATCGATTGTGACCCCTGCTTCTCTTGATGCTACGGTACCTTTCGTCTGTGGTACGGTGAGTGGCGAGGAAGTTATCTCTAAAATCCCTCCTGTTTGCGAAGTGGCTTCTTCTCAGCTGCCTGTGTGTGGAGACGGAGCGGAGTCCCTCCCTCCGTCTTTGTGACCTCCGTTACAGTAAGAGACAATGCAATATTCTCCCGCCCTTCGCTTTCAGCCGCCGACGGTTTCCCAAATTTGCCTCTTACAACAACTCCCGATGGAAATAAAATTAACTTCCAAGTATCACCTGCTGCACTGGTGGTTCCACAGAATGCTTCCGCCTTGGTGACTAGACTCGCGTTACATGTCCCTTGTTCTGAGGGGCAGGAAGCTGTGCCTATGTCCCCTCCCATGTCTGCAGAGGCCGCCATGCCATGTAGCCGATAGAAACAGCTTAAACAACCTGACTGTGCAGTGCCACGTAAGGAATCTAAGAAACAATGTTATAGTGGTGGGGGTTCTGGTCCTATGATGTCTAATTCATCTCTGGACTCCGCAATGGACCTTGACGCTCATCTGTGTACCTAATTCTGCTTGATACGTTCCGTACGTCCCTGTATAGCTGTGATCAATCACCCACACCTACACGTTCCTTTCCTTAGATGTTAATCGTACGGAATCAGAATTGCAACAGGCTTCACTGTGTCAGTGCATTTATGATTTAGGAGGTGTTATTTAGGAATTTCTGCTTACCTGGTTTTAGTATGATTTTTAGTGTAGCAACCGAATATTCTACGGGGACCGCCTTATTCTTTCGCGAACGCATTCCTATTGCTGGGGTGGAAATGTTTGTTTTCTGACATGGGCATAGGTTCTCAACTTTTTAATTTTGCCTTGGTTCTTTTATGTGTCCCTTCTGGCACTGCTCGCACAGTAGATCGTTCGCGTTTTTACAACGAGGATGTTGCTTATCGCCTGCCGGTGTGGCCGTGCGGTTAAAGGCGCTTCAGTCTGGAACCGCGTGACCGCTATGGTCGCAGGTTCGAATCCTGCCTCGGGCATGGATGTGTGTGATGTCCTTAGGTTAGTTAGGTTTAAGTAGTTCTAAGTTCTAGGGGACTGATGACCACAGAAGTTCAGTCCCATAGTGCTCAAAGCCATTTGAACCATTTTTTGTTGCTTATCCGTTGCGTAAGAGTTCTCCGGTTATTCCGTTCAGTGGTGATTTTAACTGTGTGTTGTTTCCTGTCGATCAGTCTCGAAATTTTAATTTCTCTCTTGAATTACATGAATTGGGCCGCTTCTTGCGTCTGAAAAACGTCTGGATATGTAAATACCCGAATTCAGTTGAAGTTATCAATTTACTGTGACTTGTACGAGCAGGTTTCATAGGTTTCAATTGTCAGACTGCCTTAATGTTGAAGTCATCCCAGCTTCCTTTATGGATCTCTGTGCTGTGACTACAGCGCCCTCTGTGGATGTTAAACGTCGCTCACCTTGCTGTCCCCTCTCCCGATGGAGTGATGCGAGCCGTGTGGGAGCGTACTCTACGGTCCACTGAAACTTATGATTATTACTATTCCACCCCGCGAGAACTTAGTGCTGCTTCGGATCATGCCCCTCTGCGAATTGCGGATGTCAGGCGTGTAGAGGCAAAATTGTTGACCCTGAAGGGAATACAAATGGAAAGTTTAAAAATTAGATCCAAGCCGCGTTCATTGGTGATGGAAGAACTGGCTCCCGTATATCATTTGCTTCGGTATCAGACCCGTCGCCGAAGCTCTTGTGTTCATTCTCTTCCGACAAATAATGGACGTACCGTAATAGCGCAAGCTGATATAGTGCGTATCTTACACCAGTACTACGTAGACATCTACGATATCGATTAGTCCTATGAAACCTTTTACGACCTTCTTGGATACGACAGTTACATCTGACCATAATGCAACGCTCTTAGCTGCCTCTCAGTCTAAGGAAGTCTACAAACTCATTGTGAGACCTCCTTCTCAACAGTTCCCGGGCCTTGGTGGACTTCCCAAGGAATTCTACGTGCGCTTTGGGCCGTTGTTGGGTGCTACCTTTACGTCCCTTGTAATGAAGTGTTACAGGATAGAGTAATGCCGACCTCGTTCAAATTAGGAAAAATTGTTTTAATCCCGAAACGCCCTGGACCGACTGCCCCTTATAGCTTTCATCCAGTTACTTTATCAAACTTTGATTGCAAGACAGTGTCGGCGGCAGTTAATAGTAAGATGTCGGCTCTGATAGAGACGAATGCAAAACATCAAAGCTGTGTACCTGGTCTTACCATTCTTACCCCTATAGTCGAGTGTCGTGACGTGGTTTCGGTTGCTGCTGTAACGTCCGTCTCTTGTGCCCTTGCTTTTCTGGACTACGATAAGGAATTTGATAGTGTTAATCATGACTTTTTGCTTCGGATTCTGCAGTCAGTTGGTTTTACTGTTGACACAAGACGAGTGCTCTCAAATCTGTTTACGGGTATATTTGGCTTCGGTGGCAGTTAATGCCCAACTGACGCCCCCGATAAATATCCATAGAAGAGTGCCTCAAGGAAGCCCGCTATCAATGACTTTTTTGTGTTGTCTCTGGTGCCCCAACTTCGGATGCTTCCTACCCAGCTTACAGGTTGGACGCTTTCTGGCGGGACTACAGATGATCGTGCATACATGATGGTTCTACTTCGCTGTCCTGCGGAGATACCTCGACTGAAGTCAGAGTTCAGGAGCACTACTTAATGAAGGTAAATGTAGGTCTCTTACCTTGCCAGTTTTTGATGATTTACTTTTTCCATGGGCTACTGCAGAGGATCGGAATACGTCTCTCGGTATCATCATTGAGCGTTGGTCACTCAAAATGGCGACGCTAAACTGGAAGTCTCTTACGAAAAAAATTCAGGGAGCTACACTAAAGCATGAAAGGCGTTCTCTTACTCTGCTTCAGAAAGTCCGAATACTCTTATGCAAAGTTTATTACGTAACCCACTTTTATCCGCTTCCCTCGATGATAGCGAAAAAACTATAACAATCGTCTGGTCGTTTCTTATCGAACAGATACATATTTCGCTTAAGGCATGAGGTGATCACGAAGACTCGTTCAGTTGGGGGGTTGGGCCTGACTGATATACGAAGGAAGACGCAGATGCTATATGTGCGTCGTACTGTTATGACGATGACCCAAGAAACACACACATTTAAGTCTCGTTTATTTCTCTGTGTCCATCCTGCTAGTCTTGAACCCCCTATTGATGTTGGCCGCATAAATTATAGGTTAATACAAATTCGTTAATTCTGTCTTGCGTTGAGCTATTTATTTTATGGAGACCCGTCCTCACCATGAAATTCCCAAAGATTCGTTGGGAAGCAGTCCCTTGCCCGAACCTCGTTGAAGTACAATCGCCGCAAACAACTTGGACGACAGCTTGGTCCAGTATCAGTCTTCCGTTTATGCCGATGCGTCCTCGTAGTATAAGGTACTAAATAACTTGATTCCGACGAATGAATGACTTTTCCGTATTGGGCTTAGCGACACGAATTTATGTAGTCGTTGTATGTCTACAGATACAATACGAAATCGCTTTACTTGTGGAGGTAGGTCATGTGGCAAATTGGCCTTGTATTAGGACACAAATGACCTTCCTTACTCGAACTTCTGAGATTGTATACACTACGGACATCATATTGCGCCCAGATTCTTCCTTCTGTCGACGGTCGGAAACCCATACCGTTATGTTGTTTATGGGACAGTTCGTTTATTTTCTTGTACAAGGCGAAGGGGAGATCACATGAACTTCATGTAGAACATGATCACTGCCTATTGGACATGCTTGCGAATGCCTCGATTTCGAGACCTCTTTGCCAACATGTTGCTTCTTGTTTTCAGTCGGCAAGGTTTTGGTTAATTTCATTTTTCTTATGATAGGTGTTTTTCTTTCTCATGTATGTTCCCATTTGATTTACTTCCGCTTGTTCTCTACTAGTTTCTCTGTTCGTTTTGTTTTGTGTTTTGACTCAGCAACTCTCCGGTCCTATTGAAAATGTGTATAGATTAAGTGTATATGCACATGGGCGTATACAATCCGTGCAACCAAATTGGGATTTTTCTGATTTAGTTATCCTTATGCTTTTAGTTTCTACATAAAAACTAAAATATATATACATGAAATAAAAAATTTAAAAAATTACTAAAATATAAAAAACTATATAAAAACAATTGTCGATATATATCATTAGAGCATGGTGGTGATCTGTCAGCTATGTTCTCGTTTTTTTTTCTCCTTTCTCCATTTATTTATTATTCTGTTATGGTAGTTAATTTTTTCTCCGATTTGCAGCTTGTATTACATGATGATTTACCTATGTTCTACTGATGTGTCATGAGGTCATGTGTTTGCTTCTGAAGCAAAGACTGCTTTGGGTCATGGTCACAGTCTCGCTGAAGGCTGGATTTTTATGAGACTGGTTAATATCCGGGCATGGTCAGTTGCCCTTTACATGGGCAGTATGTGGAAACAATGGATCAGTCAACACGCCTCACTCACGGGTCCTCTATTGGAGGTCCTGATGGTGGTCTCTCACGTCGTGCGTGTCGCGGCACAGCTCTCCCATCTATCGACATTCATTCTGGAATAGAGCTATGTGGCCTCGGATCTCCCGACAACGTGCCCGCCCATCGCGAAAGACTTTTACACGACCCCTAAGCGTTCAGTTCCGCGTAACGTGGTAGAAACCAAGTGCCCAACTGTCAGTTGGTCACGATTATGGTAAACGATATACCACCACCGTGCTTGCGATGTGGTGTCAAGTCAGCAATAAAAGATATGCGACGAGACACCGGCTCTGGGCTATCGGACATACTTTGCCTCGACTGTCGCCTCCTGGACAGTCACCAACATCGCGTTACGTGTGTGTCGTCGTCCATCGTTTGGCGACTGACACGGAAGATCTTGGCATGTTACCTATGTGTTTCACTTGTCGCGATTGAGCCTCGATCTAGATGACTATTAATATCCGCTGGCCAAACACCATACGCTTACGTGCCTCAAAGGAATGACAATGGATTACATTTTCGGCGAAGGGGAAAAAGTGGAACTTGGTTACTGGTGGTACCCACAAAATGCTCACACCGCTCTTGGGTTTACACCAAGGTACCGTAGGCTCTTTGAAACTTATTTATGCAGCGTTTTCGTAAACACCCCGCTAGGTGGGGGAGGAGGGGGGGGGGAGCCAGGGACAGTGTAACACATGAAGCACAATGACCTGAATTGCAAACAGTGACAAAGGAAAGAGCTTATCTGATTCCCGGAACGCTGCATTCATTGAGGTATTAACAATGCAGCTTGCTTTTGTTGTAGGTGTTTTAGACGGGATTCATGGACACAGAAAACGCTTGTGGCAGTGAATAAGAAACTCCTGTAGCACCATATCTTGAAGAAAGATTCCTTTCCCTGATTTAGAGCAAGCAATATACAAAGCTATTTTACTTTATATTTGAATCACTTTTCATTGTAACATTTTGTTTTATAGCATTTTCTTTTGCACACATTTACTAATTATAATCAACTAATTACAATAATAAATAAATAAGAAAACAAATAATGGACATGTGGAACCTACTCCTTTGGAGAATTTTTGAGAGTATTAAGGAGTGACGGTTCCAAGTATGGGATATCTGATTTTTGTTTCTTTTATTATTGGAGACTAAACTTGGATGAGAAGATAGATTCACGAGAAAGAAAGGTTAGTGTCTTAAAAAACATAGAAGGGGTAGCGTCTGTAATTAGTAAGTAAAGATCTTTACACAAACCTTTGGCGTTCATTCCTCGTAACGTGGTAGAAACCGAGTGCCCAACTGTACAGTAAAGGACCCTAACCCCACCACAGCTTAAATCTTTAATGAAAATCATCGGCATTGCCGACCGATGACATAGGGCATAAAAATTCATTCTCATTCTGGCAACGTCCTTGTCAGAGTGGGCGGAGGAGTGGGAAAAGTTTCAGGGCTCTTTCTTGCCTTTTGGATGAGAAACTGACCCTAAGGCCTGATGAACCAGTAGTGGTCGTGCTGTAATCGAAGAAGTGTCATGATGATCTCTCCATTGGCAAAAGATTCCGGAACAGTGCCCCACTCGCCACTGTAAAGTGGGAGGTGATCATGTGAAAAAGATTGAATGACCAACGAAACGATAACATTCTACGCGTCGATGGACGGAAAGTCAAAAGCCGGCCGGTGTGGCCGAGCGGTTCTAGGCGCTTAAGTCTGGAACCGCGCGGCCGCTATCGTCGCAGATTCGAATCCTGCCTCGGGCACGGATGTGTGTGATGTCCTTAGATTGGTTAGGTTTAAGTAGTTCTGACTTCTAGGGGACTGATGACCTCAGCTATTAAGTCCCATAGTGCTCAGAGCCATTTTAACCATTTTTTTGGAAAGTCAAAAGTTTGAACGAGGTAGGAAAGGGCAATGCTAAGACTCAATATAAATATAGCGGGATCAGTAAAAGTGAAATGGAAGGAATATAAGAATTTTTGATAAGATTAGTATAGGGTAATACCAACACCAACAGAAAATGGTTTAACGAGCGTTGGATTCGTTATGGGTAAGAAGGTACCGCAGAAAAAGTATTACTGTGAACAGTTCACTGATAGGGTTGTTCTTATCAGAACCGACAGCAAACCAATACTAACAACGAAAGTTCAGATATATGTGACGACGACGCAAGCTGAGAATGAAGAGAGAGAGAGAGAGAGAGGGGAAGTATATGAGAATACTGGACGAGTAATTCAGTACATAAAGAGAGTTGCAAATCTAATAGTCACAGGGGATTGGAATAAGGTTATAGGGGAAGGAGCAGAAGAAAGTGTTACGGGAGAATACGGACATGGTACAAGGAATGAGAGAGGAGAAAGACTAATTGAGTTCTGTTCAAGAGTCGTAAGAAAAGGAGGTAGACTTGGCAAAGGCCAGGAGGTACGAGAAGATTTCAGCTAGATTACATCATGGTGAGGCAAAGATTCCGAAATTAGATACTGGATTTAAGGCATATCGAGGAGCAGATGTAGACTCAAGTCCAAGTTTAGTGCTGATGAAGTGAGACACGGAAGTACTAAGGGACGTAGAGATACGCTTGAAGTTCCCTAAGGCTGTAGATACTGCGATAAGGAATAGCTCTGAGGCACCTCAGCTAAAGCGGAATTGGATATCTCAAAAAAGGGCAAAGGTAACTGCGGAGAAACCATAGGTAACAGAATAAATACATCAGTTGACCGATGCAAGAAGGAAGCACAAAAAAGTTCAGGGAAATTCAGGAACACAGAAATACAAGTCGCTGAGGAGTAAAATAAATAGGAAGTGCAGGGAAGCAAAGACGAAATGGCTGCATGAAGAATGCGAAGTAATCGGGAAAGAAATGATTGTCGGAAGGACTGACTCAGCATACAGGAAAGTAAAGAAAACTTTCGTTGAAATTTAAAGCAAGGGTGGTAACATTAAGAGGGCAATGGGAATACCGCTGTTGAATACAAAGGAGAGAGTGAATAGGTGTGAAGAGTAAGCTGAAGGCCTCAATGAGGGGAAAGACTTGTCTGATGTGATTGAAGAACAAATAGGAAAAAAAGGAAGATTGGGTTTAACGTCTCGTCGACAGTGAGGTCATTTGAGACGGAACGTAAGTTCGGATTATGTCAAGGACGGGGAAGGAGATCGGCTGTGCCCTTTAAAAGAAACCATCCCGGCATTTGCTTGGAACTGCTTCGGGAAATCAGGAAAACATTTCCGGACGGTCGGACGCACTTTTGAACTGTCGCCCTCCCCAATGCGACACCAGTGTGCTAACCATTGCGCCACATCAGTCGGCGAAAAAAGTGAAATAGCAGAAATGAGACCAGCGAGAAACTCAACATCAGGATTGATGGTCACAAAGCAGATGAAGTTAAGGAATTGTGCTACATTGGCAGCAAAATAACCCACGACAGCCGGAGAAAGGAGGAGTTCATAATCAGGCCAGCACGGGCAAAAGGGGCATTCCTGGTCAAGAGGGGTCTACTGGTATCAAATATAGCCCTCAAATAGCCCTTAATTTGAGAAAGTAATTTCTGAGAATGTATGTTTGGAGCACAGCATTTTATGATAGTGAAACATGGGTTGTGAGAAAACCAGAGCAGAAAGTAATCCATAATTTTGAACTGTGGTGTTACAGACTAATGTTGAAAATGATGTGGACTGATAAGGTGGCGAGCTTCTGTGCAGAATCAGAGAGGAAAGGAATATTTAGAATACACTGAGAAGAAGGGACACAATGATACGGCATCTGTTCAAACACCAGGGAATAAATTCCGTGGTACTAGAGCGAGCTGTAGAGGAGAAAAAGCGTACAGGAAGACAGAGATTGTAATACATCCAGTAAATAATTTAGGACGTAGGTCGCACGTGCCACTCTGAGATGCAGAGGCTGACAAAAAAAAAAAAGGAATTCGTGGAGAGCCACATGAAACCAGTCAGAACACTGATGATTCAATTTAAAAAAAATTGTGGCACTACCAATCATAATCTATACAACAACTCGTGACCCTACATGTGAGACAACGGCATCCTCTTCTAACTGGGAACCTACGGACTTATTTTCAAATATGCGTCTAATGCCGGTGTCATGGACAAGCGGACTGATCTGAAGCCCTTTTAATGGAACTGCTGGGAGGACTACAAAAACCAAACACCAAAATCCTGTATGGTCAAATTCATTTTCTTTCTGGAGTCCTCAGTTATTTTCTAGATGTATTCCAATCTCTGTCGTCCTCTACAGTTTTTGCCCTCTACAGCTCCCTCCAGTCCCTTGGAAGTCATTCCCTGATGTCTTGTCTGGAGCCGCGCGACCGCTACGGTTGCAGGTTCGAATCCTGCATCGGGCATGGATGTGTGTGATGTCCTTAGGTTAGTTAGGTTTAAGTAGTTCTAAGTTCTAGGGGACTGATGACCTCAGATGTTAAGTCCCATAGTGCTCAGAGCCATTTGAACCTGTTGTCTTAACAGGTGTCCTATCATCCCGTCCCTTCTCCTTGTCAGTACTTTCCACATAGTCCTTCCCTCTCCGATTCCGTACAGAATCTCCTATTTCCTCACGTTATCAGTCCACCCAGTTTACAAAATTTGTTTGTAGCACCACATTTCAAATACTTCGGTTCTCATTTGTTCCAACAGTCAATGTTTCACTACCTTGCTATGCTGCTCTCCAAACGTACATTATCAGATATGTCTTCTTCAGATTAAAGACTATGTTTGAAACTAGTAGACTTCACTTGGCGAGGAATACCCTTTTCGGCAGTGGTAGCGTTTCAAGTCCTCCTTTCTCCGTCCGTCACTGGTT
Source organism: Schistocerca americana (assembly GCF_021461395.2). Taxonomy (NCBI): domain Eukaryota; kingdom Metazoa; phylum Arthropoda; class Insecta; order Orthoptera; family Acrididae; genus Schistocerca; species Schistocerca americana. The sequence continues at coordinate 401,188,366 of NC_060121.1, forward strand.
ATTCTGCTGCCTAGGTGGTAGAATTCCTTAACTACGTCTACCTCGGGACCATCAATCCAGATTTTAAGTTTCCCACTGTTCTCATTTCTGCTACTTTCCATTACTTCCGTCTTTCTTCGATTTAGTCTTAATCCATAACCTGTCCTTATTAGATTGTTCCTTCCATGCCGTCGATCTTGTAAGTCTTCTTCACTTTCGCTAAGGATAGCAGTGTCACCAGCGAATCATTTCACTGGTATCACTGGGATCCTTGCAGCTTGAATTTTAATACCACTCTTGAACCACTCCTTTATATCCATCATTGTTTCTTCGATGAACAAACTGCTGGGGTGAAAGACTACATCCCCGTCTTACACCCTTAGCAATCCGAGCACTTCGTTCTCGGTCGTCCACTCTTATTATCCCCTCTTGGCTCTTGTACATATTGAATATTACCCGTCCCATTCTATAGCTTACCCCTATTATTCTCAGAATTTCGAACATCTTGCACCATTTTATATTGTCGAACGCCTTTTTCAGGTCGACAAATCCTATTAACGTGTCTTGATTTTTCTTAAGTCTTGCTTCCATAATCACCCGCAACGTCAGAACTGCCTCTCTGATGCCAATATCGTTCTTAAGCCAAAGTGATCATCGTCCAATACACCCTCAATTTTCTTTTCCATTCTTCTGTTTATTTTTTCTGCAAGCAATTTGTATGTATGAGCAGTTAAGGTGATTGTGCGATGATTATCTCACTTACCGGCTGATGCAGTCGTTGGAATTCTGTGGATGATATTGTTCCGAAATTCAGATGGTATGTCTCCAGATTCATACATTTCACGCACCAATGTGAACAGTCGTTTTGTTGTCACTTCCCCTAATGATTTTAGAAATTCTGATGGAATGTTATCTATCCCTTCTGTCTTACTTCATTTTAACTCTTCCAAAGCCGTCTTAAATTCTGATTCTAATACTGGATGCACTATATCTTCTATGTCGTCTCTTAATTCTTCTTATACTACATCAGACAAATCTTCCCCCTCATAAAGGCCTTCAGTGCACTTTGCCACCTATCCGCTCTCTCCTCTGTATTCAACAGTGGAATTCCCGTTCCACTCTTAATGTTACCACCTTTGGTTTTAATTTCATTTCACCGAAGTTTGTTTTGGCTCTCCTATACGCTGAGTCAGTCTTTGAAACAATCATTTCTTTTTCAGTTTCTTCACATTTTTCATGCAGCCATTTCGTCTTGGCTTCCCTGTGCTTCCTATTTATTCATTCCTCTGCTACTTGTGTTTCTGTATTCCTGAATTTCCCTGAATAATTTTATACTTTCTTTCGTCGATCAACTCAAGTATTTATTCTGTTACCCATGGCTTCATGGCAGTTACTTTCTTTGTGCCTACGTTTCTTTCGAACTTCTGTGATTTCCCTTTTTAGAGATGTCCATTCATCTTCATTTGTACTCCCTACTGAGGTATTCTTTATTGCTACATCTACAGGCTTAGAGATCTTCAAGCGTATATCGTCATCCCTTACTTCTACTGTATTTCACCTCTTTCGGTAATGATTCTTCCTCACTAATCTTTTAAACTTCAGCCTATTCTTCATTACTACTTCACTGCGATCTGAATCCATATCTGCTCCTGCGTAGGCCTTACAATTCAGCAATTGATTTCCGAATGTCTGCCTCACCGTGATGTAATCTAACTAAAATATTCCCGTATCACCCGGCCTTTACCAAGTGTACCTCCTCCTCTTGTGATTCCTGACTTGAGTATTCGCTATTACTGGCTGAAATTTGTTACAGAACTCAGTTAGTCTGTCACCACTCTCATCCCCTGTCCCAAGCCCTTATTCTCCCGTAACCTTTTCCTTTACTCCTTCCCTACAACTGCGTTACAGTTCCCCATGACTACTAGATTTCCGTCCCTCCTTCCGTACTGTATTCCCCTTTCACTATCCTCATATACTATCTTTATCTCTTCATCTTCAGCTTGCGACGTCGGCATGTATGCGCGCACTGTTGTTGTCGGTGTTGGTTCGCTGTTGATTCTGGTAAGAACAAACATATCACCGAACTGTTCAAAGTACCACACTCTGAGGCCCACCTTCCTGATCGTTACGAATCCTACTCCCATTATACCATTTTCCGCTGCTGTTGATGTTACCCTATACTCATCTGACCAGATATCGTTATCTTCTTTCCATTTCACCTCACTGACGCCCTACTATAGTTAGACTGAGCATTTGCATGTCCCTTTTTCAGGTTTTCTAGCTTCCCTACCATGTTCAAACTTCTGACATTTCATGCCCCAACTCGTAGGACGTTACCCTTTCTTTGGTTATTCAATATTTTTCTCATTTTCACCTCCCCCCAGACAGTTCCCTCCCAAAGATTGGAATGTGGAACTATTCCGGAATCTTTTGCCGATGGAGAGATCATGATGACACCTTTTCATTTACAAGCCATATGTCCTGGGGATACATTTTATGTGCCGTTAATGCAGTGGTTCCCGTTGCGTTCTGCATCCTCATCCGTTTAACATTGCTGATTCTTCCGCCTTTAGGACCAGTTTCCCACCCGAAGGACAAGAGAGTGCCCTGAACGTCTGTCCACTCCTGTGCTCCCTTTGACAAGGTCGTTGGCAGAATGAGGGTAACGAAGCCGGGACCGTCGACATTTCGATTACTGATCAATGACGCTACACATTTAACTTGTGTGCACTGTTTATGCTCTACACATGCGTTATTATAAGGGAGTCTGTTGACGATTCTTCACCCTTTGCTAGAACTCTTCATAACACAAGGATGCAATTTCGAGGGAGTGACGACGAGCACGCGAACATTCTATAATATAATTGTGCAAGCTAGAAGAAACGCAGAGTAAGATTATCACTAAAGAATAGTTCACACAACGAAACTCAGATTTTTGGCAACTCATCATTTTCACCGACTGAAAATTTTTGTGAACAAGGATACATAACATCAGTGGCCATTATTAGTCTTTTAGCGATATTTGAAACTAAACCACAATTCTTAATATAGATGGTATAAACCTCTACAGAGATTTGTACATCACACTGTTTTAACAATAATATCATTGATACTTTGCGTATAAAAAGAAGTCTGTGAGAGGTACAACTTAACCGCCACTAAAACTAAATGCGCAGGCTATATACTAGACTTAAACTGAATCTGTAAATGTGATATATGTGAAAAATAAGCATTTACTTATTTATATGATTTTTTTTGTCCTTTACGATGAAGACCATAAAAGGTGTGGAAAACAATCTTACATTCCACTTGCTGTTACAAAGATTACTGCTTCAAGTACAATCGCAGAAATCAATCAAACCTGTGTATTACTTCCAAAGACTTTGAGTAAGCAAAGAGATCACATGTATCATGGAAAGAGTATCAATTACTTCAGTGATAGGTGTTAAAATAATGTTTCGTATTTCCTTTCAGGTACTACGGCCAGGACCACCACACCCCACACAAAAAAATGGTTCAAATGGCTCTGAGCACTATGGGACTTAACATCTGTGGTCATCAGTCCCCTAGAACTTAGAACTACTTAAACCTAACTAACCTAAGGACATCACACACATCCATGCCCGAGGCAGGATTCGAATCTGCGACCGTAGCAGTCGCGCGTTTCCGGACTGAGCGCCTAGAACAGCTAGACCACCGCGGCCGGCATATCCCACACACAAATTGCGAGGTTCTCATCATGATTATGACATGCGGGGACTCAGTTCCCATACGTGGAACATATTGTGTGTTCGTAACGCCGGAAATGCATATCCTCCAATTTTCATCTATTGTACTATAATTTTTTTTCCTTATTTTGTTACCTGAAGATATGACATCTCTGTGTCTTTATATATTGTTATTGTTTTACTATATATATATGTATATACATATATATATATCATTGTTACTTATATATATATATATATATATATATATATATATATATATATATATATATATATATATATATATATATATATATATATATATATACAGGGTAAGTCACCTAACATTACCGCTGGATATATTTCGTAAACCACATCAAATACCGACGAATCGATTCCACAGACCGAACGTGAGGAGAGGCGCTAGTGTAATTGTTTAACACAAACCATAAAAAAATGCACGGAAGTATGTTTTTTAACACAAACCTACGTTTTTTTAAATGGAACCACGTCAGTTTTGTTAGCACATCTGAACATATAAACAAATACGTAATCAGGCCGTTTGTTGCATTGTTAAATGTTAATTACATCCGGAGATATTGTAACCTAAAGTTGACGCTTGAAACCTCCGACGTTCAGTTGCGTGTTGTAACAAACACGGGCCACGGTAGGCGAGCAGCATCTGCAGGGACATGTTAACGATGACGACCGTGTTTACGAGTGTGGCTGTAGTGCACTGTTGTGGTTTGGTCTAGCTGTCGCAGTGTCCGCATGTAGCGCTTGCTGCTATTGTTATTCTGCATTCGTCTCCGCACGCAGACCAACTGTAGTACACCGTGTTACCAGACGTCTGTGATAGTGTAGTGTTGTAGGAACTGTGACCATGGTGTATTCGAACTCTGAAAAGGCGGAGATGATACTCATCTATGGCGAGTGTCGACGAAATGCAGCTGAAGCCTGCAGGGTGTATGCAGAACGGTGCCCGGACAGAGAGCATCCAACGTGCCGCACATTGCAAAACATCTACCGCCAACTGTATGCAACAGGTATGGTCGTAGCACGCAAACGGGTCCGTAACAGGCCCGTCACAGGAGAAGCGGGTGCAGTTGGTGTGTTAGCTACTGTTGCCATAAACCCACACATGAATACACGGGACATTGCGAGAGCCGGTTGACTGAGTCAAAGTTGTGTCATGCGTATACTGCATCGTCACCGCTTTCACCCGTTTCATGTGTCGCTACATCAGCAATTAGATGGTGATGACTTTAATCATCGAGTGTAATTCTGTCAATGGGCATTAACAGAGAATGCGTCGCAGTTCTACCTGTTCACCGATGGACCGGGTTTCACAAACCACGGGGCAGTGAATCTACAGAACATGCATTACTGGTACGTGGACAATCCTCGCTGGCTCAGACAGGTAGAGCGACAGCGAGCGTGGACTGTAAACATATGGTGCGGAATCATTGGCGATCACCTTGTAAGTAGGCTGTTTAGGTTTTTTTATTGGTAACGCCACCTCTGTATGAAAATCACTGGCTGTGCTGTGGGCAGTCTGTGTCTGCTTTGCATTGTTGTAATACTCGCCATTGTAGTGTTGGGCAGCGGCAGCTGGATGTGAACAGCGCGTAGCGTTGCGCAGTTGGAGGTGAGCCGCCAGCAGTGGTGGATGTGGGGAGAGAGATGGCGGAGTTTTGTAATTTGTCATGAACTGCTATATATATTATGACTTTTGATGATACTAAGGTAAATACATTGTTTGTTCTCTATTAATATCTTTCATTTGCTAACTATCCCTATCAGTAGTTAGTGCCTTCCATAGTTTGAATCTTTTATTTAGCTGGCAGTAGTGGCGCTCGCTGTATTGCAGTAGCTTGAGCAACGAAGATTTTTGTGAGGTAAGTGATTTGTGAAAGGTATAGTTTAATGTTAGTCAGGGCCATTCTTTTGTAGGGAATTTTGAAAGTCAGATTGCGTTGCGCTAACAAAATATTGTGTGTCACGTTAAGCACAGTCGTGTATAATTGTTCAAAGGGGAAGTTTCATAACCTCATTGGTCCTCACTTCATTGCAGGGGCCCAGACAGCTGCAACATACATCGCGTTTCTACAGAATGATCTGCCAACGTTGCTCGAAAATGTCCCACTGGAAACGCGTCGACGTATGTGGTATTAGCATGATGGTGCACCTGCACATTCCGCAATTAACACTGGGCTGACCCTTGACAGGATGTTCGACGGACGTTTCATAGGACGTGGAGGACGTATAAATTGGCCAGGCCGTTCTCATGATCTTACACCTCTGTACTTCTTTCTGTGGGGTACGTTAAAGGAGAATGTGTACCGTGATGTGCCTACAACCCCAAAGGATTTGAAACAACGCATTGTGGCAGCCCGCGGCGACCTTACACCAGATGTACTGCGGCGTGTACGACATTCATTACGCCAGAGATTGCAATTGTGTGAAGCAAATGATGGCCACCACATTGAATATCTATTAGCCTGACATGTCGGGACACACTCTATTCCACTCCGTAATTGAAAACGGAAACCACGTGTGTACGTGTACCTCACCCCTCATGGTAATGTACATGTGCGTCAGTGAAAAAGACCAATAAAAAGGTGTTAGCATGTGGAAAAATGTTCTGTTCCAGTCTCTTCTGAACCTAAGGTCCATCACCGTTCCCTTTGGATCCCTATGTAATTCGGTGCTCTCCAATACATACGATCGAACAGCGGAGGAGTGGTACTCAAGCGTCAACTTTAAGTTACAATATCTCCGGATGTAATTAACATTTCACAATGCAACAAACGGCACTGATTACGTACTTGTTTATATGTTCAGATGTGCTAACAAAACTAAGGGAGTTCAATTTAAAAAAACGTAGGTTTGTGTTAAAAAACATACTTCCGTCCATTTTTGTACGGTTTGTATTAACCAATTACACTAGCACCTCTCCTCACGTTCGGTCTGTGGAATCTATTCGTCATTATTTGATGTGGTTTACGAAATATATCCAGCGGTAAAGTTAGGTGACTCACCCTGTATATAGGGTGTTTCAAAAAGGTACGGCCAAACTTTCAGGAAACATTCCTCACACACAAAGAAAGAAAATATGTTATGTGGACTTGTGTCCGCAAACGCTTACTTTCCATGTTAGAGCTCATTTTATTACTTCTCTTCAATCCACGTTAATCATGGAATGGAAACACACAGCAACAGAACGTACCTGCGTGACTTCAAACACTTTGTTACAGGAAATGTTCAAAATATCCTCCGTTAGCGAGGATACATGCATCCACCCTCCGTCGCATGGAATCCCTGATGCGCTGATGCAGCCCTGGAGGATGGCGTATTGTATCACAGCCGTCCACAATACGAGCACGAAGAGTCTCTACATTTGGTACCGGGGTTGCGTAGACAAGAGCTTTCAAATGCCCCTATAAATGAAAGTCAAGAGGGTTGAGGTCAGGAGAGCGTGGAGGCCATGGAATTGGTCCGCCTCTACTAATCCATCGGTCACTGAATCTGTTGTTGAGAAGCGTACGAACACTTCAGCTGAAATGTGCAGGAGCTCCATCGTGCATGAACCACATGTTGTGTCGTACTTGTAAAGTCACATGTTCTAGCAGCACAGGTAGAGTATCCCGTATGAAATCATGATAACGTGCTCCATTGAACTTAGGTGGAAGAATAGGTGAAAGAACATGGGGCCCAATCAAGATATCACCAACAATGCCTGCCCAAACGTTCACAGAATATCTGTGTTGATGACGTGATTGCACAATTGCGTGCGTATTCTCGTCAGCCCACACATGTTGATTGTGAAAATTTACAATTTGATCACGTTGGAATGAACCCTCATCCGTAAAGAGAACCTTTGCACTGAAATGAGGATTGACACATTGTTGGATGAACCATTCACAGATGTGTACCCATGGAGGCCAATCAGCTGCTGATAGTGCCTGCACACGCCGTACATGGTACGGAAACAACTGGTTCTCCCGTAGCACTCTCCATACAGTGACGTGGTCAACGTTACCTTGTACAGCACCAACTTCTCTGACGCTGAAATTAGGGTTATCGTCAACTGCACGAAGAATTGCCTCGTCCATTGCATGTCTTCCCCAGCCGCGAGTCATAGGCTGGAATGTTCCGTGCTCCCTAAGACGCCGATCAATTGCTTCCAACGTCGTCCTGTCGGGACACCTTCGTTCTGGAAATCTGTCTCGATACAAACGTACCGCGCAACGGCTATTGCCCCGTGCTAATCCATACATCAAATAGGCATCTGCCAACTCCACATTTGTAAACATTGCACTGACTGCAAAACCAAGTTCGTGATGAACACTAACCTGTTGATGCTACATACTGATGTGCTTGATGATAGTACTGTAGAGCAATGAGTCGCATGTCAACACAAGCAGCGAAGTCAACATTACTACCTTCCTTCAATTGGGCCAACTGGCGGTGAATCGAGGAAGTACAGTACATACTGACGAAACTAAAATGAGTTCTAACATGGAAATTAAGCGTTTCTGGACACATGTCCACGTAACATCTTTTCTTTATTTGTGTGTGAGGAATGTTTCCTGAAAGTCTGGCCGTACCTTTTTGTAACACCCTATATATATACATACATACATATATATATATATATATATATATATATATATATATATATATATATATATATATAAATTGTTTTGTAAATACTATTTGTATTTTTACACTGGGTCTTGCCTAGGGAAAACTGAGCTATCGAACGATTACATCGATAGGTCGTGTGAAGAATCAAAGTGTGTAGGGTCTTTGGTAGGGTTAACTCTGCCACATGGACCGCGGACAGAGAGAGTATGGCTGGAGTAGGGCGGTGGAGGAGGTGTGTTGAGTGACGCTCCCGCGAGTTGCTGCGCTTTCGGTGTTCGGCAGCATGTAATTGCGCTCGAATTGCTATGATAGTTTCTGATACGGTGTCGCGGACGGGAAGCTTTAGCTGGCGCAAGTCAATAGCCCGTTTCGCCTGGTGACCGTGTCGAGAAGAAGGCGCGCCAACATCCAGCTTCTGCAACAGCGACGGCCGACAATGAGTGACTGTCGCCACCTCCTCGATCGACGACTTCAAACCTTCAATCAACCAACAAGGAAGACTGAAAGCACGTAAACTTTTCGAACTGTATGGCTGACCTCAGCTTTTCAAACTGTTAAATTTTTCTCACTAAATTACAGCAACATAGCAAGAACCTTTGTTGCTCATTGTCCCAATTGAATTACCAAGTAGGGCCCCTTCCTTTTCCGGAATGAACTCGAGTGTCGTTGAAATTCAGACGCCAGCATTAAAGTAATATCATTCCTTTGCACTGCTTTAATTTCAAAGTTCAGTTAAAGTATTCATAGCTGGCTACATTATTTAGATTACACAAGCACAAATTAAGAGTGCGATTTTTGTTACCATATTTTACCTTCCCTGTGACTGCAGCTCAGCTTGGTACGTACCAAATTTTACTATTATTAATCGTTCAGAATCATTTAATTCAAGTTCAAAGTTAAATCTCTTATTTCTAAATTGCGTATATTCAAGTAGCTTTTGAACTGATTGTCGAGGTAGCCCAATACTAACCTTATGTTTTTGAATTTCGTAGTGCTTCAGAAACAAAGTTCACTATTAATTTCAGTCACTAAATTAACTTTCAATTTTCCGGTTTTATTAATTCTTTTGCAAAATTAAGTCAGAGTGAAGCGAAATTTATTACTTCTGACAAACATTCAGTTTTCACACAACACGCGTCATTCTTCAGTTGCCACGCTTTTAGTGCTAAACATATGTGCATTAACCTTTCATTTTCAGTTATTATACTAGTTATCCATGGGACTGGCGACAGTAATTTTCCCCAAACCTCAAATATCTAATTAACGCCAATAAATTGTCAACGTAACGACCGCACATTTACTTTCTTTATTAACTTTACCCCGTTTCAAAATAAATTTCCACTAATTTCATTTACATTTTTCCTTTCATTTAGATGTAACCCTTTCCTCCCCATTTATCAACAGATTAACTTCGGTGACGATTGCTTTTCCCAAATTTCCATTAGGTACACGCGGTTTGATTTTTCACTGTCATTAAGGTCGATAAGTGAGGGGGAGGTTACACGTGGCGACCTGGTGTCAGGACAAGCTTCGGATTTGACGTCGTTCTGGACATGAATTTTGCATTGCGTAAATCTCGTAACAAAGTACTGGTTACGAAATGGTCGCTATGTCAGCGAGAATAAGTAGTGTGAGGAATCCTAATTAGAGTTGAGATTTGGCATTCATATTGAAAATTGGTAAAATGAGTGAAGGCAACAATTACCAGAATTTGGTAGACTTGGGTACGGAACAATCGGTCGAACAGTGGGAAACGCGCACCGCGGATCCCATTGTTCAGGGGCAGACGGCTAGCACGAAAGACGCGACCGCCGAAACGCAACAAAGAGCAGAAATGGAATTCCAAACTTTAGAAAATGTTTCGGAATCGGAAGTGAAAATCAAATCTGAACCCCTTGATGACGAATACGGGGGGACAATTAAAGAGGAAGCCGGTACGGAAGTGAAACCGGTAGTTTCCGGGAATTGAACTGATTTATTGATTGTTTTGATTAACGAAATCAAGAGTCAATCGGCAGAAATGTTGTGGACAACAATGTTGGAGTTGTTAACAAAAGTTGATAAAATCAAAGGAGATATTGTTGCAGTTAATACCGAAATTGCTAATGGAAATAATAGGCGTTCAGGCGGAAATTGCGGGCATAAAAATATCGTTTGGATTCCGAAACTAGCAGAATCGAGAAAAGTGTAGGAGAAGCAGTTGCTCCGATCATCGAGAATAAGGTGACGGAACAAATTCAATTAGTGAAAAAAGAGGATCAACAAAAGGTGGAAACTTTAAAGGCTTTAGTGTCCGAAGTAGATACTAAAGTGAGGAAGCAGGCTAATACCTGCGAAGAGAAAAAGAGGGGAGTGGAAACGCTTGCGACAACCACTTGCCAAGTAATTACGAGAGTGTCAGAAATAGAAAACAAACTTGATGAAAAACAGAGCCATGTGTCAATCTGTGCACATAGTTCGGAATTGTTGAGGAAAGAGGAGCGGTTAGACCCCTGGAAAATTGGCGGTATTCACACGACGGATTTCATTAAAAATTGTGAAAGAGTTTTACCCAGATCATGGACTAATGAGAGAAAAATTAATGCGGCTATTGACGTGTTGGCTGGTGATGCCAAGCGTTGGGGCTTATACCTCAACATCACGAATTTGACTTTCGACGAGTTTAAAAATTTTTTTCTGGCTGAATAGTGGTAGAGCAAAAACACAAAGTGTCTGGCGCGAATTTGCCGTATCGAGGCCTTTCGATGCGAATTCGCGTGGCTCGATGAAGGAGTTTAGTGAGGGCTCGATCCGCAAGTTGGAATATTTGCGTGATCGCCGCACGGAATCCGAAATAGTCTGGAAACTCTACAAGAAGCTTCCAGATGATACGTAACGCTACGTAGGAAGCAATTACAAGACAATCAATGATTTCCTGGAAAGAGTTGAGGACGAGGACAATTGGCGCAATAATCGCGACAGTGGTAGAGGCCGTGGTAACAACAACGGGAACCACAACCACAACAACGACAACCATGGGAATAATGCATACCGCAACCATGGCGGCAATAATAATAATAATGGTTCGGACTGTAATAACAATCGGTACAAAGCAAATAATAACAGGATTGACAGAAACTATTATCATACTAACGTGATACGGGCTTCGCAGAATAGTAATAACGCCAGAGGTTGTGATAAGCCGCCTCAGCAGCATCCGGGGAGCGGATCTGCTGGGACGAGACAGGGAAACAATTAGCCGCGCCGGTGAGGGGCCGACCGGGCGTGGGGAAATTTTGGCGGCCCAATAATAGGAGAACACCCAGGTGTCGTCGTCCTGGCGTCGCGTCTCTGTGCGGCCTGTTTATTCTACCCGCCGCCACCAACCTGTCTCCATCGGTGTGCTCTCGTTTTATTCTCGATAATGTAGTGTCCCCCCCCCCCCCCCCCCCCATGAACCATTGACCTTGCCGTTGGTGGGGAGGCTTGCGTGCCTCAGCGATACAGATAGCCGTACCGTAGGTGCAACCCCAACGGAGGGGTATCTGTTGAGAGGCGAGACAAATGTGTGGTTCCTGAAGAGGGGCAGCAGCGTTTTCAGTAGTTGCAGGGGCAACAGTCTGTTTTTTTTACTGATCTGGCCCTGTAACACAAACCAAAACGGCCTTAATGTGCTGGTACTGCGAACGGTTGAAAGCAAGGGGAAACTACAGGTGTAATTTTTCCGAGGACATGCAGCTTTACTGTATGGTGAATGATGATGGCGTCCTCTTGGGTAAAATATTCTGGAGGTAAAATAGTCCCCCATTCGGATCTCTGGGCGGGGACTACTCAAGAGGACGTCGTTATCAGCAGAAAGAAAACTGGCGTTCTACAGATTGGAGCGTGGAATGTCAGATCCCTTAATCGGGCAGGTAGTTTAGAAAATCTAAAAAGGGAAATGGATAGGTTAAAGTTAGATATAGTGGGAATTAGTGATGTTCGGTGGCAGGAGGAACAAGACTTTTGGTCAGGCGAATACAGGGTTATAAATACAAAGTCAAATAGGGGTAATGCAGGAGTAGGTTTAATAATGAATAAAAAAATTGGAATGCGGGTAAGCTACTACAAACAGCATAGTGAAGGCATTATTGTGGCCAAGATAGACACGAAGCCCACGCCTACTACAGTAGTACAAGTTTATAGGCCGACTAGCTCTGCAGATGACGAAGAAATTGAAGATATGTATGATGAAATAAAAGAAATTATTCAGATAGTGAAGGGAGACGAAATGTTAATTGGAACTGGGTTTCTATCTGAGCTCTTGATGTTCATACAAGTGGTTCTCCTTTCTCCAAAGGTCTCTTTAATTTTCCTGTAGGCAGTATCTATCTTACCCCTAGTGAGATAAGCCTCTACATCCTTACATTTATCCTCTAGCCATCCCTGCTTAGCCATTTTCCACTTCCTGTCGATCTCCTTTTTGAGATGTTGGTATTCCTATTTGCCTGCTTCATTTACTGCATTTTTATATTTTCTCCTTTCATCAATTAAATTCAATATTTCTTCTGTTACCCAAGGATTTTTACTAGCCCTCGTCTTTTTACCTACTGGATCCTCTGCTGCCTTCACTACTTCATCCGTCAAAGCTACCCATTCTTCTTCTACTGTATTTCTTTCCCCCATTCCTGCCATTTGCTCCCTTACTCTCTCCCTGAAACTCCGTACAACCTCTGGTTTAGTCAGTTTATCCAGGTCCCATCTCCTTATATTCCCACTTTTCTGCAGTTTCTTCAGTTTTAATCTACAGTTCATAAGCAATAGATTGTGGTCTGAGTCCACATCTGCCCCTGGAAATGTCTTACAATTTAAATCCCGGTGACTAAATCTCTGTCTTACCATTATATAATCTATCTGAAATCTGTCAGTATCTCCAGGCTTCTTCCATGTATACAACCTTCTTTTAAGATTCTTGAACCCAGTGTTAGCTATGATTAAGTTGTGTTCTGTGCAAAATCCTACCAGGCTATTGTTTCGTATCCACCTAAGTTTTATTGGAGGTGACAACGATCACGATGCCATACATTCCCGTGTAACATGGCCGATATGTGTACTGTATAATTTTAATATTACAATGGTACATTCTGCTTCTAGAAACACACAATGAAATGTAATATACGGAAGCAATGAAACACGTAAAAGCTCCATCACTTGAGTACCGTATTAATATAGCAGGTATCTAAAACAGTAGGAGACAAGAAATTTTCAAGAAACTTCTGGGAAAGAAAGTCCAGAATGCGAAAAAATGTACTACTGCTTTCAGCTACAGTGAACTTTTATCATACAGGGAGTAGTCGTATGTGATTCATAAATGGTGAGCCGCATACAGTAAACAATCTTAGGAGACGAAGAGTGTATTGTTTCTACGATAATATGCCCTTATCGTAGCAAGTAATTAGTGGAATTTTTTGCACTTCGTTTGCTACCAGTGAATGTTCACAATAGTTGTATCCCGATGGTAAATGATTTAGGATGTAGCCCCTGTTGTATGGCGTGTTTCTAGTGATACTGCCATTGCCTTGCGTGGAAGGTAATGGGCTGGAATCCTATCGTCGGATTGGGTCGTGTGTCGGAAGACTGGGATACTTTCTCAGCCACTCCTGCTCTGGGCTGTTCCCTGTCTCCAACTAAGATACAGGACCCACAAAACCCCAACAGCTGACATAAACTGTATTTCAAGACTATGGCGAAAAAACAACAAGCAGCTTCACAGTCAGCACAGTATCCCACTTTGAAGGTGCCACATAGAGAGTATGTTCAGCAGATATCCATCTAAAAAAAAGCATTACTGGCGGATGAAGACTAAGTTCCGAAACTGCACGCGACTGTGACCTATCAAAACTTAAATTGTTGATTCTCAGTCCAGCGTCCAGTTTAATCAAGAAACCAGATATTTTCATAACAATATAATGAAAGTAAAAGCTTATATCGGGAAAAAAATTGAGACTTGCTGTTCTGAGGAGCATTGTTAGGACACGACATTCGAACGCTCTAACGTCTCTGGGGATACCTCTTCCTGTCAACGTCATATTCATTCTTTCCACACAGTCTTGCAATTTACTTTAGTTATCAGAGAAATGTTATGCAGAAATTACTTACCTGACTGGCGTATCGATCTGCAAAAGTCTTTTATTGCCCGTCTTGCTGGTACACGCCTCAATAAATGCTTGTTGCTCCATATTACCGTACAAAACTCCAAGTTAGATACCTTCACCACCACGTACGGTTCTTGCTTGATGCGGATCAGTGTTGGCTGTGTAACACTGTCGATATCTACCACATAATGAAAGTATGTTTCTGGAGGCACATTAGGAACTACATTAGTAGCGGGGTCCGGTATATAGCTTAGATACACGCCAGTAGCGGTCCCATACGCCACGGCTTGCAGTAGCACCACAACCAGAAGCGCACCAGTCCGAAACGCACATTTCTGCTTGATCTGTTCTGCAGCCATAGTGCCAGTGAGTATTGACTTTAGGCTTCTTCTTATAGCGCTCCTGAAAGCTTTGGGGCAGAGGTTATCCCTCACGGAAAAGTTGTGTACTTATTTTCGCAGAAGCGGGAGATAATGCACCAGCTGTGGCTCAAGATACACGATACCATACGGTTATTCGTCGAAATCGTTTGTATATGCTCCTAATATTATACATAAATGATTTCTTGTTGTAACATAGTATGTTATAATACGTACATTCGGCGATCTCGTTTCCTTTACACACATTGGGCTAAATTTTCGTTTGCAAGGCCGGCCGATGTGGCCGTGCGGTTTAAGGCGCTGCAGCCTGGAACCACAGGACCGCTACGGTCGCAGGTTCGAATCCTGCTTCGGGCATGGATGTTTGTGATGTCCTTAGGTTAGTTAGGTTTAACTAGTTCTAAGTTCTAGGGGACTAATGACCTCAGCAGTTGAGTCCCATAGTGCTCAGAGTCATTTTTTTCGTTTGCAAGCAAAGGGAAAACAACAGAAAACGGAATGCAATATAGTTGACAGCTACCTTTTGGTAAACATATCGACATCTTGTTACGGTACTTCCGCGTTCTCGTCAATACGGTATCAGAACGTTTAAGTTCTACCACCGTAAAGACGGAAGATCCGCGATTCGGAATGTCAGAACTGTGTAGTAAGTAGCGGCAGGAACACCACCAGAAAATTACGCAGCACTAATACTCCAAACCTTCAACTCTCGGAAAGAGATTTTGACCGAATTCAACCTAATGGTAAAGTATCGAACTATTTTTCTCCGAATCATAAAGTTTGTGGGAAAAGCAGTGAGAATAATTACTTTTGGAAACCTTTTACCAGACAAAGCCTGTTATAACAATAAACTGTTTCGCTTAATAAAACGGCCGCCAGCCCAAATCGGGCAAAATGTCTACACAAAAAGATGAAGTCAATTTTCGACACTGAATAAATAACTACATTCACTTACGTAATTTAAACACAACCACTTAATTTCCATTTACTACGGTCACTTGGCAGTAAGTACTATTAATCCCACTTTCTGTTGCTTATAGATTTTATCACTATACTTCAGTAATTATTTAAAGAAGACACACACATGCTTCAACAAGGATACGAAAAAAATATTAAACTTATAGCTATCATTCATATGAACAAAACTATAATTTAACACGACTAAATTTCATTTCTTTAGGACTGTTATTTGTTAACGTTTTACTAACACAAATATCTGTATGGCTTTCTTTGACATGGAGAAGCAACACGAACAATTACTGTTAAACAATTATGTTACTTTACTTTCAGAAATGCTATTGAAAACTTATCCTCATGGTCACGCAAAGCGGTGGCCCTTAAACTGATACGTGCAAACTTTAGTATTTAATAATGATTTTCAGAATTTACTACCAAAACAGTACTATTGCCAGTAATTTACTATTATTCAAACTTCAATAAACATCAGGATACCCGGAATAAATTCGTTTAGGTACTGACCCTACTGAGGTAAATGAAATAGGAAAATTACGGCCGGCCGGGGTGGCCGAGCGGTTCTAGGCGCTTCAGTCTGGAACCGCGCGACCGCTACGGTCGCAGGTTCGAATCCTGCCTCGGGCATGGATGTGTGCGATGTCCTTAGGTTAGTTAGGTTTATGTAGTTCTAAGTTCTAGGGGACTGATGACCTCAGATGTTAAGTCCCTTAGTGCTCAGAGCCATTTGAACCATTTTTGAAAATTACGGTTAAATACAAAGGTACATTTAACACTTATATTCCACTGATTCAAGATGGATGGTTCATACTGTGATACTCTTCTAAATTAAGTACTTTGCCTGTTACTGATGTCGAAGGTGGCGCGAGGCGGTGCTGCGTAGTAACATTGCGCAGGTACGACTCTTGATGTACATGGCTCTGTCTTCCTCTTGGTGACGACGATAAAATTGCGAATTTCTGAGTTATTAATTTATTGCCGTACTGCGCCAATCATGTAGAACACGTCCGAGGTAAATTCGGGGTCTCTAGTGCTTTACCAACGTAATGCGTATTCCCCGCTTACAGGGCAGCTACCGACTGTCTGAGCCACTTGCGCACCAAATCCCATTCGCGCGCCCAACCAGCTTTTCCATTCCACGGAGTTCCGTTCTACTTATGATCCCTACACCTTTTCAATTTACCCTTCTGCTTACAAAGACGCAAGTATGAACCACCTAAAATTACATATCAGCGTATACATACAAAATTAACATAATTAATTCAAAAAATGGTTCAAATGGCTCTGAGCACTATGGGACTTAACATCTATGGTCATCAGTCCCCTAGAACTTAGAACTAGTTAAACGTAACTAACCTAAGGACATCTCGCAAACACCCAGTCATCACGAGGCAGAGAAAATCCCTGACCCCGCCGGGAATCGAACCCGGGAACCCGGGCGTGGGAACAAATAGTTAATTACAGTAGTACTTGAAATATTACATAATTATTTAGAAAATATGTTTTAATACATTTATTCCACCTACGTCAAAGAGGTTATTTTAAACAGATAAACTACACTTAACAAAAGCTTATTCTCGTTAGAGTATTTGATTAATTTTCAACATTATTAAAGAGCAAAAAATTTTAAAATATACAGATTAATGGCAGTATTATATTTACGATAGCATTACAAGCTACAGACCGGAGAAAAACAGAAACTCAACATTCTCAATATGTTTCACAGGAATAGTTCTCAATTCGCTACAGAAGAACGTCTGAACGTCGTCTAGAAAATAAACAAATGAAGAAGAAGCGACAGAATGTGAGAAACACTTATTTCAACCTCCATAGAAAAGCTATGGGCGATAAATACTCGCGGTGAAAAAATGGTTCAAATGGCTCTGAGCACTATGGGACTTAACATCTATGGTCATCAGTCCCCTAGAACTTAGAACTACTTAAACCTAACTAACCTAAGGACATCACACACATCCATGCCCGAGGCAGGATTCGAACCTGCGACCGTAGCAGTCGCGCGGCTCCGGACTGAGCGCCTAGAACCGCGAGACCACCGCGGCCGGCTACTCGCGGTGAAGGGACGGTGTTCACAAGTACAATTGTAACATATCCGTATTGCATTTAAAAGGGACAGTCAAATAAAAACGAGAAAGATGTAAGAAGTATGTAAACTGTTCATTATTTGAAAAGAAATCGCCATGTATTGACTCCGCACTCCAAAAATATGGAAATCGCATGGGGAGGATGTGTAAGGGCTTCCCAGCGAAACGTCTGCAGCGAAGTCGTAACAACCTTGACAACATGTGGGCTGGCATTATCCTGCAACAGACTGATGCCGTCCGTCAGCATTCCTGGACGTTAGGCGTTCATGGCGCGATTCAATTTTTGCAAAGCGTCCACGCTCCACTGAACTATACTTATGGCGCCGTGTTCGAGAAAGACAATGAGCAGCACGCCCTAGCAGTCAAAAATAACGCTCATAATGACCGTTGCCGTGTGTGGCTTTGGGCTTTATTTTTTGCTGGGGGTGAGTCGATGTGTTTTCATTGTTGGCTCTGACGCCAGCTTTGGGACTCAATAGACCACTATGTTTCATCTTCCAAGACAGTGCAGGACAGGAAACGATATTCTTCATTGCGATACCGTTCCAGGTGCTGCAGTGATGTCGATTTTCTGTTAAACTTCCGCCTTTCCGTCAGGCTATGGGGAACCCACTACGCATAGATTTTCCGAAACTTCAAATGCTCTGTCCAGATGGCATGAGCGCTACTGTGGCTGATGTCCAGCTTGAGTCGAATATCTTATGCCGTGCACCTCCGGTCATTTGTGATAGCAGCATCCACCGGAGCAATGACAGGATAAGTTTGTCCTGGTAGACTGTTGTCTTTCAATGACACCAGACTTTCTCGAAACAGCACATTCTACGTAAATAAATGCGCACGTGACATACTAAGTCCATCATACACAGCATACATACGAGCAATGAATTTCACTTTTTAACACGTTTTCCGAACTCAAAAACGATGTTACATCTCGCTGATCTTTTCCGGCCTTCGTCGTGAAGTCGAACGAACAAACGACTCTCTGACCTCACGCCGGGTACCTCTAACAAACAAATGGCACAGCGGTAATGTCCGTTCTGTACGTTCGTGATTCCGAACAGGGGGCACTTCTTTCACTCATATACCTGTGTTATCAACGTTCTCACCACGCTTATTATACACTGAACAGCCAGAACATTATGACCACGAATGACAGCGGCAACGCGTTGTGACGTGGAAGCAATGAGGCCTTGGTATGTCGCTAGAGCGGGCACCACATGTGCACACCACACCAAGAACAAAGTAGGTTGTCCTCGATGGTGAGTGTTCATCGGAGGTGAGGGTATCATCTGGAGTGCCCCAAGGAAGTGTGGTAGGTCCGCTATTGTTTTCTATCTACATAAATGATCTTTTGGATAGGGTGGATAGCAATGTGCGGCTGTTGGCTGATGATGCTGTGGTGTACGGGAAGGTGTCGTCGTTGAGTGACTGTAGGAGGATACAAGATGACTTGGACAGGATTTGTGATTGGTGTAAAGAATGGTAGCTAACTCTAAATATAGATAAAGGTAAATTAACGCAGATGAATAGGAAAAAGAATCCTGTAATGTTTGAATACTCCATTAGTAGTGTAGCGCTTGACACAGTCACGTCGATTAAATATTTGGGCGTAACATTGCAGAGCGTTATGAAGTGGGACAAGCATGTAATGGCAGTTGTGGGGAAGGCGGATAGTTGTCTTCGGTTCACTGATAGAATTTTGGGAAGATGTGGTTCATCTGTAAAGGAGACCGTTTATAAAACACTAATACGACCTATACTTGAGTACTGCTCGAGCGTTTGGGATCCCTATCCGGTCGGATTGAGGGAGGACATAGAAGCAATTCAGAGGCGGGCTGGTAGGTTTGATCATCACGCGTGTTACGGAAAAGCTTCAGGAACTCGGGAGGGAGTCTCTAGAGGAAAGGAGGCGTTCTTTTCGTGAATCGCTACTGTGGAAATTTAGAGAACCAGCATTTGAGGCTGACTGCAGTACAATTTTACTCCCGCCAACTTACATTTCGCGGAAAGACCTCAAAGATAAGATAAGAGAGATTAGGGCTCATAGAGAGGCATATAGGCAGTCATTTTTCCCTCGTTCTGTTTGAAAGTGGAACAGGGAGAGAAGGTGCTGGTTGTGGACGACTCCGCCACGCACCGTATGGTGGATTGCGGAGTATGTATATAGATGTAGAAGCCACCTAAGACCCGTAAATTCCACTGACGCCCCGGCCAGAACATCAACTGTAAATCGCCACGGTGTTCCTACAACCACTCCATCACTCTCCTGGCCTTGTAATGTGGCGCATTATCTTATTGAAAAGTGGCACTACCGTCGGGAAACATGATCTTCATGATCGTGGTTTACAACCAGTATAGGATACTCCTTGGCCGTCAGAGTGGCTTGTACGAGCCCCACAGGACCCATGGGTACACACGTGAATGTTCCCCAGAGCATAACAGAATCGCCGCCAGCTTGTCTCCCTCCCGCCGTACAGGTGTCAAGGAGCTGTTGTCATGGAGGACGACGGATTTCTGCCCTCCCATCGGCGTGATGAAGAAGATATCGGCATTCATCAGCCCGTGCGATGCTCTGTCACTGCGCCAACGTCCAGTGCTGATGGTCAAGTCCCCCGTGCGCTTTCCAAACGTAGTTGCCGATGTAGTTGCTTTAAGACTGGCACATGCATAGACCTTCGGCTGTGGAGGCTCATCGTTAGGAGTATTCGGTGCACTGAGTGAACAGACACACTTTACTCTGCCAAACATTAAAGTCTGATGTAAGTTCCGCCACAGTTTGCCGCCTGTTCTCTTTTACCAGTCTGCCCAGCCCACGACGTCCGACATCTGCAATCAGGAGTGGCCGCCGAACCCCCCAACGTCTGGACGCGGTTTCACCTTGGTTTCACCACATGATGAAGACAGACACCATAGCACTCCTTCAACACCAGACAAGTCAAGCAGTTTCCGAAATGCTTGTTCCGAGCCTCTGATCCATCACAATCTGCTGTCGGTCAATCTAAGAAAGATCACGTGCCCTCACCATTCTGCACTCCGACAGCACCCTCACTGATACAACAACATGCACCGTGCATGTGTCTGATTAGCAGTCACTTCTCGCCAGGTGACGCTGCTATCGCCTGGACGGGTTTATATCGACAGTATGTAGGTGGTCATAATGTTGTGGCCGATCAGTGTATAGTCTGTCTCGTTTTCATTTGACTGCCCCTTTTGTGATGCCAGTGTACACCACAGATACTGCTAATGCGACAGCAACCGAATTGATAATCGATGACTATATCTGAGCTAATGGATCGGCTGTATTGTGCTTCAACTGATAACGTTGCTTTTCACCCAAGAACATAATGTAACATAATATTTGAAGCAGCTTAGGGAACAGCTCTTGCTGATCACATCAGCCAATTATGAAATATTAAACATAGGCCCTTTTCCTAAATCAGCTGGTTCAAGACTTGTCTGATTTACCTCTCCTCTTGCAGAACTTCCAGATGTATAGCGGAAAAAAAATCCAAATGTTGAAACTGTCAATGCGTGTTACATACTTATGGCAGAAATAACAAAAATGATGGATACAGCTCAATTTGCAGTCAAGTAGTTTTGTGAAATCCAAATTCCGCTAGGAAAAAAGCCGAATATCCCACAATCCCCTATCCCTGACTAGCCTTAGGCAACTACGTAGGCTTTCCCGGCGTAATAAGTCTTGAAAGTATTTTCGGGTTTGCTGCCGGATCCTAAAACAACTTGACTCGATATTTCGGCGATCCAACTGTTCGCCATCTTCAGGAAATGCTGCTTCTGCTGATGAGTCCCGCTGAGAAATGACGCAAGATTGCAATTCGACGTCCTATATAGGCCACCGTTCAGTACACGGCGCATGCGCCGCCCATCACGGTTTCTGACTTCCAAAACAGGGAGGTGGCGCCGCCCTTAGTGAAAAACAGCCGGCAACGATATATCGCAAGGAGTTTTAACATTAAGAGTGTGTTCCGTCCACCCTCTAAGATTAGGGCTCTGCTCGGCTCTGTGAAGGATGATTTGGGACTTAGGAAACCCGGGGTGTACAAAATCCCGTGTCAATGCGGGAAAGCTTACGTTGGCCGTTCTATTCGCACAGTGAATGACAGGTGTGTGGAACATCGCCGTCACACGAGGCTACAACAGCCGGAAAAATCGGCCGTAGCAGAACACTGTCTGAATGAGAGACACAAAATGAAATTTGAGGAAACTGTTGTAATTGCCAACATTTCCGGTTTTTGGAATAGTGTGTATAAAGAGGCGATCGAAATTAGGTTGGCTGATAATTTAATCAACAGGGACAATGGGTTTCCTCTTAGCAAAACGTGGAATCCTGTATTATCTCGCATCAAAACTGAACGTTCTTCGGTGCGGCCTTGATTGCGATATATCGTTGCCAGCTGTGTTTCACTAAGGGCGGCGCCACCTCCCTGTTTTGGAAGTCAGAAACCGTGATGGGCGGCGCATGCGCCGTGTACTGAACGGTGGCCTATATAGGACTCGAATTGAAATCTTGCGTCATTTCTCAGCGGGACTCATCAGCAGAAGCAGCATTTCCTGAAGATGGCGAACAGTTGGATCGCCGAAATATCGAGTCAAGTTGATTTTAGGATCCGGCAGCAAACCCGAAAAGACTTTCTAGCCTTAGGCAAGTTTCCGGTTGATGCGTCGGTGGTTTAATTTCGCTATTTATCAGTACTTTCGCACTTCACCGACATTACTCAACTGACAGTTACCATATTTGACAAAGATTATGTCTTAACTGCCGAAAAGTTTAGCAGTATTCAGTAATTCCATGGTTTTTAGGTTATATTTTATAATTTTAAAATCGTTTTTGGTACGTTTACACTTATCGAGTATAGTTTAATTACATAATCTCGAATTTGAAGTTCACATTACACATACGTGTGAAAAACATTGCTAGCCCCAAAGGAATATATCTACATTGCAACCAACTTTAATAGCGTTTGCTGCCTTGAGTGCACTGGCCACTGTTACTCTTAATGCTGATTCTATTTAGTCGTTGTCGACTCGAACAATCTGCCTCTCGCATTAGTCGCAAATAGTAAGTTTCTCAAATACATGTTTATTAGTTTCCTTATTTCACAAATTTTCGCTTATTTCATAAATATCCTTGTATCACGACTCTTTTTTTATAACTTGCTGAGCAAGTTTCTCTATATGAAACAAAATTGTGAAAAGCCATCATAGTTACACAGAGATTTGCCTTTATTAACTGATGCCTAGTATCGGACATTTTATGTCCATTTTCAAATCACCCACGTAAATCGTACAACGTGCCAGCATTAGGTTTATCTCCGTTGTGGAGCCTCACCCTTCAGACTGCGACAACTGCCATTGTTTGAGACAAGGTGGTTCTATTAAAGAATTTTATACAGTACGGTTTACAGCACATAAAAATGTGGAAGCACACATTGTACCATAAGCTGGCTAACTCAGTGCCAGAAATAGAAGGGAACTTTCTGGACCGGTATTTTTCTTGCGAAGTCCGTACGTGCACAGGGGTGTTTACTTTGGTCATTGAAACTACGAGAGGCATTCAATGAGTAACGCAACGCTATTTTTCTTCTGAACGCGGATTGGTTTTACACTACTGGCCATTAAAATTGCTACACCACGAAGAAGAAGTGCTACAGACGCGAACTTTAACCGGCAGGAAGAAGATTAGCTTTTTAGAGCATTCACACAAGGTTGGCGCCGGTGACGATTCCTACAACGTGCTGACATGAGGAAAGTTTCCAACCGATTTCTCATACACAAACAGCAGTTGACCGCCGTTGCCTCGTGAAACGTTGTTGTGATGCCTCGTGTAAGGAGGAGAAATGCGTACCATCACGTTTGCGACTTCGATAAAGGTCGGATTGTAGCCTATTGCGATTGCGGTTTATCGTATCGCGACATTGCTGCTCGCGTTGGTCGAGATCCAATGACTGTTAGCAGAATATGGAATCGGTGGGTTCAGGAGGGTAATACGGAACGCCGTGCTGGATCCCAACGGCCTCGTATCACTAGCAGTCGAGGTGACAGGCATCTTATCCGCATGGCTGTAACGGATCGTGCAGCCACGTCTCGATCCCTGAGTCAACAGATGGGGACGTTTGCAAGACAACAACCATTTGCACGAACAGCTCGATCGTGTACTCAACGACGAACCTGGGCGCACGAATGGCAAAACGTCATTTCTTCGGATGAATTCAGGTTCTGTTTACAGCATCATGATGGTCGCATCCGTGTTTGGCGACATCGCGATGAATGCACATTGGAAGCGTGTATTCGCCATCGCCATACTGACGTATCACCCGGCGTGATGGTATGGGGTGCCACTGGTTACACGTCTCGGTCATCTCTTGATCGCAGTGGCGGCACTTTGAACAGCGGACGCTACATTTCAGATGTGTTACGAGCGGTGGCTCTACACTTCATTCGATCCCTGAGAAACCCTACATTTCAGCAGGATAATGCACGACCGCATGTGGCAGGTCCTGTACGGGCCTTTCAGGATACAGAAAATGTTCGACTGCTGCCCTGGCCAGCACATTCTTCAGATGTCTCACCAATTGAAAACGTCTGGTCAATGGTGGCCGAGCAACTGGTTCTTCACAATACTCCAGTCGCTACTCTTGATGAACTGTGGTATCGTCTTCAAGCTGCATGGGCAGCTGTACCTGTACACGCCATCCAAGCTCTGTTTGACTCAATGCACAGGCGTATCTAGGCCGTTGTTATGGCCAGAGGTGGTTGTTCTGGGTACTGATTTCCCATGATATATGCTCCCAAATTGCTTGAAAATGTAATCACATGTCAGTTCTAGTATAATATATTTATATATATTTATCATCTGCATTTCTTCCTGCTGTAGCAATTTTAATGGCCAGTATTGTATTTAGGATTCCAGTACACCATACTTTTCCCCACTCTTTTGTCTACAGAGTCCTGTTTTTCAACACAATCTCCGTTAAATGCGACGGCCTTACGCTACCTCACTTGTAGAGCCGGTATATCCGCATGACACCACTCTACTGGTCAACGTCGGACCCAGCGTCTTGCTGCATCGATAACCTATCCTAATCCACGTACTAAACCGCATCCTGAGGAGTGCTTCCTCCATTGGGGCAAACAGATGGAAG
Source organism: Schistocerca americana (assembly GCF_021461395.2). Lineage (NCBI taxonomy): Eukaryota > Metazoa > Arthropoda > Insecta > Orthoptera > Acrididae > Schistocerca > Schistocerca americana. The sequence goes on from NC_060121.1 coordinate 401,213,432, forward strand.
TTGGAAGTTACGATATCCAGGGTGCAGGGTGTGTGAGGAAGAACAGCCCAGTGAAGTTTTGTGAGCTCCTATCGGGTGCACAGGCTTGTGTGAGGGCAAGTTCATTTGCATTTTTGTAGCGACGAACACGCTGATGTCGTTTCTTCCTCTTTCTGAGGCACTGTGCGGCCAGCCGATACGTGGGATATCGGACAGGTTTGCGCGACCTTGTTGCGACGATGACAGACGCCTCGCCCAACGTCTCTCCGTGCTTTCGTTCATTGCCAGGTTTCCGTAAACATTCTGATAACTCCTATGAATATCAGCGATTGTCTGTTTTTCCGTCCAAAGGAACTCTATGACAGTTCTATGCTTGGCACGCACCTCCATTATAGACGGCATTTTGAAGCCTACGTACTGCGCTGCCCTCTATCAGAATTTTATAAAACTATAGGGGTTGAAGAGGGAATATTCCACGATGTCCCAAAAAAAAATTCCGCATTTTTCAACCGAAATTGAGCGAGAAAAAAGTTGTTACGTTATTTATTGAAGTCTCCAGATACAACAATGGGCTAGCTACGAGTGCCCCGCGGAAATATGAGGATAATACGGAATGAATTTGGTGTACTGGATGGATGTATCATCCGAAATGTGGAAGAGGCTCTGACGGAGGCTACTGGGGCGCGAATGGTTGTAAGTCCTCTCTCATGTCTGCAGCAATGATGCCTACGGAATCATTCTTCTGCATACAGTACTCTGCGTCAATCACACACCCTGCAACACTCAAGGAACGCGCGGCACATAATCAGAGGAACTGCTATTCGACAGCGCCGTCTACCGTGGCAACGATGCATTTCCGGACACGTGTTCATAGGACCTTTCTTCCTCCATTTCTAGGCAGGAATCAGTCCCTGCAGTTTGTCCTACTCCTGCATGACAATAAACAAGCACAGCATCAATGACTAACCGCGCGGCGTGGCCGCGGCGTCTGGGCGCTACGCCACGGAATGTGCGGCCCCTCCCGACGGAGGTTCGAGTCCTCCCTCGGGCATGGGTATGTCTGTTGTTCTTATCATAAGTTGGTTTAAGTAGTGTGTAAGTCTAGGAACCGATAACCTCAACAGTTTCGCCCCATAGGAATTAACACACACTAACACATCAATGACTAGGAGTTAGAACTGATGTTACAAACGATACGGAAAATTTTTTGCTTCACAGGAAGTAAATTGCTGAGTATCTGACCAGTCAGTATTAAACATTCAGTATTGTGTAATATGCCTGCAGGGCCTCCAAAAGCTGTCTTAGACGGTGCTACGAAAGATAGTTTCATCACACTCTGGAATCGATATCTTCTAATCAAGCGATGTATGATCGAAGGAGTGTAAGGAGAATAATGCGATAAACCTTCAGCGGATCTTGCCAAAAATCCAAAGATATGTTTGTCTCATGTATGTTAAGTCAGTAAACAGATCAAAATAAATTTCTCTGTGGCTCCCCATCGTAATGACACGGCGAAATAAGATGGCAAGCAGGGATAAAATACTGATTTGATTGTTCCGAATTTAATTCATGGCGGAGGATCACTATACGGTTCATCTACTTAACCACCACAAGAACTCTGAAATGGCGATCGCGGAACAGAAAATAAACTAAATCACTCAACACGGGAAAGACATCTTGCTCGTACAGTTCTGCATTCACAGATTGTGCGAAAGAATAGGATCCCCTCCTAGCAGCTACACTATGTGATCAAAAGTATCCGGACACCCCAAAAGTATACGTATTTCATATTAGGTGCATTGTGCTGCCTTCGGCCAGTTACTCCATATCAGAGACCTCAGTAGTCATTACACATCGTGAGAGAGCAGAATGGGGGGCTCCGCGGAACTCATGGACTTCGAACGTGGTCAGCAGATTGGGTATCACGTCTGTACACGAGATTTCCACACTCCTAAACATCCGCAGGTCCACTGCTTCCGATGTGATAATGAAGTGGAAACGTGAAGGGAGAGCTACAACACAAAAGGATACAGGCCGACCTCGTCTGTTGACTGACAGAGACCGCAGATATTTTAAGAGCGTTATAATGTGTAATAGGCAGACATCTATCCACACAATCATACAGGAATTCCAAACTGCATCAGGGTCCCCTGTAAGTACTATGAGAGTTAGGCGGGAGATGAGAAAACTTGGATTTCGAGGTCGAGGTGCTCTCAAAAGCCACACATCACGCCGGTAAATGCCAAACGATGCCTCGCTTGATGTAAGAATCGTAAACATTGGACGATTGAACAGTGAAAAACCGTTTTGTGGAGTGACGAATCACGGTACACGATATGGCGATCCGAAGGCAGGGTGTGCGTGTGGTGAATGCCCGTTGAACGTCATCTGCCAGCGCACATAGTGCCGACATTAAAATTCGGAGGCGGTGGTGTTCCGGTGTGGTCGTTTTTTTCATGGAGGGGGATTGCAACCCTTGTTTTTTTGGGTGACACTATCACAGCACGGGCCTATGCTCATGTTTTAAGCACCTTCTTGCTTCCCACTTTTGAAGAGCAATTCAGGGATGGGGATTGCATCTCTGAACACGATCGAGCACCTGTTCATAATGCACATCCTGCGGCGGATTGGTTACACGACAATAACATCACTGTAATGGACGTCTGTACAGAATGCTGACTTGAATCGTAAAGAACACCTTTGGGATGTCTTGGAACGCCGACGTCGTGCCAGGCCTCACCGACCGCCATCGATACCTCTCCTCAGTGCAGAACTCCGTGAAGAATGGGCTGCCATTCCCCAAGAAACATTCCAGGACCCGACTGAACGTATGCCTGCGAGAGTGGAAGCTGTCATGAAGGTAAGGATGGGCCAACACCATATTGAATTCCAGCATTACCGATGGAGGGCGCCACGAACTTGTAAGTCATTTTCAGCCAGGTGTCCGAATACAGTTGATCACATAGTGTATATGTCATCGGTCACTGCAGCAACTTAGAGCACCAAGCGAAAAGAATGAATTCGCGTTTTCAAAAACTGTCATCGGACAGTTGCAGATGTTTTCAGTCATACACTCAAGCGCCAAAGAAAATGGTATAACCACGCATATTCAAATACACGGCGCTGAGGTCGGCAACGCCAATATAAGACAACAACCGTCTCGCGCAGTTTTTAGATCGGATACTGCTGCTACAATGGCATTTTATCAAGATTTAAGTGCGTATGAACATGGTTTTATAGTCGGCGCACGAGAAATGGGACACAGCATCTCCGAGGCAGCGATGAACTGGGGACATTCCCGTACGAGCATGTCACGATTGTACCGTGAATATCAGGAATCCGGTTAAACATCAAATCTCCTACATCACTGCGGCTTCATAAAGATCCTGCATGAACTGGACCAATGACGACTGAAGAGAATCGTTCAACGTTACAGAAGTGCAACCCCTGCAGATTTCAATGCTGGGCCTCCAGCAAGTTTCGGCGTGCGAACCATCAAACGAAATTCTATCGATATGGGCTTTCGGACATTGGACTATCGATGATTCAAATCATGTTCTCTGGTTGAACGAGTCTCATGTAAGATAGTATCGAGTGGATGGATGTGTACGGGTATGGAGACAATATCATAAATCCATGGACCCTGCATGTCAGTAGGGGACTGTTCAAGCTGGTGGAGGCTGTGTAATGGTGTGGGGCGTGTGCAGTTGGTGTCATATGGGGCCCCTGATACGTCTAGATACGACTCTGACAGATGATACGTACGTAAGCATCCTGTTTGATTCCCTGCATCCATTCATGTCGATGGTGCATTCCGACAGTTGGTTGGTTGGTTTTGGGGAAGGAGACCAGACAGCATGGTCATCGGTCTCATCGGATTAGGGAAGGATGGGGAAGGAAGTCGGCCGTGCCCTTTCAGAGGTACCATCCCGGCATTGGCCTGGAGTGATTTAGGGAAATCACGGAAAACCTAAATCAAGATGGCCGGACGTGGGATTGAACCGTCGTCCTCCCGAATGCGAGTCCAGTGTCTAACCATTCCGACGGACTCGAGCAATTCTAGCAGGACAATGCGACACCCCATACGTCCATAATTGCTACACAGCGGCTCCAGGAACATTCTTCCGAGTTCTAATACTTTCGCTCGCCACCAGACTCCTCAGACATGAGCATTACTGAGCATATCTGCGATGCCTTGCAAGGTGCTGTTCAGAAGAGATCTCCCCCTCTCGCACTCTTATATATTTATGGACAGCCCTGCTGGATACATGAAGTCAGTTCCCTCCAGCACTACTTCAGACCTTAGTCGTGTCCATGCCACGTCGTGTTTCGGCGCTTCTGCGTGCTCGGGGATATTAGGCAGGTGTACCTGTTTCTTTGGCTCTTTAGTGAATATCGCTGACATCAGTCTGTTGTAGAGTTATGAAACAAAAATTACGAACGCCGATGCAGAGTATGAAAAATCCTCTGTAGGACAGAATATGATTTCCGTTAACAGAGTGCTTGTGAAACTCAGCTTTTTGAGATCCAGAGCGTTGTAACCCACGGCAACAATGTTGATACCGTGTTGCCTGACTTTCGGCTGGCGTGCGCTACAGTTCCCCACCGAAGTTTGGTAAACAAAATACTAGCTTACTACTGAAAATCAGACCACTGGTGACGGGATTCAGTACTTCATAGCAAACAGAACCCAACACAAGCGTTGCTGTTGTCTGTAGATCGGTTTCAACGTCAGACGGGCACTGTACATCCACGATTGATGTACGGACTGTAAGTCTACCATGATTGAAATCAAAGATAACATATCGCGCGTACGTAAGCGTGTATAAACTACTGCACTTCTGACAACAAGTGACTGGAAACAGTAAGCGATGTATAACAGTTGGAGTAGCGTCGTCTTAAAGGGGAGTGTTTATAACAAGTCGTACGAAATCCTGAGTCCAGTGCTAGAAATAGGGGAATAATTACAAGAAAATGTAGTTCATCCTCGAACGATATAGCTTACCAAACACCGGTATGACTACGTCTTCTGTATTACACGTCATCTGTGGATTCTTACGAGGTAAGTTTAAGAAAATCAAGAGAGAACCTATGAAAAGTGGCTCGTTCTATTATAGGTTTGTTGGTAATTGTGAGAGCGTCATGGATGCCCTTAGGTTAGTCGTTGCTTCCCCGAAATTCCACAAAAAATGTTTGTCTTTGATCAGCGCAACAATATGCCTCCTCATGTACAGGGTGAACGTTAATAAAACGACAATCTGCAGGGGTGGCTTCCTGAATGGAAATAGGGAAATAATGTCCGGAAATGCATCGTTGTCATGGGCGACGGCGCTGACGAATGACGGTCCGTTTGACCACATTCCGTATGTTCCTTGTGTGTTACAGGTGGTAGGCATAGAAGCGGTTGTCATGTAGTATACACGTAATCGTACTTTGGCTTACACCATGTTGGCGAGCCACTTGCTTAGATCTTGTACTAGAGTTCGTCTCAATGCCCTATAGAACTAGTTCCAAGTCTGGTGTAAGCACAGTCCGCCGCCTCCCTGCATGTTTATCTATCTGAAAGGATACACAAGAATATCACGTTGTGGAGTCATAGCAGAGATTGACCGGAAGTGTATCCTTGTTAGATGACAAGCCCATCACACTTCTATTCACCATTGTCAAGATTGGCTCTGATATGAAGTGATCGCTCAAACTTCTCACTCCTATGGACCGGAGAGGATGATTTATTGTTACAACTATTCTCCAGGATTTTACTCGAAATTTTATCAACTTCATGTGAGATTTAGTTTATTAGATACTTTCATAGTATATTAATTTAGGGTCTATTAATTCCAGAAAAGGTCGCTAGTGCTACCTTAGTATGGTGGCTTAAATATACGTTAAGCTGGATTACATGATCTTATCTGCTCTACTGCATGTACGAAATGTCTGTTATAAATAACTATACCTTCTGAATTGTAGTCACTCGGTTAAATAACTACAAGATTTTATGCACAGGATGGTTGTTCTGTCTTACATCACCACATTCCGTATGTGAATGGTGCGAGAGCCTTTATCGATACCTGTCCCAGCTGCGTTATGTCTTTTGCCTGTCGCCGGGTAACTGTGGCTCAGGCGTTTCACTAGGGGTAGCTAGGTACTGCTTCACTTGGATAAAGGTTCTCACACGAACTACAACACGGCAGTTGCTTGAGGCACCACTTGGGCTCTACATTTTACTGGCGGCTGTGGGTAAGGGCCAAGAGACTGGCTCCAGCTGTTACGTCCGCTTGGAATATTGAAGGGGGCGTGTTGACCACTGACAGGCCGGCTACACTCCTCGACGTGGCTACTTCCAGCTTGCTAGCGGCGAGTCACAGGCATGAGACCGAGTCCCTAAATACGCTGCCTTGCCTGTGGACAGAGGGTTTGTGGCGGTTTTAATTTCATCGCAGAACAACGTCGAATCTACGGTAAACATTTGCTTTACAGCTATCGGGTGCGAAGGAGGGGAATTTGGGAGAATTCCCGCGTTCTGCCGTAATATTCTGTCATCCTGGTTATAGAGGCATAAATAGTTCTATAATGCTGTGCGGCTCCGACCTGTGTGGGTGCATTGTCTACGCTGCGTTCATGTAGTAATTAAGTGTGGTACTGCTTGCTAAATGTGTATAATGTTCTGCCTCACATTTTGTTAAATTTATATAAAGTGCTGCCTCTCATTTAGCGGGAGGTTGCCTTGTCATTGCACATTCAGTAGGCTGACAAGGGACATTATACGTTTGTAATCTATTCGTGCACTGAAGAACCAAAGAAACTGGTACATCTGCCTAATATCGTGTAGGGCCCCCGCGACCACGCAGAAGTGCCGCAACACAACGAAGCATGGACTCGACTAATGTCTGAAGTAGTGCTGAAGGAAACTGACATTATGAATCCTGCAGGGCTGTCGGTAAATCCGTAAGAGTACTACGGGGTGGAGAGCTCTTCTAAACAGAACGTCGCAGGGCATTCCATATACGCTCAATAATGTTCACGTCTGGAGAGTCTGATGGCCAGCGGAAGTGTTTAAACTCAGATGATTATTCCTGGAGCCACTCTGTAGCAATTCTGGACGTCCGGGGAGTCGCATTGTCCGTCGAAATGCACAATGGACATGAATGGATGCAGGTGATAAGACGTGATGCTTCGTGCGTGTCACCTGTCGGGGTCACCTCTAAACGTATCAGGGGTTTCATATCACTCCAACTGCACACGCCCCACACCATCACAGAGCCTCCACCAGCATCAACAGTTCCCTGCTGACGTGCAAGGTCCATGGATTCATGAGATTGTTTCCATACCAGTACATACTCATCCGCTCGATACAATTTGAAACGAGACTCGTCCGACCAGACAACACGTTTCCAGCCATCAGCAGTCCAATGTCGGTGCTGGTGGGCAATAGCGAGGAGTAACACTTTGTGTAGTGTAGTCATTAAGGGTACCCGAGTGAGACTTCTGCTCCAAAAGCTCATATCGATCATGTGTCGTTGAATGGTTTGCTCGCTGACACTTGTTGATGGCCCAGCATTGAAATCTGCAACAATTCGCGGATGGTTTGCACTTCCGCAACTTTGAACGATTCTCTTCAGTCCCGTTCTTGCAGGATCTTTTTCCGGCTGCATCGATGTCGTGGGCATTTGATGTTTTACCGGATTCCTGATATAACTGTACACACGTGAAATGGTCGTACTGGATAACCCCCACTTCATCGCTTCCTCGGAGATGCTGCCTCCCATCGCTCGTGCCCCGACTGTAACACCACATTCAAACTCACTTAAATCGTGCTAACCTTCCATTATAGCAGCAGTAACCGATTTAACAACTGCGCCAGACAGTTGTTGCCTTATATAAGCGTTGCCGGCAGCAGCACCGTATTCTGCCTGTTTGCATATGCCTATACCAGTTTCTTTGGCGATTCAGTGTATATGTCTACACTGAAATTGCGTGACACCAGTGACATTGACATAAGTACTCCTGCCGGTTATCAGTACTCGGTTTTCTATTTGTTTTGCTGCACTTCTGCGTTAACTACTATTTATATTTTGATTGTTTTTACCTCCCGCGCTGACGGCCGTTTGGTGTAGTCTTTATTTTTGTTTTTAAGTCAGAAGACTAAATAGTTGACCTACTTTGTGTATTATATATTCAAGTTCAATTATGTGTCCTTGTCAAAGTAACATATAAAAGGCTTAAGCATTTTTGATGTGTTTCAGGTAGCCTCTTAGTGTTTAAATATTTAGAGGTAGACCAGTGGAGCACCTTGTTTCCTGCTGGTTTCTTTTCAAATCATGCTTCTAAGTTCTGGTAATTCATTTTAAACGTAGTTGGTCACGTGAAGCGGATATTTAAATTCTGATATTTTGTGTGTTGGTAATTTAATCTAAGTGCGGTCACGGCTAGCTGCCAAATACTTTTTTTTAAAAGTTGCTTATCTTGGTGGCCGAATAAGGCCTTAGAGTTGTATTTAGAAACATTGGTCGCCGTGAAGGTGCCTAGATAATTACTGTTTTTATCTTTAATCTTTTGCCTTTATTTATTCTGTGGCCTTTCATGGTGATTAGTAGATGCACCTGTTTTCCGTAAGCTATTGCTTGTTTCCTGATTATTCTGAATATGTACCAAAGGGGAAAAGTTCGTCTGGAACATACAGAGAGCTAAAGCTTATTATTGTTTTTGATGTTAAATAAGCTAACTGAAAGTGTATCAGTTTCGTACAGCCAACCCATACGGTTCACCACCCTAGCTTCCTACCGTTTCAATACTGTTACGTTTCTGTTATCAGCGTTATTAATTTCTTTCGCGAAGTGCGTATTTCTATCTCTTTGAATAACATTTTACAGCTATATGAAAAATTCTTTCTGTCGTTCTTAGAATACACCGTTATTGATGCTCAACCGGTGCAAACCCATTATTTGAAGAAATGAGAATATAAGTTTCATACACATCGAAGCAGACAGCAACCCTTTGTCAGAGAGACAGTGAGGCACGTCTTTACAGCAGAACACAGACTTATTCTGAAACAGCACTATTTTTCATCAGTCTTCTGACTGGTTCGATGTGAAAGACGACAACTTCCCCTCTGTTATGAGTCTCTTAGTTGCAGAATCGTACGTACACTCAACGTCCTCAGTTATTTGTTGAATATATTCTAATATTTTTCTTTGCGTATAGTTTCTGTCCTCTGAGGCTTCATCTAGTAGCATGGAAGTTATTCCTTGTGTTTTTAACACAGCATTAATCGCCCTATCCTCTTTTCTGCTCAGTGGTTTTCACATATTCCTCAATTCGCCGACCCCGCAGAGAATCTCCTCATTTCTTACGCTCCTATTATCCGTTTCGCCATATGGAATAGTCTTTGATTTAGAATCCAATGCGCACCTTAAGATGCTGCAGCAGATAAGGATTAATCTGATGAATAAGTATCTCCTCTAATATTCCTAAAGGTCTACCCCGATGCATGATCATCGGGTACCAGTCAATTGTTGCCTACCTAACGGCTACCAGTGGCAAAAAATTTATTTTAAGTGTTACACATAATTATTTATCTAACTTAAAAATCTAAGGTGTTGTCATAATTTACGCATTACGAGACACAATATTATTTTCTCAAGTCGCGAATTGATCAGTGACCAGAATACAGAATAAATTTTCTTCACTTCACGTCTATGGTCACAAATTTTTTATCGTCAGGCTACCGCTTTCGGTCTATAATGACCATCTTAAGATCTGTTTTATAAAAACATGTCGTACTATACTGGAGCCGTAGTGGCATTGTCAAATGTTAAACATAAAATCAGAACCGACATTGTCAAATATATGTCGAAATAACAGCATACACAAGAGTCATCTTGTCAGCAGCGCTACTGTTCAAAACAAAATGCAGTTTGTTTCGTACAGTACTGCCACTATGGCTCCAGCATATTAGGACATGTTTCGGAAAAGTATCATCCACACAATTCGGAAGACGGCAAGAGCTGACAAGTGCGAGAATTATCGCACAATGAGCGATAAGCAGCTGAGCAGCAAGTCGTATACTCCTAGCTCACTCATTTGTTACATAGTTTAATTCTTAAATTCTTTGCGTGTTTTTGGTACTTGCATTGTTTAATTCATAAATTTCGAGCGTATTATAGTATTTGAGAGTTGTAGCATCGCGTTTTAGTACCTGAATAGTGTAAATTCGCGTAGTCGTTTGTCTACTGTTTTGTTTTGAACGGCCAGTGTCGGTTGGTCGCAGTCAGTGTGCTCCCTGCCGCCGTTGGATAAGCAGCTGAGCAGCAAGTCGTATACTCCTAGCTCACTCATTTGTTACATAGTTTAATTCTTAATTTCTTTGCGTGTTTTTGGTACTTGCATTGTTTAATTCATAAATTTCGAGCGTATTATAGTATTTGAGAGTTGTAGCATCGCGTTTTAGTACCTGAATAGTGTAAATTCGCGTAGTCGTTTGTCTACTGTTTTGTTTTGAACGGCCAGTGTCGGTTGGTCGCAGTCAGTGTGCTCCCTGCCGCCGTTGGATAAGCAGCTGAGCAGCAAGTCGTATACTCCTAGCTCACTCATTTGTTACATAGTTTAATTCTTAATTTCTTTGCGTGTTTTTGGTACTTGCATTGTTTAGTTCATAAATTTCGGGCGTATTATAGTATTTGAGAGTGTAGCATCGTGTTTTAGTATCTGAATAGTGTAATTTCGCTTAGTCTCCTTCCGCCGCCGAGCAGTGTCAGCAGTGCGCAAGTAGCAGCATTACTGCATTTACTAGGCAATCTTGTATTTTAATAACCGTTTAAATTTTGTCGATTTGTTTGCGCTCTCTGTAGATTAGTTCAGACGTTCTTAGCAAAACAGTTTTTAGCATGGATAGGAACTGCAACTGCTGTGTTCGGATGCAGGCTGAGTTGGCATCCCTTCGCTCCCAGCTTCAGGCAGTGTTGGCTTCGGTCACACAGCTTGAGGCTGTTGCCAATGGGCATCACTGTGGGGGTCGGGATGGGGGTTTGTCGGGGACGGCCAGCTCGTCCCACGCATCCCCTGATCGGACTACGACTGTGGTTGCCCGGGATACTGCCCGCATTGAGGCTGATCCCTCACCTGTGGTAGAGTGGGAGGTCGTTTCAAGGTGTGGCAGGGGGCGAAAGACATTCCGGAGGGCTGAACGGAAAGCCTCTCCAGTTTGTCTGACGAACCGGTTTCAGGCTCTGTCTCAGGCTGATACTGATCTTCGGCCTGACATGGCTGCTTGTCCTGTTCCAGAGGTTGCCCCTCAGTCTGCAAGATCCGGGCAGTCGCAGAGGGTGGGCTTACTGGTAGTTGGGAGCTCCAACGTCAGGCGCGTAATGGGGCCCCTTAGGGAAATGGCAGCAAGAGAGGGGAAGAAAACCAATGTGCACTCCGTGTGCATACCGGGGGGAGTCATTCCAGATGTGGAAAGGGTCCTTCCGGATGCCATGAAGGGTACAGGGTGCACCCATCTGCAGGTGGTCGCTCATGTCGGCACCAATGATGTGTGTCGCTATGGATCGGAGGAAATCCTCTCTGGCTTCCGGCGGCTATCTGATTTGGTGAAGACTGCCAGTCTCGCTAGCGGGATGAAAGCAGAGCTCACCATCTGCAGCATCGTCGACAGGACTGACTGCGGACCTTTGGTACAGAGCCGAGTGGAGGGTCTGAATCAGAGGCTGAGACGGTTCTGCGACCGTGTGGGCTGCAGATTCCTCGACTTGCGCCATAGGGTGGTGGGGTTTCGGGTTCCGCTGGATAGGTCAGGAGTCCACTACACGCAACAAGCGGCTACACGGGTAGCAGGGGTTGTGTGGCGTGGGCTGGGCGGTTTTTTAGGTTAGATGGCCTTGGGCAAGTACAGAAAGGGCAACAGCCTCAACGGGTGCGGGGCAAAGTCAGGACATGCGGGGACCGAGCAGCAATCGGTATCGTAATTGTCAACTGTCGAAGCTGCGTTGGTAAAGTACCGGAACTTCAAGCGCTGATAGAAGGCACCGAAGCTGAAATCGTTATAGGTACAGAAAGCTGGCTTAAGCCAGAGATAGATTCTGCCGAAATTTTTACAAAGGTACAGACGGTGTTTAGAAAGGATAGATTGCATGCAACCGATGGTGGAGTGTTCATCGCTGTTAGTAGTAGTTTATCCTGTAGTGAAGTAGAAGTGGATAGTTCCTGTGAATTATTATGGGTGGAGGTTACACTAAACAACCGAACTAGGTTAATAATTGGCTCCTTTTACCGACCTCCCGACTCAGCAGCATTAGTGGCAGAACAACTGAGAGAAAATTTGGAATACATTTCACATAAATTTTCTCAGCATGTTATAGTCTTAGGTGGAGATTTCAATTTACCAGATATAGACTGGGACACTCAGATGTTTAGCACGGGTGGTAGGGACAGAGCATCGAGTGACATTATACTGAGTGCACTATCCGAAAATTACCTCGAGCAATTAAACAGAGAACCGACTCGTGGAGATAACATCTTGGACCTACTGATAACAAACAGACCCGAACTTTTCGAATCTGTATGTACAGAACAGGGAATCAGTGATCATAAGGCCGTTGCAGCATCCCTGAATATGGAAGTTAATAGGAATATAAAAAAAGGGAGGAAGGTTTATCTGTTTAGCAAGAGTAATAGAAGGCAGATTTCAGACTACCTAACAGAGCAAAACGAAAATTTCTGTTCCGACGCTGACAATGTTGAGTGTTTATGGAAAAAGTTCAAGGCAATCGTAAAATGCGTTTTAGACAGGTACGTGCCGAGTAAAACTGTGAGGGACGGGAAAAACCCACCGTGGTACAACAACAAAGTTAGGAAACTACTGCGAAAGCAAAGAGAGCTCCACTCCAAGTTTAAACGCAGCCAAAACCTCTCAGACAAACAGAAGCTAAACGATGTCAAAGTTAGCGTAAGGAGGGCTATGCGTGAAGCGTTCATTGAATTCGAAAGTAAAATTCTATGTACCGACTTGACAGAAAATCCTAGGAAGTTCTGGTCTTACGTTAAATCAGTAAGTGGCTCGAAACAGCATATCCAAACACTACGGGATGATGATGGCATTGAAACAGAGGATGACACGCGTAAAGCTGAAATACTAAACACCTTTTTCCAAAGCTGTTTCACAGAGGAAGACCGCACTGCAGTTCCTTCTCTAAATCCTCGCACAAACGAAAAAATGGCTGACATCGAAATAAGTGTCCAAGGAATAGAAAAGCAACTGGAATCACTCAATAGAGGAAAGTCCACTGGACCTGACGGGATACCAATTCGATTCTACACAGAGTACGCGAAAGAACTTGCCCCCCTTCTAACAGCCGTGTACCGCAAGTCTCTAGAGGAACGGAGGGTTCCAAATGATTGGAAAAGAGCACAGATAGTCCCAGTCTTCAAGAAGGGTCGTCGAGCAGGTGCGCAAAACTATAGACCTATATCTCTTACGTCGATCTCTTGTAGAATTTTAGAACATGTTTTTTGCTCGCGTATCATGTCATTTCTGGAAACCCAGAATCTACTATGTAGGAATCAACATGGATTCCGGAAACAGCGATCGTGTGAGACCCAACTCGCCTTATTTGTTCATGAGACCCAGAAAATATTAGATACAGGCTCCCAGGTAGATGCTATTTTTCTTGACTTCCGGAAGGCGTTCGATACAGTTCCGCACTGTCGCCTGATAAGCAAAGTAAGAGCCTACGGAATATCAGACCAGCTGTGTGGCTGGATTGAGGAGTTTTTGGCAAACAGAACACAGCATGTTGTTATCAATGGAGAGACGTCTACAGACGTTAAAGTAACCTCTGGCGTGCCACAGGGGAGTGTTATGGGACCATTGCTTTTCACAATATATATAAATGACCTAGTAGATAGTGTCGGAAGTTCCATGCGGCTTTTCGCGGATGATGCTGTAGTATACAGAGAAGTTGCTGCATTAGAAAATTGTAGCGAAATACAGGAAGATCTGCAGCGGATAGGCACTTGGTGCAGGGAGTGGCAACTGACCCTTAACATAGACAAATGTAATGTATTGCGAATACATAGAAAGAAGGATCCTTTATTGTATGATTATATGATAGCGGAACAAACACTGGTAGCAGTTACTTCAGTAAAATATCTGGGAGTATGCGTACGGAACGATTTGAAGTGGAATGATCATATAAAACTAATTGTTGGTAAGGCGGGTACCAGGTTGAGATTCATTGGGAGAGTGCTTAGAAAATGTAGTCCATCAACAAAGGAGGTGGCTTACAAAACACTCGTTCGACCTATACTTGAGTATTGCTCATCAGTGTGGGATCCGTACCAGGTCGGGTTGACGGAGGAGATAGAGAAGATCCAAAGAAGAGCGGCGCGTTTCGTCACTGGGTTATTTGGTAACCGTGATAGCGTTACGGAGATGTTTAATAAACTCAAGTGGCAGACTCTGCAAGAGAGGCGCTCTGCATCGCGGTGTAGCTTGCTCGCCAGGTTTCGAGAGGATGCGTTTCTGGATGAGGTATCGAATATATTGCTTCCCCCTACTTATACTTCCCGAGGAGATCACGAATGTAAAATTAGAGAGATTAGAGCGCGCACGGAGGCTTTCAGACAGTCGTTCTTCCCGCGAACCATACGCGACTGGAACAGGAAAGGGAGGTAATGACAGTGGCACGTAAGGTGCCCTCCGCCACACACCGTTGGGTGGCTTGCGGAGTATCAATGTAGATGTAGATGTAGAACAGCTCATGCATTCAAGTTGCTTACAAAAATAATACACAGAAGAATGGGAAAGAAAATTGAAGATGTGCTAGATGACAATCAGTTTGGCTCTAGGAAAGGTAAAGGCACGAGAGAGGCAATTCTGACGTTACTGTCAATAACTGAAGCAAGACCAAGGAAAAATCAAGACACGTTCACAGGATTTGTCGATCTGGAAAAAGCGATCGACAATGTAAAATGGTACAAGATGTTCGGAATTCTGAAAAAGTAGCGGTAAGCTATAGGGAGAGACGGGTGATATACATTATGTACAACACCCAAGAGGGTATAATAAGACTGGATGACCAAGAGCGAAGTGCTCGTATTAAAAAGGGCGTAAGACGGGGATGTAGCTTTTCGCCTCTACTGTTCAATCTGTACATGGAAGAAGCAACGATGGAACTAAAAGGAAGGTTCAGGAGTGGAATTAAAATTCAAGGTGAGAGGATATCAATGATACGATTCGCTGATGACATTGCTATCCTGAGTGAAAGTGAAGAAGAATTACATGACCTTCTGAACGGAATGAACAGGCTAATGAGTACGGAGTATGGATTGAGAGTAGATCGAAGAAAGACGAAGGTAATGAGGAGTAGTAGAAATGAGAACACCGAGAAATTTAACATCAGGATTGATGATCATGAAGTAGATGAAGTTAAGGAACTCTACTACCTAGGCAGTAAAATAACTAATGACGGACGGAGCAAGGAGGACATCAAAAGTAGACTAGCAATGGCAAAAAGGGCATTCCTGGCCAAAAGAACTCTGCTAATATCAAATATCGGCCTTAATTTGAGGAAGAAATTTCAGTACAGCATTGTAATATGGACTCTGGGAAAACCGGAACAGAAGAGAATCGAAGAATTTGCTGCAGACGAATGTTGAAAATTAGATGGACAGATAAGGTAAGAAATGAAGAGGTTCTACACAGAATCGGAGTGGAAATGAAATGGGAAAAACACTGATAAGGAGAAGGGACAGGATGATAGAACATCTGTTAAAACATGAGAGACTGACTTCCATGGTGCTAGAAGGAGCTGTATATGGCAAAAATGTAGAGGAGGGCAGAGATTATAATACATCCAGCAAATAATTCAGGACGTAGGTTGCAAGTGCTACTCTGAGATGAAGAGGTTAGCACAGGAGAGGAATTCGCGACGGGCCGCATAAAACCAGTCAGAAGACTGATGACCAAAAAAACATTTGTCTCACACGGGCTGAGTGCATCCTGCTTGCCAACAGCGCTCGGCAGACCAGATGGCCACCCACCCAAGTGCAAGTGCTATCCCAGCCCGACCGCAATTAACTTCGGTGATCTGACGTGAACCGGTGTTTCCACTGCGGCAAGACTGTTGGCGCAAAGCCGAATGAACTTAAAATATTATATCTTTGTGCTAGATGTAGCCGCAGAAATATGAGGTCATAAACACTGCGATGCGTGCCAACTAGCTTTTGCCTGAAACGGAGGACAAATTACCCACACTATCCTCATTCAGTGTTCGGTAATGAGAGGTCTTAACAACTTCCATCAAACTTTAAATATAATTTCAAACTTTTTCTAAGCTATCTCTGCATTACATGCTCAACGTTTGATTTAACACATAACTCCGTTGTAAAGTAGCGCTAATCGGAGGCCTGAATCAGGTTTTATAAGTTCAATTCTCTAGAGAATCAAGGGTCTCTTCTGCTCGGATTTCCTGGTTGGACAGCAGACTCTGACCTCCGTGTATCCTGCCCGTCACGCTATTCTGTAGTTAGGATTAACATCTGTTTCTCCATCAACATCTACAACTATGAAATTACCCTGAAGTTCACAATTAAGTGCTTGGTAGAGTGTTCATCGAACCACCTTAAAGTTATTTCTCTACCGTTCAAATCTCGAATGGCGGGCGGGGAAAATAAGCAGATAATTTTATCTTTAGGAGATCTGATTTCTCGTATTTTATCGCGGTAATCATTTCTCCCTATGTAGGTGAGCACCATCATAACGTTTGCACAATTGCAGGAGAAAATTGGTGGATGAAATTTCAAGAAAAGATCCTGCCGCACGGAAAACTGCCTTGATTTTAATAACTGCCGTCCCAGTTCACCCAACATGTCTGTATCACTCTTCCCCCTATAATACAAATCGAGCTGTCCTCCTCTGAACTTTTACTATGTCCTTCGTCAGTTCGATCTGATGGGGATCCCACACCATACACCAATACTCCAAAATAGGGCCGGCAAGTGTAATGCAAGGAGCCTCTTTATTAAATGTGCTGCACTTTGTAAGTGTTCTGCCAAAAAATCTCAGTCTATGGTTTGATTTCCCCACAACATTATCTGTTTGACCGCTCCAATTTAAATTATTCATAACTGTAGTCCATAAGTACTTGCTTGAATATACAGCCTTTAGATTTGTGATTCGTCGTGTAACAGTTTATACAGTGAAAGGAAAGAAAATATAATCTGTTGCTTAGTACGACATGGCTGAATACAAAGCGGACAAATTTGACAGTCCTTGCTTGCTTACGTACACCTATTTGTTGTCTGTCGACGAGGAACATACGCAAGATGTATGTTACTAGAAATTAAAATTCACGAACGTTACTTGTAGTACCCCTTTTCTATGCACTATATTTTATATAAAAATGCTTATCTAGAAAGAGAAAAAGAGGAAATGCAAGAGAAATATACGAATAAGAACTTCTAATAATAACAATCTGGAACCAGATGAAGAAATTCAAGCCAGGAGACAATTCACTATTGCCCTTTGGAATAGTGAGTGCGAGACTGAATTTTTTTTTGTTTACACATCAACATTAAATTATTTTTGTAGCTTGGTTTGTGACATACAGTCACACGACATACTAAAATATATTCAGCAGGCACAAGATGGAAGACCTTTTATTTCACGCCTAGTGGAATATCCCATTACTGAGATAAATGCTTTACGTGTTGTTGCTGTTCAGCAGCAGAGCTCATAGTTTTATTGTCACCACTTTAGTGTCACTTGTTCAAAAAACGCTTTACTGCGATTCGTCAGTCTTTTGTTATTATGGCCTAAATAGGCAAAGAAACGGAATATGTCAGCAACTAGGTGCCTCTTCTTCACACGAAGAAGCAAGAAACAAGGCCGAACTGAATATAAATACGTGAGAATTAACGCTGCTGTGGGTGAAAGCAATTTGCATTTCGAAAACGCCACACAGCAACAAAATGTGCAAACATCCAACAGTAATTAACAGATCGGAAACACAATTGTTCGGCCTTCAACTCATCTTGCATGACTGCCAGGACAAGCCTTTAGCGGAATAAATATGGAACAAAAGTTGCAAAAGATATTAACGAATATGACTACTAAAGACAATATGACAACAATCAAAAAGGAAGTGAATAACATAATGTCCACTCTTGAAAGTAATATGACTACTAAAACTAATAACATCACGTTCAAAGATGAGATCAAACCTGTATCTGCTACGATGGCGTCTGCTAAAATGATCAAGAAGTTCGATGAGGTAACACTAAATATCACAAAGCACATTTCAGAACTCTCGTTACATGTAGCAAGCCTGGAAACACAGTTTGGTAAATATTTACTAGAGATACACTATATGATCAAAAGTATCCGGACACCCCCAAATACATACGTTTAAATATTAGGTGAATTGTGCTTCCTCCTACTGCCAGGTAATCCATATCAACGACCTCAGTAGTCATTACACATCGTGAGAGAGCAGAATGGGGCACTCCGCGGAACTCACGGACTTCGAAGATGGTCATGTGATTAGGAGCCACTTGTGTCATACGTCTGTACGCGAGATTTCCACAATCCTAAACACCCTAGGTCCACTGTTTTCGATGTGATAGAGAAGATAAGAGTCGAGGGGCATGAAATGGAAGCAGTGGTTGGGAAAGGAGTGAGACAGGGTTGTAGCCTCTCCCTGATGTTATTCAATCTGCATATTGAGCAAGCAGTAAAGGAAACAAAAGAAAAATTAGGAGTAGGTATTAAAATTCATGGAGAAGAAGTAAAAACTTTGAGGTTCACCGATGACATTGTAATTCTGTCAGAGACAGCAAAGGACTTGGAAGAGCAGTTGAACGGAATGGACAGTGCCTTGAAAGGAGGATATAAGATGAACATCAACAAAAGCAAAACGAGGATAATGGAATGTAGTCAAATTAAATCGGGTGATGCTGAGAGGATTAGATTAGGAAATAAGACACTTAAAGTAGTAAAGGAGTTTTGCTATTTAGGGAGTAAAATAACTGATGATGGTCGAAGTAGAGAGGGTATAAAATGTGGACTGGCAATGGCAAGGAAATCGTTTCTGAAGAAGAGAAATTTGTTAACATCTAGTATAGATTTAAGTGTCAGGAAGTCGTTTCTGAAAGCATTTGTATGGAGTGTAGCCATGTATGGAAGTGAAACATGGACGATAACCAGTTTGGACCAGAAGAGAATAGAAGCTTTCGAAATGTGGTGCTACAGAAGAATGCTGAAGATAAGGTGGGTAGATCACGTAACTAATGAGGAGGTATTGAATAGGATTGGGGAGAAGAGAAGTTTGTGGCAAAACTTGACTAGAAGAAGGGATCGGTTGGTAGGGCATGTTTTGAGGCATCAAGAGATCACAAATTTAGCATTGGAGGGCAGCGTGGAGGGTAAAAATCGTAGAGGGAGACCAATAGATGAATACACTAAGCAGATTCAGCAGGATGTAGGTTGCAGTAGGTACTGGGACATGAAGAAGCTTGCACAGGATAGAGTATCATGGAGAGCTGCATCAAACCAGTCTCAGGACTGAAGACCACAACAACAACAACTGAGAAGTGGAAACGTGAAGGGACAGTACAGCACAGAAGCGTACATGCCGACCTTCCATGCTGACTGACAGAGACCGCCGACAGTTGAGGGTTGAAATGTCTAATAGACAGACATCTATTCAGACCATCACACAGAAATTCCAAAATGCATTAGGATCCACTGCAGGTACTATGACAGATAGCGGGAGATGAGAAAACTTGGATTTCGAGGTCGAGGGGCTCTCAAAAGCCACACAACACGCCAGTAAATGCAAAACGATGCCTCGCTTGGTGTAAGAGTCGTAAACATTCGACGACTGAACAGTGAAAAACTGTTTTGTGGAGTGACGAATCACGGTACACGATGTGGCGATCCGATGGCAGGGTGTGGGTATGGCGAATGACCGGTGAACGTCATCTGCCCCCTTTTTTAGTGCCAACAGGAAAATTCGGAGGCGGTGGTGCTATGGTGTGGTCATGTTTTTCATAGAGGGGGCGTGCATCCCTTGTTGTTTTGCGTGGCACTACAACACCACAGGCCTACGTTGATGTTTTAAGCACTCTCTTGCATCCAAATGTCGAAGAGCAATTTGGGGACAGCGATTGCATCTTTCAACACGATCGTGACCTGTTCATAATGCACGGCCTGAGGCCGAGTGCTTACACTACAATAACATCCCTGTATTGGACTGGCGTGCACAGAGTCCTGATCTGAATCCTGTAGAACACCTTTGGGATGTTTAGAAACTCCGATTTCGTGCCAGGCCTCACCGACCGCCATTGACACCTCTCCTCAGTGCAGCACTCCGTAAAGAATGAGTTGCCATTCCCCAAGAAACTTTCCACCACCTGATTGAACGTTTGCCTGCGATACTGGAAGCTGTCATCAAGGCTAAGGATGTGCCAAGAACGCAATGAATTCCAGCATAAATGATGGAGGGCGCCACGAACTAGTATGTCATTTTCAGCCAGGTGTCAAGATACGTTTGCTCACATTATGTAGGACACAGGTATATATAAATATCAGTATTTTTTGAGACATCTGTCTACTGACTGGTTCTACGTGGCACGCCACAAATTCCACGCCTGTGCCAACCTTTCCATCTCACAGTACCAATTGCAACTTACATCTTCAATTATTTACTGTATGTATTCCAGCCTCTGTCTTCCTCTTCAGTTTTTACCCTCTACAGCCTCCTCTAATACCATGGAAGTCATTCCCTGATGTCTTAACAAATTTCCTATCATCCTGTCCCTTATCAGTGTTTTCGACATATTCCTTTCCTCTCAGATTGTGCGTAGAACCTCCTCGTTCCTTACATAATCTGTCCACTAAATTTCAATGTTCGTCTGTAGCACCACAAAGAAATGCTTCGATTCTCTTCCTTTCCGGTTTTCCCACCATGTTTCACTACCATACAATTCTGTGCTCCAAACCTACATTCTCAGAAATCCTCAAATTAAGGCCTATGTTTGACACTGGTAGACTTCTCTTGGCCATGAATGCCCTCTTTGCTCCGTCTGTCATTTGTTATTTGGCAGCCTAATTAGTAGAATTCCTCAACATCATCTACTTAGTGACCATCAATCCTTATGTTAAATTTTTCGCTGTTTTCATTTCTGCTGCATCTCATATGTAATTATTCGTCACTTACACTCAGGATAACAATGTTTTCCTCAGAATTTCGAACATCTTGCATCATATGACACTGTTGAACGCTTTTTCCAGTTCACTGAAGTCTATGAACGATTCTTGATTTTTCTTTAGTCTTGCTTCCATTACCAACCTCAACGTCAGAACTGCCTCTCTGTGCCTTTACATTTCCTGATGCCAAATTGACCTTCACCAACACATCCTCAATTTACTTTTCCATTCCTCTGTATATTATTCTTGTCAGGTAATTTGATGCGTGCGTCGTTAAGCTGATTGTGCGATAATTCGTGCAGTTGTCATCTCTTGTAGTCTTCGGTATTGGGTGTATGACGTTTTTCCGAAAGTCAGATGATACATCGCCAGACTCATACATCCTACACAACAACGTAAATAGTCGTTTTGTTGTCACTCCCCTCAATGATTTTAGAAATTCTGATGGAATATTCTCTAAACCTTCTGCCTTATTTGAATGTCTCTTAAGATCTAATTCAAATACTGGAACCCTTTCTCTTCTGTATTCACTCCTGATTCTTGTTCAATCACATCATAGAAATCATCCCCCTCCTACAGGCTATCAATGTGCTCTTCCCCTCTATCTGCTCTCTCTTCTGCCTTTAGCAGTGGAATAGCTGGTGCATTTTTAATGTTATCACCCTTCCTTATAAATTCCCTGAAAGTTATTTTGACTTTTCTATATGCTGAGCCAGTCCTTCCGATAATCGTACGTTTTTCGATATCTTCAGATTATTCATGGATCCATTTCGTCTTAGCTTCCCTGAACTTCCCGTTTACTTTATTCCTCAGCGACTTGTATTTCTGTATTCGTGTGTTTCCCACGACATTTTTGTACTTCCATCTTTCGTGGTTCAACTGAAGTATTTCTTCTGTTAACCCTGTTCTGTTTCAATTGTGACACTGAGTTCTCTATCGATTGTGATCAGTCTGAATTACAACATCATGGCGGTTACATCGTTGACTGATGCTGGATTGGAAGAATTAACAAATACCTCAACAGACGAAGAATAGCTTTCCAAGTTCGACGTTCGTGCCAGTAATGCATCTGAAAGCAAGTGTTCTTTCGGTAATGACAGTCCACAGCCTATCTGAAACAGAGTAAAGACTTCTATTTCTAAAATAGCGAACACGTAATGGCAGTCGCAACCACCAGCACAACACGACAGTTAATCTAACTCGAACGTCATCAAGCTTACCCCAGGTGCTACCAGATACAAGACCAGCGGAATAAGTGATTTAAACAGTTCATCTGAAGTAGTATTTTGTACATCGCTTCAGAATAAAATAAGAGATTTCGAACACTGAGGGACAACGAGTTTGTGGTCAACAAAGGAAAAGAAAAGATGATTCTGTTTTTCATGCTCACTTAGGTTTTTATTCCTTCCTGGTGTATATCGATCACATGGGAAATCTTCAAAAAGTTTGTGGGATCAAGATGCTGGGCGGAACATATTTTAAACAGTCATATCCCTCGAAAAATTCAGCGGAATAAGTGATTTAAAAAGTTCATCTGAAGTAGTATTTTGTACATCGCTTCAGAATAAAATAAGAGATTTCGAACACTGAGGAACAACGAGTTTGTGGTCAACAAAGGAAAAGAATAGATGATTCTGTTTTTCATGCTCACTTAGGTTTCTATTCCTTCCTGATGTATATCGATCACATGGGAGATCTTCAAAAAGTTTGTGGGATCAAGATGCTGGGCGGAACATATTTTAAACAGTCATATCCCTCGAAAAATTCTGTAACATATTTCGTCTTGCGATTTGATAAGAAATCCACGAGAAAGGAAAGACAAGGTACTGATAAACTTGCCAAAATTCGTACTAAATGGAAGAAGCGGTTAGAAGTCCTTCCTGAACTACATAATCAAGGAGAATATGTGATCGTTAACTATCGACAGCATTTAGAGGCCACTGTCCATTTAAAGTAGTATATTCCAAGCAAACCGCCAAAACATGGGATAGGGATTTTGACTCAGTGGGACAGCAAATCTTCATGTGAACTGAAAGCCCAGATTTATATAGGATGCAAGGTGGCAACCTATATGGGCTATGCACTGGGAGTGCAATGCCCACATCAATCGCAATTTCGCGGTTTTTAATAATTGGTTCAAATGGCTCTGAGCACTATGCGACTTCTGAGGCCATCTGTCGCCTAGAACTTGGAACTAATTAAACCTAACTAACCTAAGTACATCACACACATCCACGCCCGAGGCAGGATTCGAACCTGCGACCGTAGCGGTCGTTCGGCTCCAGACTGTAGCGCCTAGAACCGCACGACCACTCCGGTCGGCTTTTAATAATTAATTAGGGTAGTAATGACAAGTAGCACTTATTTGAGGTTCATTATGCTATACTAACAGAAGTGGCAAGGGATGAGCAATGAGAATAGACTGCATTGTGTTAAATGCAAACGGTTATTGTGGACAGAGTTCCCTGCAGTATTGTACTCAGGGAGCCAGTGTCGTGAAGCCAGCTACGCAATAGGCCAAAAGTCGAATTTTAAAACCTTCAGCACCCCAGGAGGTGCTGGCACCACCAGTCTCCAGCAGCAGGGCTTTCGTGCCACCCGACGAATTGGCGGGGTTTCCAGCCGTTCACTACGATGCAAGCAGAATGTCTCCCCAAAGTGAGACGCTGAATCCCTCTCGCCCGTGTCGCCCTGGCCCCACGAAAGCGTCGTGGGCGACATTGCCAGCAAGGAATGTACCCCCGCACATACCCCGCAACATATTTTGAGCGTGAGACAGAAGAACAGATTTCGCCTGTTCAAACACTGGCGCCAAGGAAGCGTTGGAAATTCTTCCGGCGAGCGGCGACTCCCACAGGCGACTGCCATTGGCTGGATCGACGTGACGTAAGCAGTGTTTCCCTCGCACTCACAGCCGAGAGGGAGCAGGGCTCATTGGTAAAAATTTTGTTAAAATGTTGCAATTGGACAGCCACAGCAGCAGAGTGGAATACCACACTAGATTTTGTTAGAAATGAGACACTCTCATTCCAGTGTGCGTCCTATAACGACGCAGTACTCGGTACTGGGCGATACGGGGTAACTGCGGAGTAGCTGTGTACCTTATCCGGAACTCCAGATAATTTCGCGGTATTATGTCGTATACGCGCTCCACTGTGGTTCCAGCTGCATCACACCTAATCGGCATAACAGCACGACGAAGAACAGCCAGCCGGGGCCCAGTCAAGGGGCAGAAGAGCTGAATCTGTAATACATGGAGCTCCGGCCGTAGCACGATCAGCCTTGCAGTTCATAGACGTTAAACGGGTGGCTATTGACTCATTGAGCATCACAGCACATTCTCGCCTTATTTCTGTGATTTAGTTACTGATGGAAAGAACTTGACCTAGAATCTTGTGCTCTCCTTCAGTTAAGGTGAAGTGTCAATCTGCATTGCTAGGTTTTATAGGTATAAATTCATGTTATACTCCTTTACTTTCATTAAGATATTAATCTGTCGACACTCACTTTGGTAGTGTTTGTAATTGTCAAATAGGATGAATCTGATCATCTTTCCCGATATTTCAAACTGCACGTATATCGACGCACCAACCATTTCCTAAAACAAAGTCACAAATTTTAGTGGGGTTAACTTGGTGTTAATAATTTACACGCATAATTACTTTCTAGGAGACAAGTGACCTCACCCAATCCGATTCTTCAACAGAGGCCAGGATTGCATAGTCAGATGTCATTAAGTGCAAAAGAATCACATTAGGGGGAATTTATAATAGAATTCCATGTTCAGCGAATAGTTCATTTTCATATCGCCTCAAGGTAGCAAAGGGAACTCGGAGGTCGGTTTCCAAGGGAAAGAGAGCGGAGCGGCACCAGAAAAGAAAAGGAAACTCATGGAATGGGAGTCGTTGCTGGTCTCACCTCCGATTTGCGAGGTCAATTCTGACCTCGCAAACCAGAGGTCAGAGCAGTGTCAGAGACATGTGTCAGCTGCTTTTCATAATGCAGTTTGGGTCAGCTGCTCCTAAAAGAAAACTGACAATGTTTGGAACCATGTGGAAAAATAAGGCGGAGCTCTCACAAAATATGACCAACAAGGAAGTTCATAACTTTTCATTTTACTTCACAAATAACGCTACGGTGGTCAGTTATATTCCTAAGAGAAACAAGAATGTTGTATTTTTGAGCTCTCTCCACTGTGATGGCGAAATTACTGACATAACTGATAAGAAGCCAGAATGTTTGTAGATTTTAGTTCAACCAAAGGTACTGTAGACACGCTTGATCAGCTAACACACACACACACATATATATATATACATATATATATATACACACACACACACACACACACACACACACACACATATATATATATATATATATATATATATATATATATATATATATATATACATGCAGCCGGCCGCGGTGGTCTCGCGGTTCTAGGCGCGCAGTCCGGAACCGTGCGACTGCTACGGTCGCAGGTTCGAATCCTGCCTCGGGCATGGATGTGTGTGATGTCCTTAGGTTAGTTAGGTTTAAGTAGTTCTAAGTTCTAGGGGACTGATGACCACAGCTGTTAAGTCCCATAGTGCTCAGAGCCAGCCATATACATGCAAACAATAGACCTATAGATAGCCCCCGATACTTCTAGAATATTCTCTATTCTCAATGATGCTGCTTATAACGCATATGTCTTGTGGACTTCGCTTGTCCCTAATTGGAATGCAAGGAAATTGGCTAGAAGGAAAATATTTTTGGAGCAACTTAGAAAGTCACTGCTAGTAGGCTACGGTGCACTGCTTGAAGGAAGAAAGTTCCAAGAACAGATGATTCTCTGACAACGGTGAGCAGCATCCAAGAGCCTGAAGGAGTGGTAGGTGTGCCCAATCACTAACAAGAACAAAATCTACGTAACATTGACGCTGCAAGTTCTGTCATTCAAACAATGACGTTAAAAGAACATGCTCTCTGAAAAGTGTAATGAACATGTATGCAAAACACATGTCACCTACTTCTGTTCCAACTGCAATGGCTAAGAAGAAAGAAAATGATATGCACTGACAAAGAGATGGATGGATGTCGACAAAGAGTTTTTAATGGAATTGTCTGTTATTTCTAATTCAACCTGTGTGAATATTAAAATAATACATTTTCTTTAGTGAAGTTCTGTGTATTATTGTTATTACTATGTATTCACTATTGTAATTATCATTATACTGTAATACAACAATGTCGATGGCTTACATCTCTATGAAGCGTACGTGTGAGTAGAAGATTTTGCAGCATTTTATTGTGTCCTGTCATATTGACCCGAACTGTATATCGCTATAGTTTATGTGAATAAACATCCAGATTAAACCATGTACAAATCAGTGTAAATCAAGCTTGTATTTTAGTCAGGGTGGTAGAAACTTTCAAAGGTTATGGGTGGGTGCAACATGTTGTACAGAATAGGATGTGTTGAGATAGATGTTTATTTATTTGCCGTGTTCAAACAAGCGCCCATTATTCTAAACATACAACTCAGCGTGTCTAATCGACTTGCAGACCATGGTATCCCACGGCATTAGCCTTGGCTGCTTCATCGGCATCGCCTCTACATTGATCGAGCGTCAGTTGCTCATATACAGGGTGACTCAGGAGTAATTTGTGAGGTGATTGTGCATGTGAAGATAAACCGAAGAAGTGCTATGAACATGAGTCCGATTTTCGATCGTTAGAGAACTGGAGATAGTTGACGACTGCACACATACATGAACGATTATGAAGAGAAATGTGAATATTACCGAAGTACTATGTAGGCCCTATGATGGACGGAATAGGGGTAGGACGGATGACTGGTCCATCCTACAAGAGGTGTTGAAAAAGTCCCCCACCCAACCTAGTGCACTTGTCAACGCTTTGCAGGGCGTCTTGTGTTGCACATCAGATATCTTTTCTGCTGGCGTTAATGCTGGCAACAGTGTCGGTGATGCGAGCGACAAGCACTTCACATGTGTACACATTCGTAGAGTGCACATCGCCCTTTAACCAGCCCTGGCAGGCTGGCTAATGGGTCCGCCACGGCAAATCCACCGTTGAAGAAATCTGTTATTCAGGTAATGGGATATTTGTACAGTAAATCGATGATCCGCCATGTTGCAGGTACATTTTCCGTCGTTGCGTTGACGTCACGTCTTGTACAAGTGCAGGTAGATCTTCTATCAGGAATGTGCATCTGCTGCGACTGTTATGCGCTTTGGCAGTAACACAGACCCTATTTCGAGGTCATCAATCACACCACACCTGACATTCACTGAGAATCTAACTTGAAAACTTGTTTCTTTAGTGTCATGTGGATTCTCCATTGCCCATATACGAGAACTGCTGATGTAGCCTCATATGTAAATAAAGTGCATTGCTCGACCTCTCTGTGTACAGCCACTCATTCCGACAATTATTTCCCGTTTACTGAGTCACGTGGATGCAAATTCTGCACTGGCTGCACGTGGAATGGGTACAAGCCCTCGTAATGTAATGTACGTTTGTGGAATATCAAGTTAACGTCTAATGCGCCATGTACTGGCGGTGGGACTCCATTGTACCATTGAAATAATTTCTTCCCTTTTCTTAAGTGGTTGAACGGCGTCACGTTCTGATGTTACGTGTACACCGGGTAATGTTCTGGATTCGCATAATGTTTGAAAAACCCCGGGGGTATACCATGGCAAAGGGGTTTGTCAATATGGGAGACTTCTCTAGTAATCTGCCACAGCTGCGCGGGCACTACCATTACAGTACCCGAACGTAGACTACGTGTCGGCATATCTTGCACAGGTAAACGTATGTGGTGTGTTGTTATTCTTGGACACAGTGGAGTTGCTCAATTAAACAACAATCAAGCATGACATGCACACAGCCCCATGCTGCTCACTGATCCAACCCATACTTACGAGCTGTGTACGCCTAAAGCTGTGCTACGGTGCAACGCCACAGTGTTGGCATCTGTTAGAGTGCCTCCACGCCTTTTGTAGGATGCATCAGTCATCTGGCACCCCAGTATTCGGTCCACCACGGCGGCTACACAGAATTTCGGTGAGTAATATTCACACTTGTCTTCATAGTCACTCATGTGTGTTCTTAGTCGTCAACCGGCTCCAGTTCCATCAAAGATCACACACATGTTCATAGGACTCTTTCGGTGTATTTTCACATATAGAATCACCTCATAAACTATGAGCCATTCCTCCCAGTGTATCACTTTACTCGTTGAATGTCTGTACCATTTTTATTCCACGTCAATATCCGTTTCTTCGTTTGTTGGTGCATACCGACTTGTCTCATTCCGATAAACTTTTATCTCTTAATGAATAGGTTATGATGGATTTTTAAATTTTTAATTTGCTTAATAATCACGCGAAATATTGAAAACCGCTAGTTGCGTTCAATAAAATATGCACTGCTCTGAACGCCTCAAATGAACTGCCTGTCACCAGAACAACCATCAAAACATTATGAATTATAATCGGTTGCCGGGGTTGGATGTTCCTTATGACGTTCCTTTCCCCGTGTTTGCGAATTAAATTTGTCGTAACACCCTGTAATTATTTTTCATATCTACATTACTACACGAGTTACCTGAAACCCACAGCACAGTACCAAAACTCATTTACGAGTTGCCTGTCTAACAACTTGCAGGGACAACAAACTTTCAGTTTTCAATATTATTATTAATATTCAACAATCTCGTGATTATTGAGCAAACTTAAAAATTTAAAATTCTGCCATAATATACTCATTAAGAGTTAAAAGTTTAACAGAATAAGGCATTAATTACAGTTAGAAGCTGTGTGTTTATCTCGAGGTAACGCAACTTTCGGCGCGGAAATGCCAGTATATTATTCATCCTGTATATGACAATGAGAGCACTTAGCTACTTCCAACAAATCTTACCCATAATTTCAAACCTTTTCGAAACATTTTCTCGCTGAAACCCCCTCGAAATGACGACAGGAAAAATGTTTATCACTTACCACATTTGAGTTGTTCCTGCAGTAAAATGGCAGCATCAGCAACGACGTTTTAACTTATTACTTATTTATTACTAACTCCATTGGTAACACAGTTTGCAGACCTAATCCACATACACCACTGTAGGCTACCCGCAAAATTTATAACACTGTATGATTCATAGTTCAGGAGATACGAATTCACAAACACTTAGATGCGTGAAAAACTAGCGATTGCTTGAAATGACGTGCAGTAAAACTTCAACATCACGTATTCCGCTTTAATTTATTACTCCAGCTCTACTTACTCTATTGATAAAACACTTTGCAGGCAGTGTCTATACATATTACTGAATGTACCTGCAATACTGAATCACTGTGACACACATAACTCTGGAGAAATGTCATAAACATTTAGATGCGTGAAAATGGAGAGCAAAATATGAAGCTTATATTCATCCAGTATTTGAGAATGAGTGCACTTAGTGACCTCCAACGAACTTTAAACATAATTTCAAAACTCTACTGAATTTTTCCTCGCTGACATCCTTGAAAATAAATATTTAACACGTATCTAAAGCAATCAGACGTTTGAAGCTGCTTTTATATACCAGTTCGATTCTTCAGAGAACCGGACGTTTACTGATATATTAAAATATGTTTCGACGCTTATATGTCATGCTCTGTGTGTCTCGATTTATTTCTGTAAAAATATTACCTGAAGGTCAAGTTTGTGTTTCTACTTTAGGCCTAAAAAAAGTAACATGTTTTTTTTTTTTAATTTTCATTTGATTACTCCACAGAAGGTATACATTAGAACAACAGCCAATTTGATACAGCATGTTGCAACCATCTCTAAAGCGAACAACGTTTCTAGCTCCATAACTAAACATGATAGAAATTTGACTTAAATATTTCGTCCACAGCTGATTGGAATATTGGAATAAAACGACTGCGTGATATAATTTGAAATACAATATTTTTTTTGCTAACTCACTGCTGTAACTCCTGTAAAACGTACTTTCATAGCTCCGCAGAAAGAGTAACAGTTTTTACATTTACCTTTGTAAATAATATTGCTACCACTTATTATTTTGTGAGCTACAGACAGTAAAACCTTGTCCCAAACACCCTGTAACTTCTAAATTAGCGATCGAACTAAAGAGTTACACCGATTGAGAAATTCCAATCATTATCATAAGCGCGAATAGAAATCAACAGTATCAAAAGACGTCCTAATATCGAGTACTGTTAGATGGGCGCATTACGACTCTTCATGGCATTTTTACGTTTTCATTTATTTTGATTTATACAGTTCCTGTGCTAAGGCCGTTCGCATGTCTGATTGGTATATATATCCTAGATGTTACAAGTTTTAGGGCGGTCCATCACCTGTTCATGAGCAGTGCATTACAAGGCCTTGGATAAAGTGTGCTATATGACAGTCACTCTGTAGTCACCCAGTTCTCAGTCTTGGGTACTGACGAATTTAACCTTTGTTTCTGTGTGATAGTATATATACTACTAATGGAGAAATACTAAAGACGTTTCTAAGAACTGAAAAACTAATAGGAGAAGCGTTATAAATACAGATGTGACCACTCTTATCGTTAGACTACCAAAGGCTTCAGATTATTTTCCGTCCTGTTTTGCAGAGACATGTTTTAACAAAAACGCATTTGTCACATAGGTGCTATCTTGTGACTCAGAATTTATTTCAACTTGATTGTTGATACCTGTTGTGAAAATGTATTAGCATAAGCTTCGAAAACAGCATCAAATTTTCTTTTGCCATGCTGAAGTTGCACAAAGTTTTTCCGCAGAACTACAGGATTCAACTTGCAATACAGAACGGAACACGCAAGCCTGATTTTGACCTGGCACACGTTTTGTTACGCTTTGTTACACGCTTTCCTGTGTTCACTATAAAGTTCGCCTTATACTCGAAATTAATATAAGACTCTTCAGTGTATGACATAAAATTCTTGTTGTCTTAAAAATGGACATATGAGGTGTGGCTAGAAAAAAACCGGACTAGTACTGGTGAAACAATAAAACGAATGCAATATGGCTGAAACTCGCGTGGCCTGTCACGTGACTCTCGCTCCGCCTACTGCTCGAGTTTCATCTGCCTCCTGCACTCAGTCTGCACACGTTTTGTTACACTTTGTTACACGCTTTCCTGTGTTCACTATAAAGTTCGCCTTATACTCGAAATTAATATAAGACTCTTCAGTGTATGACATAAAATTCTTGTTGTCTTAAAAATGGACATACGAGGTGTGGCTAGAAAAAAACTGGACTAGTACTGGTGAAACAATAAAACGAATGCAATATGGCTGAAACTCGCGTGGCCTGTCACGTGACTCTCGCTCCGCCTACTGCTCGAGTTTCATCTGCCTCCTGCACTCAGTCTGCACACGTTTTGTTACACTTTGTTACACGCTTTCCTGTGTTCACTATAAAGTTCGCCTTATACTCGAAATTAATATAAGACTCTTCAGTGTATGACATAAAATTCTTGTTGTCTTAAAAATGGACATACGAGGTGTGGCTAGAAAAAAACCGGACTAGTACTGGTGAAACAATAAAACGAATGCAATAAGGCTGAAAGTCGCGTGGCCTGTCACGTGACTCTCGCTCCGCCTACTGCTCGAGTTTCATCTGCCTCCTGCACTCAGTCTGCCCGTGGCGTCTGTTTTAAATAGTTGACGTTTTGTCTGTGCGTCGGAAAATGTTGAGTGTACAGAAATAACAGCGTGTTAACATCAAATTTTGTTTCAAACTAGGAAAACCTGCAAGTGAAACGTTTGTAATGTTACAAGAAGTGTACGGCGATGATTGTTTATCGCGAACACAAGTGTTTGAGTGGTTTAAACGATTTAAAGATGGCCGCGAAGACACCAGTGATGACACTCGCACTGGCAGACCATTGTCAGCAAAAACTGATGCAAACATTGAAAAAATCGGTAAACTCGTTCGACAAGATCGCCGTTTAACAATCAGAGCAGTGTCTGAGTTAACAGGTGTCGACAAGGAAAGTGTTAGGCAGATTCTTCATGAAAGTTTCAACAGGAACAAAGTGTGCTCAAAAATGGTTCCAAAGTGTCTCACAATTGAACAGAAGGAACGCCGAAGAATGATTTGTTCTGACATCCTGGAAAACATTGAAAGTGATCCCACCTTCTTACAAAATGTTATTACTTGCGATGAATCGTGGTTTTTTACTTACGATCCCGAAACTAAACGCCAATCGATGCATTGGAAAACTCCTGGTTCTCCACGACAAAAAAAAGCACGAATGTCAAAATCGAAATTCAAGGCAATGATGATTGTTTTTTTTGACATCTAAGGGATTGTGCACATTGATTGGGTACCAGAGGGACAAACAGTGAATCAGCATTACTACATTAGCGTCCTGGCTACCCTACGTGAGCGAGTACGGAGAAAACGGAACGATTTGTGGAGAAAAAAGTCATGGATCCTTCACCAAGACAATGCCCCAGCTCACAGTGCGTTGTCAGTGAAGACGTTTTTGGCAAAACACAACATTCCCATCTTAGATCATCCACCCTACTCACCTGATTTTGCCCCCTGTGACTTTTTTCTTTTCCCTAAAGTCAAGTCAGCTTTGAAAGGAACTAGATTTGAGACTGTTGAAGCAGTAAAAGAAAAAGCGACGGAAGTAATGTATGGACTTACCGAAAATGATCTGCAGCATTGCTATGAACAGTGGAAAATTCGTATGGAGCGGTGTAGAGACCGAGGAGGAGAGTAGAGAGTACATTGAAGGAGATAACATGAAATTGTAAATAATTGTAAATAAATGTTTTTTCCAGCATCAGTCCGGTTTTTTTCTAGCCGCACCTCGTATATTCGATGCCACGGGAAACCTATCTCTATAATGCAAAAGTGGTTTCAACTGGCAGCAGAAGTGCATCGATGCAACGAACATTCTTCCCATGTACTATTCGTGAGCGGAATTGGTTTGGAGGGATCAGATAGTGGTACCGAAAGTACCCTCCGCCACACACCATTAGGTGGCTTTCGGAGTGTGATGTAGATGTATACGTAAATGAGTTTGCAGGGATTCACAAGCTCGCTATGAAAGGGCAACTGAGACAGGGAAATAAGGAGCTTGCTGTTATTCTGGGTTGACTTGCTTCACAATAGCAACCGCTTGATGCCTCAACAAATAAAACCATTTTAAGTGTATATGAGAGAGGAATGGAGAAAATTGAATGGATGAAACCTAATATGAATGCACGCCTGTGGGGAGGCTGGTGGAAAATTTCTATTGTTGCCGTTCTCATCACAACCTCTCTAACTACAACGTTGACAACCAGAAAGTGATTAGCAAAAACGTGATGCCTGTAATTTATGTTCACTGTACCCACTCTGATGGAGAAATAAAGTTGTTGATCATTGAAGTTCATTAGGTTGAGGATTCATAGAAAATGCAGTTTACTATAAGAATTTTCACTACATTCTGAAAACGGTAAATTTCCAGACAAAAGTTTACCCAAGCAATGCTACTATCAGCTCTTGTACTATCAGAGCTGTTAAATGTCTATTGCACGGATCCTGTTATCCCTAGATAGCGAAATTGTTCAATAATCGTTATCCATGTAAATATTCAAAGTGAATGCTCACCAAAATTTTGATTTTAATACTCATCAAACGCCACGCTAGTAATATTAGAAGGTCTATAGTACGGCGACACGTGAAAATGCGACATACGCAAACTGAGAATAAATCACTGAGGTCGTTCCGCAATTAACACTTTACCACAATGCGAACTCATTGTTACGTGCATATCGAGTTAGGTAATACGGCATCCAAGGCAGTTCCTTGCAAATGCACCGACACGACATTGCTTCCGACACGGAGTGCGCGCTGATACGAATCTACAAGACAACTGGGGCCTGACTCTAGCTCATAGCGCTCTTATTTACATAGCCGCGGAGCAGACCGCCGAAAGCGCAGCCGACTAAATTTGCCTTCCTGACTAGCTGCAGGGGCTAGTAGAGCACCACTTTAAGTTACTAAATAATTAATTGCTTCATTTTCTGGAGGCCACTGAAGCTCTCTATTTAATTGTACAATCAGCACACAGATAAGTATCTATAATAACATTCTGATGTGGCTAGGTTAAATACTTTTGGCGAGAGAATTATTTTAGTAGCACTGCACGCAATAGATGAGCTCTGAACTTGCCCTTTGGAGAGACGCTACAGCTATAGTTTTACAACCACCTCTTGGAAACTTCTCACATCTTTATTATTATAGCGTATCTCCAATCTAACTTTTCTAAACATCCTATATCTAATCACTTCCATAATCTATCTTGCTTCCGTACTTTTAGGGCAAAAAGCAGAAAATTATTAATTACAAACAAAATCCACTACTGGCCATTAAAACTGCTACACCACGAAGATGTGCTACAGATGCGAAATTTAACCGACAGGAAGAAGATGCTGTGATATGCAAATGATTAGCTTTTCAGAGCATTCACACAGGGTTGGCGCCGGTGGCGTCACCTACAACGTGCTGACATGAGGAAAGTTTCCAACCGATTTCTCATACACAAACAGCAGTTGACCGCCGTTGCCTGGTTAAACGTTGTGATGCCTCTTGTAGGGAGGAGGAATGCATACCGTCACGTTTCCGACTTTGATAAAGGTCGGATTGTAGCCTATCGCGATTGCGGTTTATCGTATCGCGACATTGTTGCTCGCGTTGCTCGAGATCCAATGGCTGTTAGCAGAATATGGAATCGATGGGTTCAGGAGGGTAATACAGAACGCCGTGCTGGATCCCCATGGCCTCTTATCACTAGCATTCGAGATGACAGGTATCTTTTCCGCATGGCTGTAACGGATCGTGCAGCCACGTCTCGATCCCTGAGCCAACAGATTGGGACGTTTGCAGGACAACAACCATCTGCACGAACAGTTCGACGACATTTGGAGCAGCATGGACTGTCAGCTCGGAGATCATGGCTGCGGTTACCCTTGACGCTGCATTACAGACAGGAGCGCCTGCGATGGTGTACACAACGACGAACCTGGGTGCACGAATGGCAAAACGTCATTTTTTCGGACAAATCCAGGTTTTGTTAACAGCATCATGATGGTCGTATCCATGTTTGGCGACATCGCGGTGAACGCAAATTGGAAGCGTGTATTCGTCGTCGCCATACTGGCGTATTACCCGACGTGATGGTATGGAGTGCCATTGGTTACACGTCTCAGTCACCTCTTGTTCTTACTGACGGCACTTTGAACGGTGGACGTTACATTTCAGATGTGTTACGACCTGTGGCTCTACCCTTCATTCGATCCCAGCGAAACCCCACATTTCTGCAGGATAATGCACGATCTCAAGTTGCAAGTCCTGTACGGGCCTTTCTGGATACAGAAAATGTTCGACTGCTGCCCTGGCCAGCACATTCTCCAGACCTGTCACCAACTGAAAACGTCTGGTCAATGGCGGCAGGGCAACTGGCTCGTCACAACACGCCAGTCACTACTCTTGATGAACTGTGGTATCGTGTTGAAGCAGCATGGGCAGCTGTACCTGTACACGCCATCCAAGCTCCGTTTGACTCAATGCCCAGGCGTGTAAAGGCCGTTATTACGGCCAGAGGTGGTTGTTCTGGGTACTAATTTCTCCGGATCTATGAATCCAAACTGCGTGAAAATGTAATCACATGTCAGTTCTAGTATAATATATTTGTCCAATGAATACTCGTTTATCATCTGCATTTCTTCTTGGTGTAACAATTTTAATGGCCAGTATTGTATTATTTTGTCAGATCCACCATGCTGTTTCCACTAAATTACAATGTAAAATGAATCCGAATATAAATTTCGAAGTTTCTAGCTCCTTCGTGTTGCAAAGATAATTTTCACGTAAAATGTCCTAATTTTCGTAAACTGTTATAGTTACTAAACTGAAACTTAACACATTATCATTTTAGCATCACTCCTGACATGCTATTAACTTTTCAGATTATTGACTTTACTTTTAAGGTACTGCGCAACATTCGTGATGTCATAGCTACTTACAGCGGACTAGGCTGGCATACAATGGAAAGCATATGAAATATATATGGCAATGAGTAGGCTGCTTCCCTACACGCCGAAGGGAGCTTTAAACCTACGTACAATCAAATAAGTGTGTCAGTGGACAAAACAGTCATGGACCAGACTAAGAGAAGACATTGTTAAATGTTGTAATTGTCGAATCAATGATTACATACAGCCATTTCATTATTTTTCCTGTGCCTTTGGCCCGCATCAGCGAGGTTATTGAAGGTTTTTCCAGGGATAGTTTATGCCCTTCTTGTCGCCAATCCGGTACTACGGCGACCTTGCGACATTACCTCTTGTTCAAATGGTGCAAATGGCTCTGGGCACCATGCGACTTAACTTCTCATATCATCAGTCGCCTAGAACTTAGAACTAATCAAACCTAACTAACCTAAGGACATCACACACATCCATGCCCGAGGCAGGATTCGAAACTGCGTCCGTAGCGGTCGCTCGGTTCCAGACTGTAGCGCCTAGAACCGCACGGCCACTTCGGCCGGCTGTACCTCTTGTTGACTCCCCCCCCACCCACCTCATTTTGTGCACTCTAACTGTGTGTGTGTAGTGTTATTCTTGTGATTCTTGTGAAAGTGAGCGAAAGTTTGAAAATCTTGTACCTAAGGCCTTACTAGGCCGGTACTCTCTTAGTGGGATGTGGTACAACGCCTAAAAACCATATCCAGTCTCGCTGGCACATCGGTTGGTTTCAGTCTGGGGCTGACATTCCGACCCATTTTGGAAGCGGTGGCTTAAGACACACAGCCCTGCGAGCGGGTGCTTATCTCATGGCATAGAATACCTAAACATCGCCAGTGGAGTGTACTAGATCTATTGCATCTTTAATCATTACTAGGGAGATTTCCTTCTGGCGGTCTCCATTGAATTCATGAGGAAAAACACATCATGAACAAAGAGGTGTGGCACGGACCTCTGACTCGGGATACAGATTACTGCATTTATCGAGCTCAGAAAAACCCTATGCCCTCCATGAAAATAGTTCAGGTCCAGCAACAAGCCGCCTGCTCTCCATAACTGCATTCAAGTTGACACACAATTAATGTTTCAGGCGATAAAATTAATTTATTTGTTTTAGAACCAACATCGACACAGACTTAGTGCGGACTCTTTGACGTGCTACAAGGCAGTGAGTTTGTAATAACACATTCTCAGGAAACATCAACAGATCCTAAAATACCATTAAAATGGCAGTTGTTTTACAGAGTGGGTAGTATATATTTCCGACAAATTGTAACTTGAATCTTTAAGCGTTCATGATAGATCGTTGTCGGTTTCGCTTCTGTTCCGTAACAACAATTAAATAACTTCTCGATAACTTTTCACGTTTTCCTCCTCCTGTTTCTCTACTTTGACACAATGGAAGTTGGTTATTTTCTATGCTACCTGACCGAAGTAATTACCTTTAAATGGACTTACCTTGGATCTTGTTCGATATGGAGCAGACACATCACCTGATGCCTGTAAAAATACTTTTCTGAATTTGATATCTACCCTATAATAAGAAAAGAAACTGTCATCCGACAATGTAGTGAGGAGGGAATAGAAAACTCGTACCCAGAAACTCGGGCATTTGCTCGTAAATATAAAGCGCGTTTATATGAGACTCTACAAAACACGTAAGTTGTGCAAATACACACAAGTGTCATTTTTGCCAAACAAAATAAGAATTCACTCAACTGAATATTTATAAACAATCCATTCGTAGCCATACCTTATCTGCAACAACCGAAATTACCTCTAGTTGAACCATACTCTGTAATAATAAACAGCAGCTGGATTATCATTGGTACTACTCATGGTGGTCACCTGATTCGGGTCTGCGATCTCGTGAAAGTTTGCCTGTTCTACTTACACGTCTGGCTTCTTTCTGAAGCTGCCGGAAGGGCTTCCGCACGCCGGTACATGGAGGAGTTCTAGGCGCTGGAATAGAAAACTGCCCTTCACACTAGTAGTTATGTGATTATTTCGCCACGTGATGAAAGGGAACACGAACAC
Source organism: Schistocerca americana (assembly GCF_021461395.2). Taxonomy (NCBI): domain Eukaryota; kingdom Metazoa; phylum Arthropoda; class Insecta; order Orthoptera; family Acrididae; genus Schistocerca; species Schistocerca americana. The sequence goes on from NC_060121.1 coordinate 401,251,714, forward strand.
TTTAAGCTAACAGAAATAGTGCTAAGCACGCTACCATAAGTACACATTTCAACAGATCTTGCTTGGTCATGTAATAGCTGCTTGGTATCACCATGTTTCCTTCTTAAAGTCGTGTGTTGTACATAAATATTAATGACATGCTGTACACATTGTTTATGAGATGACAAACGTTATGCTGTGTCTTTAGCTATTTTAACTCTTATCCGTGAAAATAGTCCATGACTGAAACCGGCCGATATTTTTGGTGTTTAAAATAAATGCAGCTGATGGTCAAACATACATGCAGAGAGAGAGAGTTTAAGAAACCTGATTTTAAACAGAGAAATACACTCCTGGAAATTGAAATAAGAACACCGTGAATTCATTGTCCCAGGAAGGGGAAACTTTATTGACACATTCCTGGGGTCAGATACATCACATGATCACACTGACAGAACCACAGGCACATAGACACAGGCAACAGAGCATGCACAATGTCGGCACTAGTACAGTGTATATCCACCTTTCGCAGCAATGCAGGCTGCTATTCTCCCATGGAGACGATCGTAGAGATGCTGGATGTAGTCCTGTGGAACGGCTTGCCATGCCATTTCCACCTGGCGCCTCAGTTGGACCAGCGTTCGTGCTGGACGTGCAGACCGCGTGAGACGACGCTTCATCCAGTCCCAAACATGCTCAATGGGGGACAGATCCGGAGATCTTGCTGGCCAGGGTAGTTGACTTACACCTTCTAGAGCACGTTGGGTGGCACGGGATACATGCGGACGTGCATTGTCCTGTTGGAACAGCAAGTTCCCTTGCCGGTCTAGGAATGGTAGAACGATGGGTTCGATGACGGTTTGGATGTACCGTGCACTATTCAGTGTCCCCTCGACGATCACCAGTGGTGTACGGCCAGTGTAGGAGATCGCTCCCCACACCATGATGCCGGGTGTTGGCCCTGTCCCGGTCGTATGTAGTCCTGATTGTGGCGCTCACCTGCACGGCGCCAAACACGCATACGACCATCATTGGCACCAAGGTAGAAGCGACTCTCATCGCTGAAGACGATAAGTCTCCATTCGTCCCTCCATTCACGCCTGTCGCGACACCACTGGAGGCGGGCTGCACGATGTTGGGGCGTGAGCGGAAGACGGCCTAACGGTGTGCGGGACCGTAGCCCAGTTTCATGGAGACGGTTGCGAATGGTCCTCGCCGATACCCCAGGAGCAACAGTGTCCCTAATATGCTGGGAAGTGGCGGTGCGGTCCCCTACGGCACTGCGTAGGATCCTACGGTCTTGGCGTGCATCCGTGCGTCGCTGCGGTCCGGTCCCAGGTCGACGGGCACGTGCACCTTCCGCCGACCACTGGCGACAACATCGATGTACTGTGGAGACCTCACGCCCCACGTGTTGAGCAATTCGGCGGTACGTCCACCCGGCCTCCCGCATGCCCACTATACGCCCTCGCTCAAAGTCCGTCAACTGCACATACGGTTCACGTCCACGCTGTCGCGGCGTGCTACCAGTGTTAAAGACTGCGATGGAGCTCCGTATGCCACGGCAAACTGGCTGACACTGACGGCGGCGGTGCACAAATGCTGCGCAGCTAGCGCCATTCGACGGCCAACACCGCGGTTCCTGGTGTGTCCGCTGTGCCGTGCGTGTGATCATTGCTTGTACAGCCCTCTCGCAGTGTCCGGAAAAAGTATGGTGGGTCTGACACACCGGTGTCCATGTGTTCTTCTTTCCATTTCCGGGATTGTATTTCAAGATCAAGCTAAGGATTATGAGCATAGTTTACTGGTTATGAACTGCAGCTGAAAAGTGATAGTATTACGGAAAGGTACGACATTAACAAGGAACCCTAGAGTGCAAGTTGCAAGTTCAATCTTCAAGAAGGCTCACTTGAATCTGTTGTGTGAACAGTTATGACATGAAAAAAATTAGTTGCTATTGACTTACCATATGCGTCGGGAAAGGGGGTGAAAACGAGCGACAGAAAATGATTGTCCGGAAGTTGTTGAGATCAACCTTCTATCTCATGTATGCATTATACTTCAAGAAATGGGCACCGTCGACATTCACGAAATGTTGAAAACAAACCATAACATGCACCATGAACACCGAATGAGAAACTGCGCGCCACAGTGATCACGAAGGTTCGCACCATCAAGATGGAAGGCGAACGCCTTTGGAGTTATAATCCGTGCAGGACGATCAGGTTAAAGAACACATAGAGAATTCTATTGGTTTAACAGAATGATGAGAAGTGACGGAATGTGATGGCATGCATCTGAAAGCGAAACAGTCTGTTGTGGAGCTTATCATTAAACTATTTTTGAAGGCATAGTTCAGATAGTACGGTAATATGTTCTAGAACCACGGAAAAAAAACATCTAGATGCTGGATTTTTCTAATGGATACAGGTGACATGAACTGCAATTCACAAACTTTTCAAGCGGGATAGTTTGCTTAAAAGGAATATGATTTTTGTACGCAGACCAAGAATAAAGAACAAAGGAGTTACCTTGACAAGCTATTGGCCAAAAGCGTTGCTCATACTATAGTTGTAGTTCTCTTACGTCCATTTTTCCACTCTTGCTTGCTGTGGCGTACATATTTCCTATGCCATTGGAAGATAAGTCACACGAGAAAGATCCGTAATGGTCAGAGCACCTCCAATATCTCGCAGCAGAATAAATAACTTTCCGGGCAAATTCACCATCCAGATTAACAAAAATGAGTCTGAGCACTATGGGACTTAACTGCAGTGGTCATCAGTCCCCCAGAACTTAGAACTACTTAAACCTAACTAACCCAAGGACATCACACACATCCATGCCCGAGGCAGGATTCGAACCTGCGACCGTAGCGGTCGCGCGGTTCAAGACTGTAGCGCCTAGAACCGCTCTGCCACTACGGCCGCCCACCCAGAGTAACAGCCGGCGTAACTGCGTACTAATGCTTTGAGGCACTGATGTTAGTTGATCTTGATACAACTCTATTGGTGCCTCTAAATTGCAGGCTTCCTTTCATAGGCGTTTCCTCTTCAAATCCTGATTGGTCGGAGTTGAAAACAAATTTCTTACTGAACGATGGTGTAAGACGTGTTTATTTCTATTGTCAAATCACAATTTATGAAAGATGTTTATATTTTATTAATAGGATTAAGTAGAAATAATTAATATTTGTCATGTTGGAAATAATTGTGGTAGCAGGGAATGTCTGCACCAAAGTATTGTTGTCAAGAGAGACCGCAAATTGATAGAATTTTAAAAAGGGCGGGAGAGACACATATGGATACTTTTCAAGAAAAGAGCGGGAAAGACCGCACATTGATACATACAATTTGTAATGGTAGCAGGGATTGTCTGCACCAGAAAGCATTGTTGGCAAGAGAGACCGCACTTAAGCGTTCGTAGGAAGTCAGTAGTAAGCGAGATGTGAAGCGAGTTAGTAGCAGATCTGAAGCGAGAGGTTGAGAGGAGTAGTGTGCCTGCCAGCCACCAGGTATGATTTACAAGAGATTATAAACGGATGTACAGAGACATCATCTAACTATTATCATAAGAGGAGCTAATATTATTGAATTATTTTCTTTGTGAAACTCAAGACTACTGAAGGTATGTTTGCGCAATGCTGGTTGTAAGATTATTGCCAAAAGTTCTTACTCTCTACCATTTGTTTCCATATTTCTGACCTAAACTGTCGTCCCTTATCTGAAATAACCTTCTGTACATGTCCTACTATTGATAGAAAATCTCTTACAAATGCTCTTGATACTGATCTAGCTGTTGCTTTCCTTAGTGGAGAAAATGTTACAAATTTGGATGTCAGTTCTACGACTACTAGAATATAACTATAGCCTTTACTTGTTCTGGGGATTTGACCGAAAAGATCTACTGCTGCCATGTGTCTTAACTTAACCGGTATGATGGGATACGGTAATGGAATATGTGATACTGTAGATGATTTAGCTTTTTGACATATCTTGCTGGATGCTATAACTATGCGAATGTGTTTTTCCATTATGTTGAAGTGACAATTTTGTCGAAGAATTAGAGAGCATTTCCTAGCTCCATAATGTGCATAGCTTAGGTGCATATACCATATCAATTTGTTTCTGATCCCTTCTGGAGTGCATGAAAGCCAATTGTTGCCGTCTGGGTACGAGTGAATAAACAGAATATTTTGGTGTATAGTGTAATTATGTCTGATTTTTGCGTTACTCTTGTCTCGCCAAACGTTACAATCTCTTTTAGTGTTTCATCTTTCTGCTGTTCTCTCTCTATGTCCTGTAATGCTGATTATATAAAGTTTTCGCAAGCTACTTGTTTGATATACATAATACTATGGTTGTTGTAGCAGAAGGTATTTTCTTTCTCTAGTCGTTTATGCTGAATAGATCTCGACAGTGCGTCGGCAACAATGTTCTGCGTGCCTGGAATGTATATAATAGTAAAGTCGAACTCTTGTAGATATAATTTCCAACGGCTTAATCTATCATGCTTAAGTTTTGCTTATAATAATAACTGGATTGCTCGGTGATCGGTATATACTGTGGTGTGTCTTCCATATAGATAATGACGGAATCTCTTAAATTCCCATACTACGCATAGTGTCTGTAATTCTGTTACAGAGTAATTGCGCTCTGCTGGAGAAAGTATCCTGCTTGCAAACTCAATATGTTTAACGATTGTCTTACCGTCCTCCTCTACTTCCTGGAAAATACGTACTCCTAGTGCTGTAGTTGAACTGTCTGTTGCAATGGAAAAGTTTTGTGTTATGTCAGGATGCGATAACAAAGGTGGCCTTAGTAACGTTCCTTTCAAATTCTCGAACTCAGCTTCAGCGTTTTCATTCCATGACCAAATTGTGTTTTTACTTGTGAGCTGGTATAGCAAGGGTGTGTCTAATGCTTTGTAATGAAGGAATTTTCTAAAATAATTAATGAGGCCTAAAAAGCTCCAAAGTTCCTTCTTATTTGTTGGCACGTCGATATCTTTAAATGCTTGCAATTTGTCAGAGTCTGGTGCAATGCCTGTTTGTGCAATGATATGACCTAGAAATTTTATTGAGAGTTTTCCAAATTCAGATTTACGGAGGTTTATAGTTACACCGTTCTGCTCGAATGTATTCAGTAATTGTTGAAGGGTGTGGTTGTGCTGTTCCCAGTTTTCTGCTGCGATTAGAATGTCATCTGCATATGTAGTGGAAATGGAAATGCCGTGTGGCTAGGGCCTCCCGTCAGGTAGACCGTTCGCCTGGTGCAAGTCTTTCGAGTTGACGCCACTTCGGCGACTTGCGTGTCGATGGGGATGAAATGATGATGAAAGACACAACACCCAGTCATCACGAGGCAGGGAAAATTCCTGGCCCCGCCGGGAATCGAACCCGGGACCCCGCGCGCGGGAAGCAAGAACGCTACCGCAAGACCACGAGCTGCGGACTACATGTGTAGTAATTTTGTTTTTAAGATCCTGTGGGAGAATTGTATTCATGCCTCGTATAAAGGCTGCAGACGAAATAGTTAATTCAAACGGAACTTTACAAAATTGGTAACATTTATCAAAGCAAAGGAATGCCTTATACTTCCTGCAATTTGGATGCAACTGGATTTGCCAAAATCCTGATTTGAGATCGAGGGTGGTATATATAGAGGTGCCATGAAACTTTTGCAACTCTTCTAACGTCTGTGGTCGGTCAGTTTCTGTAATGATTATTTTATTAACGTCACCTGAATCTAAAACTAAAGGGAGTGATCTATCCTGCTTTTGAACGATGTGTGATGGATTTATATATTGGCTTGCTGCTGGTTCAGTTATACCCTGATCAGTCATTGCTCGTAACTCTTTCTTAACTGCTTCTGTGTATATGTATTCGGGACTGGATAGTGTTTTCCTTTGAAAGTCTCGTGTGGTTTCACTTGAAATTCGTACATAAATCCTGTCATCGTTCCTGGAACATTGTTAAAAAAAACTGTTTTATGTTGCACAAGAATATTTTCTAATTCTGTGCGCTCTGTGTCGTCTTTTGCTATACTGTCTCCAACCCTGCGTGTAATTGTCTCTAATACACTATACTCCTGTTCCTCTGCCATGTCGTTATTATGTGTATTCGGATATAGTGTGAGATAACAATTGTTATCTTCAGAATCTGCAATAATCTCGATCCTGTGCATATTTTGTTCTTCTGAGGATACTTTGTTTTGAAATCTCACTACCACTTCACTGTCTACCTTCTGTAATGTTAGGTATGATGATTTAAAGTCAATCTTTGCGTCGTACTGCATGAGAAAATTCATTCCTAATATTATATCAGTAGTTAAATGTGGAACTATCCAACAATTGTTGTGGAAAGTTTGCCCTGCAAAAACAAACGTTAATTGTGTCTACCTTTTGACTTCAATGATTTTTCCTGGAAATGCTCCCGTAACTTTAGTTTTGTGTAATGGGAATACTAGACAATCATTATCGCTGTTGCATCTGTTAAATGTGTCTTCGTTAAATACGCACATTGGTGAGCCTGAATCAATTATTGCTAAAATATTTTGTGACTTTAAATTTATCTGGATTATTGGGTGGCATATAGTTTTCTGCATGATCGGTTTTTCGTGTAACAATGTGCCTCTCACATCGTCGAATGTAATGGCATTCTCTATCGTTATCTTTTCTCTGTCATTATCCATAGTGTCGTCATTTAGAGATTTATCACAGGCTATCTCTAGTCATAAATGTTCTGACATTTCATTTTCTGTCGGAGAGTGTTGTGTGTTTTCTATGAGCTGTACTGTTCTACCGTTTTCATTATTAGCGGTAGGTGGCGGATGAAATCTTGTGTCTGGTACATTCATACGATAACTTGGTTGTTTGAATTTCTATGAAAATTATCATTGTAGAATGTCCTTTGCGGTCGGTGTTCGTTTTCTCTCCTTCTGTCGTCATAACTGTGGTTATATGGCGAGGCACGCCTGTTTCTCTGAAAAGGCTGTCTTTGTTCGTTTTGTGTATTTTGCGGCTGACCCATATAATTGTTTGCACCTGTCGCATTTTCTTTGACCGGTTCGGCATTTCCTGTCGTACGTGTGTCGTCTTATTTGGATGGCTTTGTTGCTGTCTTGAATTGTAATGTACATTGTTATTATACTGCTGTTCATTGAATCCCTCTGTGTATTCTCGATTAAAGTTTTCATTTTCGCTGCGAAAGCGTTTACTATGATTGTTATTGCCAAATCGTGTTTGCTCAAAATTATTATTGTTTGTCTGGTTTGCGTTAGGTCGTGAAAAGTTCTTATTAACAAATTCGTAACCTGCCTGGTGTACCTCTAGCAATTGCAGGATGACTCTAAATGCGTACACGCTGTCCTTTTGCTGGCCTGTTAATAGTGACACTTTTAATGCTCTGGGGAGTTTTGAAATACACAGCTGTATTAATGCGGATTGACTGTATGGCTCATTAAGGCATTGAATTGTTCAACCATATACTCGAAAAATTGTGTGATTGTTGGGAAAGTAGAATTCTCGAAATTTGGCAGACTAATTAGCCGATCTTTAATGCTACTCTGTGTGGTATCTGACCAATATGCTGCAAGAAATGCTTCCTGGAATGCTTCTACTGAAAAACACTGTCTAGCAATTGGTCGCATTCTTCCCGCTGGTTCCCCTTCAAGAAAACTAATATTAAATTCTAGCTTATGTTGAACTGGCAATGATGTTGGGAGTGCTGCATGGAATTGAAGGATCCTGTCAAAGTGGATGTATTTGCGTCCTGTCGTTTTTAAATGTTTTAAACTTTCTGACTGAAAGGCAATGCTTGTGGTCGAAACCGTCATATCTTTGTGTCTAATTATTTTCGTAATGTTGTGAATATGAATTTGTGTGTCTTTCTGCCTGGTTAAGATCTCTAACTCTCTGAAGTCTACCGACATTATATGTATTGTGCATCGGAGGCATGTCGTAATGGTTTGTTTTCTGTTGGAAATAATTGTTTGCAGTTGTTTCTTGTGTGTCAGCTATCCTTTGCTGTAAAGAATTGATTTTCGGATGTAACAAATTATTACGTGATTCTAGGTCTGCGATTGTTTGTTGTACATTTTTAATTTGCGTATCTTTACTATTAGGAATCTATTGAACTAAGACTGGTGTAGTGTCATCTGATTTACTGTCATTGGTAGTATCTAACAGCTCTATTCTCGTAGTGAGTTCGTTGATCTTTTCTGTCAATTCGTTTCCTAATTTACAATTACTTTTGGTTACTTTCTTAAAATCTGCTTTCAAATTTTCTGAGTCTTGATTGATTTCTATGTGTTACATTTTGTCAGTTAGTGTCAGAACTTCTTGTGTTAATTTATCCCTAATATTCTGGATTTCACTGTGTGTAGAAATTTTCGCCTCAATTGTATCTGATTGGATTTCCGTGAGCCTCTCTTGTATTTGAACATTTGTCTCCTTAACCGTTTCGATTTATTCCGAAATCGAGTGTATGTGTTTGTCCACCTAAGTTTTTCCCTGAGCAAACACTTTTTTTGTCGTCCTGTCGCTGTTTATTAATTGTTTGTGATAGTTCTTTTCGTTCTTTATCCTGCGATCGCACCAGTTTACGGTGATGTATCAAACAGTTTTCTGTGTGATTGTTAAAACGTTCATCAATGTGAGCGTTTTGTTTAGAAAATTTCTCTGTCATTGTTTCTCGTATGCTTGCCGCGAATGCTTCTTGTTTATCTGTTATTTCTTGAATTTTGGCGTGTAATTCTTGGTTTGATTTTTCAACGACTGCTTGAATATCTCCTTTGATTTCGTGTTTTAAATTTTGGTACATTTTGTCTAATTTCTGATCTGTGTGTGTGCGTTCTGCCTTGATTTCGTTTTTTAGGACTGCTGATTCTTGTGCCCTTCTGTCGAAGTTTTGATTCATGTCTTGTCTCATTTGTAGCAAAAATGCCATTATTGGATCCGTTTCGGATTGACTTCTGTGTGTATTTGTATTCGTTGTTAAAGGTTGTACATCTGTGTTCATTTGAACATCCTCAGACGATTGTAATCGTGTCATCTCTTCTGTGGTTTAGGAATTTTTGTCAATAAAACTGTAGTATCTGCTATGCAGATTGTGTAGCTGTGTACCGTTTGAATCTGTTTCGGCACGTAATGGCGTCACACTGTTTGACTGCAGTGTAGTGTTTTCGTTACTGAAACTAGTATGTCTGCTACGCGTAATTTGTGACTGTGTAGCATCTGTTATAAACAAATTATTTTGCACTAATGTCTCATTATCAGTTGGCATTTCTGAAGTTGATTGGTCGTCAAAAGAATCCATATTATTATTGCTCTCGAATGTCTATTCACCTAACGTTTCACTACCGCGCTTTTCACACGTATTATTTCTGTCTATTCCTGAAAAGAATTTCTCGTCACTATTTTCTACACTTTTATCGCTTTGACGACGAGTAATTATTCTGCTGGACACTGTATATAATTAACACACGCAACAAAATATATCACTGTTCAAAGCGGATTCAACACTTAACAAACACTTTTCAACGCAGGCTCAATAGAGCAAACAGAATTGTCGATGGGCTAAAAAATTAAAGGTATACACCGTAGTATAAGCGTTGCGCCACTTAACACTAGCTTATTCATACAATTGTCAGAGTCAGTATATTCATTTTCACAGTAGATTCACTAAAGAGACTTACTGATTGGATGTCGCCAAGTGAAACCTTCCCGTCTCCTCTATACCTCTTTTGTTAATGATAACATTCCCTTTTACAATAACCTATGAAACCTTCCCTTAGGATTTCTATCTCTTGTTTAATAATAACAAATGAAATCTTCCCTTTGGAATTTATTCTCTTTCTCAATCTTCGCATACAGATTTAATTGCTGCTAATTAAAAGTGATTTTCTAATTATTTCGATGAAACATAGAATGTGGCGTCGTCGTGGCCCTCAATAAACCAATAGCCCAATACTGTTCCTTACCTTTTTTGCTGTTACTGGATCGCCATCTGACTGCTACATCGAACTGCGACGTGAATATATATACCCTGGTTTACTATATTAACTGCTGGTGGGATTTCATAATAAGTGGCTGTATTTATTACGAAAGTTGACGTTATTCTTTAATAGCAAAGCTGACGTTATTCTTCAATTAATTTGACTGAAGTTACGTAATTCATAGTTAAACTTTTTCTTGACAACAATAAAATTTTGCAAAGTTTTACGTTGATGGTTTTTGGGATGGATTATAATTAGAAATGCAATATTGCTAGAAAAAATTAAATATATTCTCAAAACGCTTCAAATATTTACTGTTGGTAATGAAATGATTTTACAAACGTTCAAATGGGACTTACGTTTTACAATAATCTTACAACTAGCATTGCGCAAACATACCTTCAGTAGTCTTGACTTTCGCAAAGAACATAATTCAATAATATTAGCTCCTCTTACGATAATAGTTAGTTGATGTCTCTGTACATCCGTTTATAATCTCTTGCAAATCATAGCTGGTGGCTGGCAGGCACATTACTCCTCTCAACCTCTCACTTCAGACCCGCTACCGACTCGCTTCACATCTCGCTTACCACTGACTTCCTACGAACGCTTAAGTGCGGTCTCTCTTGCCAACAATGCTTTCTAGTGCAGACAATCCCTGCTACCATTACAAAATGTATCAATGTGCGGTCTTTCCCGCTCTTTTCTTAAAATGTATCCATACGTGTCTCTCCCACCCTTTTTAAAATTATATCAATTTGCGGTCTCTCTTGTCAACAATACTTTGGTGCAGACATTCCCTGCAACCACAATTATTTCCAACATGACAAATATTAATTATTTCTACTTAATCCTATTAATAAAATATAAATATCTTTCATAAATTGTGATTTGACAATAGACAATAGAAATATACACGTCTTAGAACGGGATAAGTTTGTTTACCTCATCTACAAATTTTTGGGCCGATTCTGTGGTTTGTTGTGCGTCGTCAAGTTGGCGCTTTGTTTGAAATTTCGTTCTTTTACGTCTCCCATTTCTGTAGCACTGTTTGAAATTATGCAACCATCCACTGATTCCCTTTAAATAATTGTAATCGTATCTCGTTCGCAGTTTGATGTGCATAATGTAGAGGAGCATATCACTCGCGTGGGGCATGCTTGAAACACACAAACATCAGTTTTTGTGATGATTGCGCATTATCCACCATTGAATATCCGTAGGATATTTTGTACTATACACACTCATATTACTGCCCCGGTAGCTGAGTGGTAAAAACAGAGATCGCAGTTTGGTTCGCATTGTGAAATAATTTAAAAATATAGTTGTATTACAGACAGTTACACTTTGAGCGGTGTCCATTATCGTTCATAGCCTTCTGACAAGCAATTACGCAGAATTTTCGCTTATCTGGAACCAGAATATCGGCTTTTCCGGCCGTCCTGAGCGGACGCGCTGTGGCGCTTCTGTTTGGATTTCATGACTCTGCGTAACAGTGTTGTGTAAAATTGTGATTGTGGTGATGCAGCATTTTAGTTTCCTTGTATTCGCGAACTGTTAACTGCTGACATGGCAACAATGTTTCCCAGAAAGCTTACCCTAAGATTTGGATTTGACAAAGCAACCCGTAATGTTGAGCCAAGTTCACTAGAAATTCATGACTGGATCGTTGACGTTATTGGCATTACTTCGGATCAGACGCACACTGCTTATTATGACTTGGAGCAATACTGCTTTTTTGTGAAGCTGCTTTCTCCGTTGGTGTTGGAACGGATTTTGCAGAAATTTGAAGGAAAAGCTGAATTCCGTCATCGCGATAATTCGGTGAGTACAGTTACTATTTCAAATGCTGATGTTGATTATAAACAAGTCAGAGTATTTAATTTGCCTCCTGAGGTAGAAAACTGCTACTTAAAAGACGCATTATCTAAATACGGTGACGTCAGACAAATTCGTAATGAACGATGGTCAAGCCAGCATAGATTGCAATGCTTTAGTGGCGTTCGTTCTGTCGATATGCATGTCAAACAAAACATTCCATCTCATATTTTGGTTTGTGGCTACAAAGCGCACGTTATATACAATGGACAGACTTTGACTTGTCATATATGTAATGAAAGTGGGCATCTCCGGCAAAACTGTCCAAAAAAGGTGTTTGTATTGCAGAATAATTTACAACAGCGTAAAAGGTTAACACTGGCTGATCTTGTGACTGAAAATCAGATGACGGGTGGTGAAGTTTCCAGCATTTCGGGGAATGTAGACGACAGGCCACAAAATACACTTGAAGCATTTCCACCTTTACTCAGGAAAGACACTGTAGACAATCCGGCTGGAAAAAGTAGTATAGCCACTAACAAGAGACGTCGAACTTGTGACGGCAGTAGCACAGATGAAGAAGATATCAACCTATCGCTGAAAGTTGTAGGTGACATTCAGAAAACAGTACTGGAAACTGTTTCAGACAATATTGTCAGCATAGATTCGAACTCTGAGTCCAGTACATCACTAGACAGATCGAATATGCTACCATCACCTGAACAGGTCGAAGTGACATCAGAGTCCCATTCTGTAGCGCTGGACGCGCCAGTAGATGGCAATGCGCTACTCTTGGTGACGCCACAACCCCGCGCTGCAGTACCCGTACGTCAATCAATGCAGACAGATTCACTCGCAGATGCAACTGAAAGCAAACATGACGAGGTAGCGAGTGATTGTCAACAACAGGCGACGTCACAGCCCAAATCCCAAGACGAAGAAGCGGAGTTTTACAACAATAACACACAAACAGTAAACGAAAGTGTTCATAGAAGTGATGGGGCATTGGAAGAGTGTTTGCAAACTGCTTCTGCGCCGCCTTTGGCAGATGAGATGGTGGCACACGACTGCCCCTCAGATCCACCGACACCGCTCTCGGTGGAAAACTGTTCAGGGGGTGGGCGGAGCAGACATTCGGTGAAGGCTAGTGTCAATGCAAACCGCAAGAAAAGTAAAAAGAAAGGTTCTAATGCAAACCGTGACGGTGGTCTCCAGTCAGATCCTCAGGAAGTATCCGGCATGGAGTGGCATGAAATGATAGACTAGCGGGAAAAAGGTCACTCCCCTATGTTACAGTCATATACGATTACCACGTTAAACATTAATAGAATACAGTCGGATGTTAAAATAGCTGCTCTGAAACAGTTTCTGTATGAGTCAGCGACGGATATTGCTCTCCTACAGGAAGTGGTATTCCCACAATTAAATTTTTCCAATTACGTTGATTTTTACAATATTTCCACTGAAACGAATGTTGGCACGGCCATTTTAGTTAGAGAAGGCATCCCCGTACATGACGTTGATAAATTAGAATCGGGGCGAGGTATTGGAATAAATGTAGCAGGAGTTACTATAGTCAATTTATATGCTCCTTCTGGCAGCAGTAATAGAGCTGCAAGAGCCACATTCTTTAATGAAAGCGTAATTTATTTACTGAGGAAAAACCCCCTCCAACTTATAATAGGGGGAGATTTTAATTGTGTATTGAGTCGAAAGGATCAAACCCCCAACTTCAATTACTCAACTGACTTGAGACGTCTTGTTGTTGATTTAAAATTAAAAGATGCGTGGGAAATAAAATACCCAACAATGGTGAACTTCACTCATATTGTTGCGAATTCCTGTAGTAGAATTGACAGAATTTACGTATCGGAAAATTTAGCAGATAAAGTACTGAAAACAGAAACTGTTCCTGTTAGTTTTTCCGCTCACAGTGCCTTGCTGACCTGCGTAAATTTAACACCACAACCTACCCGAAGAGTAAGAAGCCAGTGGAATCTAAATATATCGTTATTATCAGAAGAAGACTTAGAAGATGCCCTAACCAGAGCTTGGGAAATGTGTCTCCGTTCACTGAACAACTTTCCAAGTGTGATAGAATGGTGGACCCAACGAGCGAAACCGAAGCTAAGGAAAGTTTTAATATCTTTTAGTATAGATATGGCCAGAGAAAGGAAACAGACTGTAGAATTCTACTACAGCGTGCTCAGGGACCTCTACGATCAGACAGATGCAATTCCTACAAGATTAAAAGACATCAAGAAAATAAAAGCAAAGTTAATAAGTCTGAAACGTAAGGAACTGGAGGGACTTAAGATAAAATCCAAAGCAAAGTCAGTCACTGAAGATGAGACTGCTGCATTGTACCACCTTGTCAGACACGCCAAAAATAGAAGAAGAAGTTTCATGGATGAACTTCAAATAGATGATGGTACCATAATCACCACCCAGAAGGAAATAATTAAAGAGATCTCAGCGTACTATGAACGTATGTATGCGTCAGGGGAAACAAACGAAGAAGAATATGATGACCTCTTTGGGACATATCTTCCACGAATATCGCGAGATGGTGATGAGAACATTTCTTCGGACATCACCAAAGAAGATGTATTAGAAATCGTGTGCAGCTCCCCTGCTAGAAAATCTCCAGGACCTGACGGACTGCCCATTGAATACTATAAACGATTTTGGACCCTAATAGGAGAAAAGTTCACCGAAATTGTCAATGAAGTCTTGCAAGGAAAGCCAGTGCCTGCAGAGTTCAAACAATGCAAAATCGTGTTGATCCCGAAGAACAGAGGCTGCAAAAAAATAAACAACCTACGGCCGATTTCGCTTTTAAATTCAGATTATAAAATTATAGCTCGAGTAATTAACAAGCGCTTTACACCATGCACTGCTGACATCATAGGCCAACAGCAGACTTGTGCTTTTAGAAGAACGATTTTACAAACTGCGGCTTTGTATCGCGATGTCATTGCGCTAGCGCAGGCAAGTAACATAAAATGTGGACTGCTTTTCATAGACTTCCATAAGGCATTTGATCAAATTAATCACAAATACCTGATAGAGATAATGCGCCGAATGGACTTCCTGCCAAAAACCATCGACATCATCAAGAACATGGCAATGGGTGTTATTGCACAAATCTCCGTTAACTGTCAACTGACAAAAAAAATTGAAATAAAAAGGGGTGTTACCCAAGGAAGCCCCTTATCCATGCTCCTGTTCGTTATATCGCTGGAACCTCCCCTGAGACAGCTACAGCACAGGCTGACAGGCATTACCATTCAAGGAACAAAGACCGTGGTAGGTGCTTACGCGGACGATGTAGGCGTAATCATCAGAGACCAAACAGATGTGACACAACTAGAGATGATACTTGCAAAATACTGTTCTGCATCAGGTGCGAGAGTAAATGAAAATAAAAGTAAATTTCTAAATATAAAGCGGCTTGCTAACTTACGCATTGAGTGGGCGAACAATGTTAATGAACACAAAGCTCTTGGAATGGCATTGACAACGTCCCTTTTAAAAATGATAGCAATAAATTGGCGGGAGGTGGCAAGAAAAATCAAGGGAGCTTTGATTGAAAACTGTCAACGTAGCATAGACCAGTGCCAGAGAATATTGTTTATCAACACGTATATTTTATCCAAGGCCTACTACATAGCACAGGTTCTCCCCATTCCATCAATGGTGGCGAAGACGATCATGTCCACCTTAGCAAAGTTCTTGTGGAAAGGGGAATTGTTTCGAGTGCCGGTGAAGACAGCAGTTTTGGATCCAAGCAATGGAGGAATGGGTCTAACCGACATCAAGTCTAAAGCGATGGCATTGTATGTCAAACGAACATGGAGCATAATGTGTAATGATCCAGGGTGCATTACAGCAAAACTATACGATATTGTTAGGCCAGAAAGTGTAGAGCCGCCGATAAATATACAAAAAATAAGTTTTAAGCTGAAACACATTAGGGGGTATTATCTTGAACTAAGTTATCTCAGCAAAAAGATTTTAAACTCCAAAAACGTTACAGCAAAGGCGATTTTAGCTGAAAGGCGGAAACATGAAAGGAAAAATAACATAGAAACCAAATATGCTGGAATAGCATGGAATGTGGTCTGGAAAAACATCAGTAGTGATGTTCTTTCGTCTGACGTGAGAACAGCGTGGTACAAGGTAGTCAATAACATCATCAGCACTAATGAGCGCCTCTTTGCCGTCGGTTTAAGTGACACAAACCTCTGCAGCAAATGCAACCTCGTTGATAGTGTCCCTCATCGTTACACTTGTGGAGATCGGATTATCAACTGGAGGTGGACCAGGGAGAAAATTGCTCAAATAACAAGAACTTCAGCAAACAATGTACCGACTAACATTTTCTTCAGACCAGAGGAAAGTTACTACCCTCAGGCAAAAAATAACGCAGTGATTTGGTTAATGGGCAAATATACAAGTTATGTTTTTAACAATATTGGGAGCGATGAACATATTGAATACAAGATGTATATGGAAAATGAATTCGAGAAAATACTCAAATATCAGAATCACAATAAGAAATATGGTAACATGCTCCGAATTGTCTTCAACCGAATGGGTATAGGTTAGGAACTGGATTCCTAGTAGAGAGGGAATGAATTGGATCACGTTCCCGACCCTAACCTCACCTGCAAGTCACACATGAAAAATAAATCAGCAGTACAGCAGATACAAGAATATGGCGAGATACATCCGGTGTCTGATATAAAGGAAGATCTTGAACTCCCTATAGATGCGTTTAGAAGGCTGGAGCTGACAAAAATAACAAGGCAGTGAAATATTTTGCGATGTCGCTGTTCGGAACTTCTCTTCTGTCCATGTAATTTACCCTGGAAAGAACACATATCAAGGATTTACTGAATGATTAATTTGGGTCTGGGAAATGATGATGAGGAACCGGCTGCAGAAGAAGAAAATGTGCGTGCTGAACTGCCACCAGTTGAAGGTGACAGTGAAGGTGCTAAATTGTGCTACTACTAAAGACTCATGTTTTGAATGCTGCAATTATCTGTCACGTTATTTATGTCATTTCATTGTAGCCATTTTTGTTACTGTTTCTAGTGAATAAAAAAAAAAAAAAGTGGTCAGCGTGACAGACTGTCAATCCTAAGGGCCCGGGTTCGATTCCCGGCTGGGTCGGAAATTTTCTCCGCTCAGGGACTGGGTGTTGTGTTGTCCTAATCATCATCATTTCATCCCCATCGACGCGCAGGTCGCCGAAGTGGCGTCAAATCGAAAGACCTGCACCAGGCGAACGGTCTACCCGACGGGAGGCCCTAGCCACACGACATTTCCATTTTTTATACTGCTGACTTACTCGAATGCCGGCCGGAGTGGCCGTGCGGTTCTAGGCGCTACAGTCTGGAACCGAGCGACCTCTACGGTCACAGGTTCGAATACTGCCTCGGCCATGGCTGTGTCTGATGTCCTTGAGTTAGTTAGGTTTAATTAGTTCTAAGTTCTAGGCGACTGATGACCTCAGAAGTTAAGTCGCATAGTGCTCAGAGCCATTTGAACCTTACTCGAAATTCGTTCATATTTGCTTTTTCTCTATGCAGCGGATGATCTTCCATGTATGTAATTATGTTAATGACTCACTCTTTGGATAACGATTTTTCTTTACTCCGTTGTACTGGAGACGTGGTGTGTGTATTCCTGTGCGACAAGGTTGATGAACAACATGGCTCGACATCTGATTCAATATTACTTTCACTTGCCAGGCATGTACTGTAACCATTGTATTCCTCACGTACGTCTGCGTAGTCGAGCGTATACCACACTTGCAGAAACGCTAATATTTCATTTACCATCTCTTCCTCATTCTGTGAAATTCCTTAGATTACTTTCTGACGAAATGTCAACTTCGGCAATTGTTGTAGATATAATGCAATGTTTGCTTTTTTTTATCGTTGCCATTGCTCTGCGTTTTCAACACCAATAGGAATGTAGCAGTGTTGCGAGTTACTCGTCGACTAAGCAGTTCAATTACACCCCTCAGCCTCAAGCTGTGCTTACCATTCTCGCCCTCCGTTGCCATTAACAGCCAGTATTGTGATTGCTTGGTAGACAACATGTTGGGCGTTAAATGCCGTAAACATCGTTGACGTTTTGTGACCTCGCATTCAAGGAGTTCCTTGTTAGGTTGTTTGCAGGTGATGCTACCTTTTACCGTCGTGTAAGTTTATCAAAAACGAATTACAAACTGATTTAGACAATGTATCTGACTGGCTTAAAAATTGGCATTTGAAACTAAATAATGAAAAGTGCGAGGTCATCCAGCTGAATACCAAAGTCACTCCGTTATATTTCGGTTGAATGACACAAATATGAAGGCTGTCAGTTCAATTCAATAGCTAGGAATTACAGTCACGAACGACTTAATCTGTAACGAACACACAGATAAGTTTGTGGGAAAGGGCCCAAAAACTTATTTATAGAACACTTAGAAGATCAAGAAGCCTATTAAAGAGACTAGCTATTCTACTCTTGACTGTCCAGTGCTGGAATAGTGCTTTGAAATTTGGAAATCGAAGCAAATTGGACTGAAGGAGGACATCGAAAAAGTCCTGAGAAGGGCAGCTCGTCTTGTTTTATCGCCATCTAGGGGAGATAGAGTTACGGATGTTATACGCGAATTGATGTGGTAAACATTTAAAAAAGACATATTTAGTTCAACCAAGGTCTTTTCACGATATTTCAGTTCAAATGTTCGCCTTCAAATGCGAAAATGTTTTCTTGGCACCCACCTACATAGACAGAAATGATCTTCATAATTAAATAAGAGAATCAGAGCTCACACAGACAGATTTAAGTCAGAGCAGGCCACGGCGTGCGAAACTTTACGCGGGTCGAGTGTGCGGGCAACGGGCGGGCAAAGGCCCCGCGCGTATTGCTCTCCCCCGTTCTTTCACGGAAGTACTCTGTTCAGCGCAGCATTTAATTTAATATTACGGAGTGGCATCTTTCGGTTTGTACAGCTATCTACAGTTTGTCAGAAACGTGATGTCAGCGCTGTTTATCTTTCGATGTTTGTTTACTATGTGAAAGACGTATACAGGTCCAGTCGATGTTTGCACAAAAAGAAACAGTTGGATGGTTGGTTGGTTGGTTTGGTGTACAAAGGGATCCAACCACAGGGTCATCAGTCCCTAAAGAAGCAATGTAGCGATCTATGGTAACAAGGCGTTGAAAATAAATGGGAATGACGTAAGAGAGGTATGAGAATTCTCAATGTATATTATGCTGGTGCATAAATAATGAATACTGAAGATTTGCTAGGGAGCGATGTTACAGCACCAAGTAGAAAGAATTTGAAGATTTAGTTGCAAATGAAAGAGCAAAGAATTACAGCGATTGATAGATAGGATTCATTGTTCAATACATCAAGAAGAACTTAGTGCTAAATTTGCAGGCATGCAGCAGTGAAGATATTGATGGTATGAATAGTAAAATTTCTAATGTTGCACGCATCGTTCTACTGTCAGTTGCAACTGTTTTCGGCGGAACTGAATGAAAAGTACACAGACTTCATATATTACTGCGAAGTACGTTGCTTAAGTCAAGGGGGAAGCTTGGAACGATTTCTCGATTTAAATCTCGCTGGTTATGAATTTACAAAGGAAAAAGGAATGCAGGAACGAAAATCAGAAAATGCGGAGTGGATTGTAGACCTCAGATTTTAAGTGGAATTCATTGTAGACAGACCAAAGTAAGACACTGGAAGATGAAGACCAACTACTTTCTGATTTGATAGAGTTACACTTAAAAAGAAATTGTATTTATGGAAGGGAGTACTTTTAAGAATTCATTGTGGCCTTAAAAGAATTACAAAGATAGTTTTCTAAAGGTTTTGAAGACGTTGTCAGTCCTACATCTGTGTTCGAGCTGTATTCGAGACCGTTTGCCTCTTCAGCTGAAAGCGCCCCTGTGCATGTGTAGATGTAACTCACTGACCTGCAAGGGAATTCTCTTTGTCATGACAAATTCTTTTGCGTTAAAGTTGTTCAGGACATCTACATTGTTTTCCTTGGGTATAGTTCCTACGTCTCCATAATGAGGTTGGAAAAGGGCTACATTATTTCGATCGATATATTTGTGTGAAAGACCTTATTTTCGATTATGAAACTAAATAAGTAGCATTTATGTGGCAACGTGAATGAGAAAAGTCTGTCAAATTTTCTGCGTCTGCCTTCATGCCGGCAGTTTGTACCAGGCAAAAGTCATGTCTTAAGTGCGCCAAAAATAGTTAAATAATACTGAAAGTTTGTTTTGTTGTGATCTGTGTTGTGAAGACATGCGATATATAAAACCAGGTCGTAGGTAGCGCGACCGCACCGCCATTTAAATGCTCAGACAACGTGGCGTGGCGGTAGGGGACATGTGCAACGAACCTGAGCGCCTTGTCACTTGAACCAGGGCAGAGCCCACGAGTCAAAATTTTGGACGCCACAGATCTAAGTGTGCATATTACGGCGCGCTGTCAGAGTAGTGGAACGGTAGAGGAATTTTGAGAAAGTCGAAAGAGGGCTGTACCGTGCATTTAAGTATCACTGTTAGTTGGTTTTAAACGCCGCGCTGTTCTTGAAAAAAGTTTAAAGGGCTCAACTGCGGAAACAGAGTTGTACTTTTATTCCACTAATTGTTTTACCCTTGATGATTCTATATTGTAAAAGACACTTCCTAGATCCTATTAAGATGCCCTCTACCTGATGTTACCTTGTGGCAGTGGAGGGAGTGCCTATTAGTTACATGTTTGTTACGCCATTGTTCATTGTGAAACTTTTTTATACATATACCTATGATTCTTGACTGGTTCATAGCCTATACAGTTTCGGAAAACACTGTATTGTTTGTCTATACATATATTCTGCTAAGATATGTTTTGTATCTGCTTATATGTACTCAATAATTTTTGCAACAGTTTACAGGACATATTGTAATTCTGACCTTTCATCTCGCAGGATGATTTGAAAATGGGTTCAGGTAACCTGGAGCTACTCATTAGTTAAATGAAAAAGTGAATCTTGCAACTCTGGTTGTTTCTGCAACAAATTGCTGTCTTGCAATTGTTCCAGCATGCTGGAAATCCATCCGTATTTTCCTGACTATCATCATCTCAAAAAGTAACGTATATAACACTTCATCTTACTAGATGATCCGCGGCTGGTTCCAAAGGTTATAACTCGCTGTAGAGAGCAGTGCAGTGGAGACTCTGAATTCGAGTGCTATGCTACAACGTTTCATAAAACAAACTTTGTTGATAATCTGTATTCCCAAGAATAATAATCGAACATATCATTTGAAAAACTCAGAGGGTAAGGCAACATAGTCCAGAAGTTGAAAAACATGATATTCCATCTTCGACTAAATGTAATTGTGCTTCATTAAATTACAATACTATAATACGAAGTCGCATTATATGAGAAACTCTGACTCCTTGTCACATTGATTCTTTGTTGAAGATCTTGTTGTTTTAGACGTTTGTACATAAACAGTAGTACAGTACTGAAACATTCATCACGCAGTTTTCGCTCGTTCACCCGTTGTGTCCATGGCCATCAAACTGTAAAAAGAGAATGAAACAGGAATCAGTTATCACTACTATCAACAGACTGTAGAAATTAAAATTAGTACAGTGTTATTCGTAAGCCTATACATCATAAAATAGAGCTGGCTCACAAAACTTTGTTTACAATTACGTGATAAGATAATTTAAACGATATGTGTGCTTTGTAGCAGAATGGAGCAACAGCTTTCATCAAACATGCAGCATAAGCACTAAGTTGCTCAGTGATTTGTTACTTCTGAGTCAAGTTGAAGTGTCTCTTGTATACTCAAGTAATACCTACTCACTACACGAACACATGCAAACACTGAAAGAGCTATTTCTGCATCCCTTTGACAGAGTTACTACGCTTATCTCACGTTTCGATAAATAGAGCACAAAACAGCGTAAACGTATCGTTTGTCATTTCCAGCGTCTCCAGATGTCAGAGTTGTGCTCTTCATTAACTTAAGTAACCATTCCGTTTCATATTTGTAAACATGTGACGCGACAGTTTTATTTTTTCCACAACTTCCTGAATATTCAGTCATGGAATGTCTGCTAGTTTCTTTCGTAAATTTATCCTAGGATATGACCAACGTTGAAATTTTATTACATTACTGGCCATTAAAATTGCTGCACCAAGAACAAATGCAGATGATAAACGGGTGTTCATTAGACACATATATATTATACTAGAATTGACATGTGATTACATTTTCACCCAATTTGGGTGCATAGATCCTGAGAAATCAGTACCCAGAACAACCGTCTCTGGCCGTAATAACGGCCTTGATAGGCCTCGGCATTGAGTCAAACAGAGCTTGGATGGCGTGTACAGGTACAGCTGCCCATGCAGCTTAAACACGATACCACAGTTCATCATCAGTAGTGACTGGCGTATTGTGACAAGTCAGTTGCTTGGCTACCATTGACCAGACGTTTTCAATTGGTGAGAGATCTGGAGAATGTGCTGGCCAGGGCAGCAGTCGAACATTTTCTGTATCCAGAAAGACCCGTACAGGACCCGCAACATGCGGTCGTGCATTATCCTGCTAAAATGTAGGGTTTCGCAGGGATCGAATGAAGGGTAGAGCCACGGGTCGTAACACACCTGAATTGTAACGTCCACTGTTCAAAGTTCCGTCAGTGCGAACAAGAGGTGTCCGAGACGTGTAACCAATGGCAACCCATACCATCACGCAGGGTGATACGCCAGTATAGCGATGACGAATACACGCTTCCAATGTGCGTTGGTTCGTGGTTGAGTACACCATCGCAGGCTCTCCTGTCTGTGATGTAGCGTCAAGGGTAACCGCAGCCATGGTCTCCGAGCTGATAGTCCATGCTGTTGCAAACGTCGTCGAACTGTTCGTGCAGATGGTTATCGTCTTGCAAACGTCCCCATCTGTTGACTCAGGGATCGAGACGTGGCTGCACGATCCGTTACAGCCACGCGGATAAGATGCCTGCCATCTCGACTGCTAGTGATAAGAGGCCGTTGGGATCCAACACGGCGTTCCATATTACCCTCCTGAACCCACCGATTCCATATTGTGCCAACAGTCATTGGATCTCTACCAACGCGAACAGCAATGTCGCGATACGATAAACCGCAATCGCGATAGGCTTCAATCCGACCTATATCAAAGTCGGAAACGTGATGGTACGCATTTCTCCTCCTTACATGAGGCATCACAACAACGTTTCACCAGGCAACGCCGGTCAACTGCCCTTTGTGTATGTCAACGTGTTGTAGGTGCTATCAGTGACAACCTTGTGTGAATGCTCTGAAAAACTGATCATTTGCATTTCACTGCATCTTCTTCCTGTCGGTGAAATTTCGCGTCTGTAGCGCGTCATCTTCGTGGTGTTGCAATTTTAATGGCCAATAGTGTATTTTAATTCACAGTTTGTGTCAGTCTTAAACTGAGTGTTGAAAGCGAGTGGAATGTCCCGTGATTGTGGTTGAAACTATTGTAGAAAGGTAAAAATCAGTTCTTAATACAGTAATTTATTTGAAAGCCGTAACACTGTAATAAACATGGTTCTGTTGCAAGTGTGCCGTGTCACAATCTTATTTGGGACGCACTATCCGCAACAGTCTGCCAAATGCATGTTTTACACATTTTTACAAGTGTATTACGTAATGAAGTAGTTATATGTTCGCTACTTAAATACAGCAACTGTGCTTCATTGGTTCACAGGCGTCGCGCCGGGTAATACTGTGGAACCAGCACTGTATTTCAACGAGACAGCTGCTCGCTGTCCTCAGGTGCTTACTGACGTGTAGCTGCAGTGACTCGCCAGTATACAGGGTGGTCCACTTATAGTGGCCGGGCAAATATCTCACGAAATAAGCATCAAATGAAAAAACTACAGAGAACGAAACTCGTCTAGCTTGAAGGGGGAAACCAGATGGCGCTATGGTTGGCCCGCTAGATGGCGCTGCCATAGGTCAAACGGATATCAACTGGGTTTTTGAAATAGGAAACCTCATTTTTATTACATGTTCGTGTAGTGCGTAAAGAAATATGAATGTTTTGGTTGGACCACTTTTTTCGTTTTGTTATAGATGGCGCTGTAATAGTAACAAACGTATAAGGACGTGGTATTATGTAACATTCCCCCACTGCGGACGGTATTTGCTTGGTGATACATTACCCATGTTAAATCAGACCGTTTACCAATTGCGAAAAACGTCGATATGGTGTTGATGTATGGCTATTGTGATCAAGAAGCCCAACGGGCGTGTGCTATGTATGCTGCTCGGTATCATGGACGACATCATCCAAGTGTCCCGACCGTTCGCCGGATAGTTACGTCATTTAAGGAAACAGGAAGTGTTCAGCCACATGTGAAACGTCAACCGTGACCTGCAACAAATGATGATGCCCAAATAGGTGTTTTAGCTGCTGTCGCGGCTAATCCGCACGTCGGTAGCAAACAAATTGTGCGAGAATCTCAAAAACGTCGGTGTTGAGAATACTACATCAACATCGATTACACCCGTACCATATTTCTTCGTACCAGGAATTGCATGGCGACGACTTTGAAAGTCGTATACATTTCTACCACTGGGAACAAGAGAAATTACGGGACGATGACAGATTTTTAGCACGCGTTCTATTTAACGACGAAACGTTATTCACCAACAGCGGTAACGTAAACCGGCATATTATGCACTACTGGGCAATGGAAAATCCGCGATGGCTGCGATAAGTGGAACATTTGCGCCCTTGACGGGTTAATGTATGGTGCGGCATTATGGGAGGAAGGGTAATTGGCCCCAATTTTATCGATGGCAATCTGAATGGTGCAATGTATGCTGATTTCGTAAGTAATGTTCTACCGATGTTATTACAAGATGTTTCACTGCATGACACAATGGCGATGTACTTCCAACATGATGGATGTCCGGCTCATAGCTCGCGTGCGGTTGAAGCGGTATTGAATAGCGTATTTCATGACAGGTGGATTGGCCCGCACGTTCACCGGATCTGACGTCCTCGGATTTCTTTCTGTGAGGAAAGTTGAAGGATATTTGCTATCGTGATCTACCGACAACGCCTGACAACAGGCGTCAGCGCATTGTCAATGCATGTGCGAACATTGCGGAAGGCGAACTACTCGCTGTTGAGAGGAATGTCGTTACACGTATTGCCAAATGCATTGAGGTTGACGGACATCATTCTGAGCATTTATTGCATTAATGTGGTATTTACAGGTAGTCACGCTGTAACAGCATGCGTTCACAAAGGTACTTGTATCACATTGGAACAACCGAAATAAAATGTTCAAACGTATCTACGTTCTGTATTTTAATTTAAAGAACCTACCTGTTAACCAACTGTTCGTCTAAAATTTTGAGCCATATTTTTGTGACTATTATAGCGCCATCTATCACAAAGCGATAAATGTAGTCCAACTAAAATATTCATATTTCTTTACGTATTACACGAATATGTAATAAAAATGGGGGTTCCTATTTTTAAAAAAAGCAGTTGATATCCGTTTGACCTATGGCAGCGCCATCTAGCGGGCCAACTATAGCGCCATCTGGTTTTCCCGTTCAAGCTAGTCAAGTTTCGTTCTTTGTAGTTTTTTCGTTTGACGCTTATTTCGTGAGATCTATGGCCCGGTCACGATCAATGGACCACCCTGTATACGCTGGCTCGCTAGTAAAGCGCCTGCTGGACCGCCGGATGCGGCCGTGCTTTTCCCGCGTCGCGCGTGCGAAGACCGTGGGGGCCTTCTCTCCAGTAGTTGGGACTGGTTGTCGCCTCGGTCTATGATTTCTCTGTGATGACATTATAGCTCCACCCTTTAACGCCTGCGCTTTTGTAGTGAGCCAGCGTATATCTTGGCGTGCCACTGTAGTCACACTACTACACCTGAGGACAACGAGCAGCTGTATCGTTGAATTATTGAGCACCTTTCACAGCATTATCGGACGAGGTTTTTCGTTTCATGCAAGACGGATCAAGGCGTGACCTCTTTGCAGACCGAATAATTGCTCACCAATTTGCCTTAGACCGTACATGATACAGATAGTACATGACGTCATCATTCTGAAACCAATATCTCTATCAACCGATTAGTGGCAGCAAGGGCTGTGTCTGAACAGCAATCGAACTGTTCGAACAGTTTACGTCACAGTTCAGGAAATCTTGGCTTGTATTAGATCCTTTGATCATCCTGTGATGTAGTGACTTACGTTGATACTGTCACAAAGGTCTGTCTAAGCGTTTTTAATGTATTTTGATAATAAAGGTGAATGTGAAACACGGACTGAAGTATTTCTAGGCTGAGGGTCATGCTAACAACGGCAACTAATAAATGTATAAAAGACTGCAATCATGATTATGTCCAATTCTCGAGGTTTACTTCGTTCTGTGATCTAGTGACGTCTGATGGTAGTATCTTCAATACGGGTCTTGCCGATGTGATTTATTCTCATATAAACATTACAGTCGCATTATTACAATCTATTTCGGTGGTCCGACATTTAATTCTTGATTAACTGCCATTTCTATTTCATCTGAACGTTTTCGTCATGTTTTAAAACTGATTAAAATCTGACATTACTTTTATGTATTATTCTCACATGTGAAGAGGGATTGAATTGTCCGTTTGCAGCTTACTTCGTAAACTATTACTGTTTCTAATATACAGATCAAGGATTAGACTGGGTTCAGTCAAGTAGCATGTTTTGGATGACAACATTTTCGTCTTTGTCTGTTACCTTTACTTAAAAATCAGCATAAGCGTTTATAGATCTATACATACAGGTACACTGTGATTCGTATTTTCAGTTTGTGTAAGCACAATAGGAGTTTGTGCAGTGGTAGGATTTATTACTATTTCCTTCATAGTTCCTCAAGATTTTAAAATTTTAAGGAGAACCGTAGCTTATTGTTGTTGATAGTTCATAATTTCTTACGTATCTCACATACTCGCGCCACGCAAGGCAGATGTCACGTGATTGTACGATCAGGGTCGTTGATGTATCGAACTCTGCAGCTAATCGGGAAATACGTGAGTAACGTTTGTTGCCCCCCCAGTGGCAGCATCCATTTGGAGACGACTTCGGCCATACTGTTCAGTTGGCTTGGCTTGTTTGGGGAAGGAGACCAGGCAGCGAGGTCATCGGTCTCATCGGACTAGGGAAGGACGGGGAAGGAAGTCGGCCGTGCCCTTTCAAAGGAACTATCCCGGCATTTGCCTGGAGCGATTTAGGGAAATCACGGAAAACCTAAATCAGGATGGCCGGACGCGGGATTGAACCGTCGTCCTCCCGAATGCGAGTCCAGTGTATACTGTCCAGGTTATCTTTATGTTAGGAGCAGTAATTTAAGTAAAGGCTTCTGTATTTCTTATGAAGGGTTTGGTCACATCGAAAGACACGTGAAAGTAATATTTCGTTCCACATATCAATATTACGAGCTGAATGATAAGGGTCATACATCGCGTAAAAATATAACATCTATTACTCGATGAGTGACGAAGACTTTCAGACGACAGAATGTTAATATCAATATTTAACTTATTATATGTTTTCTCTATAAGCAATGTGTTCTATTACGTTATGCTTGCAATCTTGTTACGGCTGCGCTGTCTTTACTGGATTGAACAAAGGTCATAAAACATAAACGCTTAATTTGTGTAAAAATCCGACGTTATGGATATAATTGAATGTCATTTCTTATAAGCACATAACAAAATACTTCACACGTATTTTTGAAGAATCGTAAGAAAACTAAACGCTCCCAGCCAAAATGATATTTCGTCTTCTTCTCCTGTGGAAGCCATGAAATTAATGACTCGCAGTACAACAAAAACATGAATCCAGCGACGAATGGTAGTTCTGTCTTTTTTCAAAAGGAAGGAGTTTCAAATTCATTGTTGAAAACTGGCGCTCTATTCTTTCGCCTGGACAAATGTAAAACGATAACCATCGCATTTACTTTGGGAATTTCTGAGAGATTATACTAGCTCTACCGCTAGTCTATGTGTGTGGTACTAATAAACCATTCTCTCCATTGTTAAAATCAACGTTGCATTTCCCCTTTAATGAGAAAAATTGTAAGTATCGCCTCCACTTTGCATATTGTGTAAGGGCAGAAACTTGACTTTCTGCCCTGTATAATCTCAGATCATTGTTGAAGCATCAGAATACGTATTATTGAAAATGGATCTCTAAAATTTCTTGTTATGTCGAATAGATTTTTATCAGATAGTTAATTCTGTCAAATTATTTTCGAGGTGAACAAAAATTAAATTTCGAACAGAAGTTTCTGATGAACAGTTCGCTATTATCTGAACGCATTACTGAAATTACGAAGATTATTCTTGATTGATTGACATACTTCCTTATTACAAGCACTGAAGCCATGAGAATTTTATATACAGTATTTTAAAACGGGATTTGCCCTTTTTTAAGACTAAGTATATTTATATTTGAATGAAGGATTTTATTTACTATTTTTTCCTTGTTTATTTTCATTTTATTTTTCAATACCGTGTACAATCTTTTAGGTGATTTGTGACGACCAATCAAATGGAAACAGCTAATTACTGGCGTTATTCCTGTCTTGGTCTAAGCAGGTGATACCGTTTTATTAGCTTTGAAATGGTATCAAAACAAATTTCAGGTGGACACCACTCACTCGATTTTGGCAGTCTCTTTCTTCAACCTAATTCGTATTTGACCATGAGGTTTCTGAGGAGGTTGATGGGGTCGCCATGGGCAGCCCTCTTTCTTCGTTGGTGGTAATTATTTTTAGGGATGATTTTGAGGACAGAGTACTAAAATGTGATCATTAAACCAACTGAACTTTTGCTGTATGAGTACGATAATTTCATATTGTAGTCTCATGGTGACACTACTGGAGTTTTTCTATCACTTCAACTCCATTCATAAGAATATTCGATTCCCCGATGTTTTTCAATCCGTACAGTGAGCAATCAGAAAACTAAACCAAGAAGATATATGAAAAGGGATTTAAAGTTCAGAAAAGGAAATAAAGTTCCTGATTTGCTGATGACGCTCTAATTTTGTGAGAGACGGCAAAGGACTTGGAAGGACAGCTCAACCGGATGGAGTGATGAAAATATGTTATAAGATGAACAGCTGCAAAAATAAAAAAAGCATAGTGGAATGTAGTCAACTTAAATCGGGGGATGCTGAGAAAATTAGATTGGGAAATGAACTAAACGTAATAGATGACTTTTGGCATTCGGTCAGCAAAACAACTAGTAATGGTCGATGTAGAGGGGATATAAAACGCAGAATGGTAATAGCAAAAAACGCATTTCGGAAAAATACTAGTTTGCTAACAATTGACATCAGTCCAAATGTTAGGATGTCCTTTCTGAAGGTGTATGACGGAAGCGTTGAAAACGTGGACGACAAGCAGTTTAAACAAGGAAAGAATAGAATCTTTTGAAATGCGGAGCTATAGAAGAATGCTGCAGTTATTTAGTTATTTACATGTTCCGTATGTTATCTGAACGATAATTTCACAGAAACTGTTATGGGGACGGATCGGGACTGTATGAATGGCATGTAATAGCTTTCCAGCGAAATTTCTACATCGTAATCGAAACAATATAAGGAATTCCCAGAGAAATTTCTTCAGCTTAGTCGAAACTACCTTGGCAACATCTGTGCTCGCCTACAATCTCGATCTCTCCCCATGCGAGCTCTGAAGAAGTACATTCATGTCCGTCGACTTGCTTCGGACGAAGAGGTGCACATCTAGACATAATAATCGTTTCGCAGACAACCGCAAACAATTTTGCATGAAAGCGTTGACCTTCGTGTATCACAGTGGGATAAATGTGTTAAGAATTATAGAAATTACTTTTCAGATAATCATAACTCAAGTACCTGTGCTAACGAGCCGGGAACTAAGCAGTAAGTGTTCCAAGATGAAGTGAAACCAAAATCTTTATGTATATAGACAGTTCATCCATGAGAAGAGTTGTGAATGACACTTTTTGCATCTTATCGATATTGATAATTGCAAGATATTGCCCCCAGGAATGTTTTAATTTTGAGTTCAAAGTAAGAAAACAAACGTCAAAAGCAAATTTTTTTCGTCTGATATACTTACAATTAAAAATTTTCTTTTTCCTTTGCTTTGCTTCAAATGTAAAATCATGTTTCTTTCCAAATTTCATTATTCTGGATCAACGGAAAGTACTCTGTTGGTTTTAATGAGTGAGTTTCCAGTCTGAAAGTATGTGACGTAAATGACCATTTCTTTTGACTGCGTTGATTTAAAAGCGTGCATTTATTGCATCGCCATGGAATTATACAGCTTATTTTGTGACATCAATTTCAACTTGATGCGCCCATTCCTTCTCTACAGATGGACATACAGTCTGGAATATAGTAAATGACTTTTTTTCGCAACACATTATTACAAGTTAATAATTTTCTGGTTTTTCCTTCACTTTTATTTTTAATTCTTACTGTTTACCAAATTTCATTATTCTAAGCCAACGGGGAGTACCTCGTTGTACCTGATGTGTGATTTTGCGAGTGTCAAAATATGTTACATAAATGGCTGCATCTTTTGATTGCACTAACCCGAAGTTGGCATTTATTACAATGTCAAGGCAGTATCTGCCTTGGTATGCGACATAAATTTAATAAGTTTGCCGTTCCTGAGGAAAAAGTGTCATAACAGACATACGGAAAGACATTCAGATGTGTGGCAAATGAAAAAAAAAACTATTACATGATTGGAAATTCAATATTTGGGATTTTTCCTTTAGTTCCGCTGTGAAACCTTGCTTCTTGCAAAATTTCATGGTAAAGCTAGTGGGAAGTAATATATACTGTATGTTTTGATGAGTTTTCGCGTATCAAAATAGAACGATCAGCCAAAACATTATGACCACCGCCCATCGCAACATTCGTTGCCTGGTGGCGTTGCGGGGAAGTGACGCAGTAGCAAAAATGGTAAGTGGAGCAGACACGGACGGGGGATCACCCGAGCGAAGATATGGGCTGCAAACTGAGAAATCCATTGAAGAAACGACTCTGACAAATGGTAAATTATAAATACGCAGAACCTGTGAACGAGTATCTCGAAAACGGCGGAGCTGCTTGAATTTTCATGGTCTACTGTCGTGAGTATCTACGGTAAGAAGTAGAAGAACAGAAGAACTATCACCAGCAGCTAAATGGTTGGACGACCACGACTCTTCTCAGATCATGGGGTTCGGAGGCTTCTCTGCTAGGTGAAGTAGTATAGATGGTGATCTGTGGCATCTCTACCGAAAGAATACAATGCTGGTGCACCCACAAGTGATTCGGAACACATCGTTCTTCTTATCTTGTTGAACATATAGCTCCACAGCAGAGCACCCCTACGCATTCTCATTTTTACCCAACGACATCGTCAATTACGATTTCAGTGAGCACGGGACCATCTGGACTCGACCGTCGATCAATTTAAACGTGTCGGATCTTCGGTTGAAGCACGTTTTTGCTACACTAGGTCGTCATCAAGATGAACAGCGGCTCGAAACGCACAGCTTGTCACAGACGCAGGCTGGTGGGAGCAGTATTATGCTATGGGAGACATTCTCCTACGCTTGCAGTAGTAACCAAAGTCACATGGACAGCTACGAAACACCTGCGTTCCTTCATGCTTGATGTCTTCCCCGACAGCGATGTCCTCTCTTAGCAGTTTAACTGAAACCAGAAACGTGTTACAGTGGTTTGAAGAGCATTATAGTGGACTCATGTTGATGTCTCGGCGACCGAATTCACCTGATGTAAATCCTGATGGAGCCCATCTGTGTAGCTATCGGACGTCGTCACCGCGTACGCAAATCAGAGGCCCGTTATTTACGCAAGTTACACAACCTGTGCGTAGGAAACTAATGGCACACACCTCCACAAACCTACAAACAAACTGCGGCATTCCTGATCGGAGTCGATGGTGTATTTCATTCCGAAGACGGACAAACAAGCTCTTAAACAGATGGTCACACTGTTTTTTGTCAACGATGTATGTGATATAAATGGTCTTACCTTTTGATTGCAAGGACTTACAGTTTCCGTTTTTAAAACGCCCGAGGGACTCTAGCCCTCAGCATGTGACATATATTTCAAATTGATATATCTACTTGTTCCTGAGAGAAAGGGTTTTCAACAGTCGGACGGACAGACTGTCAGACAAAGACAACATACAGATCCTATAAGGGTTCCGTTTTAGCGATTGAGGCTCAGAACACTAAAACGTACCTCAACCTCCGAGGGCTTCAAAGAAAATAATAATTTGTTTGTTTGGCTACACTGGAAATCCCCTTACCATTTCGCGAAGAGTTCTAGCAAGAGTTTATGCTGATTGATGCACAACTCATTTGTATGTCCCAAGTAATCGATAAAATAAGGAAAGCTACCGAACAGCTCCATTCTTCTTAGTGACGCTGTCCTCTCTCACATAAGATATCAGCATCACTTTAATGTCTCATTAACTTAATTTATCTCCTAACGACTTCTTTTTGTTCCCTTGTTTTAAACTAAATGTGAGTGAACAGAGATTTTCTTCCCGTCGTGGTGTAGCTTCTACTCAGAGACATGATTTAGAACTACGTACAACAATGCGCAAACGATGGGAACGCATGCATAGGTGTACATAATTTGAAGAATATTTTGTAAAACAATAAGACGATTCGTACAAAAAACTCTTTTTGTTTTTGCTGAATTTTCCTTGTGTATCTTATATGATGCGAACCTTCTCGTCTTGACTCCCACATATGCCGTTTTAAATTACTACTTTTCTCATTCTAAAGCGAGCTCTGTGTTAGGAATATGTAAACAGGACAAAATTTCCGTTTTTCCTGTTAGGATTGCAGTGCTCTGAGCTATTAAGAAAGAATTAGTAATATCTGTACCAAACGAGGCCGAAACTGGTCAAAATGCGAAAATGTGTCTAGTGATAAAATTACAGCCTTGGAGGAACTACTTTAGTTCCACACGTAGTTCACATATGGCACAACAAAGTTAACGCGGAGAATAATAACATTGTTTCGAGTTCCAATTTAAAAAAAAAATATTACTTTAAATAGGCGATATTGCTGTAACCGAACTTCGAAATGAATATTTTCATATTTCACTCGACAACACTGAGACCGTAGAAACGATTCAATTAATTCACAGGTTTAACTGCTTTTAGCTAAACGACTTCATCAACAAGAATAGCAGCTCTTCCAGCATTTCACGTAATGATTCATTAGGTAGGCTGCATTGAAAATACTAACTGCTGTTGTCCTATTAATAAAAAAAATTTGTGTGTTACATTGACTGATCCTTCAGATAACCGACGTATGCTCAAATGGGCTGCAACCCGTTGGCTACAGAACATTTTTCAAAGTTTAAATAATCGTTTTAATCTAAGAGGAAGGTAATTATTTCTCGATAAGGATAAGGCCAGATATATATCACGCTCTGCTGTGAAAACCTGACACAGTTGGTCGTGTCTTTCGATTATGTATCTACAGCCACTGAGTCCATGCAATTATTACGTTGAAACTGCTTTTCATGTACCAATGAAAGGACGTATGCTCTGGAGTTCTGATTTCTTTTATCCATACTGAGGTAAACTGTTGCTGTCAGAAGTAGACTTCGATGCCAGCAGCGCCAGCCTGGTGTACTAATCAGAATGGGACGAGATTAGCAACGAATTTAACAGATGGCAGCAGCAGTGCTACCTCTGACGTACAATTTCTTTTCGCTAGGAGTTTAATCGGTAATACAAGGACTAACATTTATTCCATACACGAAAAGAAGAGATAAGAATCACGGTGAACGAAAGTAATTATTTATTTCACAATTCTAATTTCGGCCTGTGGTCCGTTTTCCTGTACTGCTGTAACAGATTTTGCTTCAACGTATGTTAGAGTTTAAAATTCTCCTACGTGTACACTTACAATCGTCAACACTAAGCCGTGTTACAGTAACTAAAAATGTAACAGTGTATAAAGATGACCTATTATGTTTTTTACAGAACTAATGAAACAAAAACATGTCTTTCCTACAGATAATCAAATTGTCATTCAAAATATCTGCCAGTATAACTTAACACTTTCGCATACATTCGAAACATCTCTGGAAAAATTTTAGTGCTCATATGCATATACAGTGTCTAGAAAGGAGACTACAAGATGAACGTCAGTAATAGGAAAATGCGGGTGATGGAAAGTAATGGAACTAAATGAGCTGATCCTGAGGGAATTAGATAGTTAGAAAACGATGGTCGCTTCAAACACTGAAACAGCATCCCAAATAATTTAAGCGTCACCTTATATCGAAACATTTACATCTTAATTCGTGTAAAAACAACCATAACCAGTGCTACAGCAATGAAACTACCCAAGAGAATAAGCTTTTATTCCACTAACCTTTGGCCACCAATGAGTACAACTGATGTAAGAGGATTCGACACCACATACGCTAAAATTTTGTTTTGGCTTCAATTTCATGAATGAATTGATGCAGCTCCCTATCCTGTGAAAAATTCTTGGTCTGTCGACAACTACTGCTATCTAAATACATTTGAACCTGCTTACCTTGGTAAATCATTAGTCTTTACAATTTTTACACCCCTTCATTTCCAAGTACTACCCACGTGACGATTCGCTGAAACCGCAAGATTTGTCCCATCAACTTCTTCTGCGAAATTGTGTCATAATTTTCTTATATCCCAATACTATTCAGTACCTATTCGTTTGTTACCCAATATATACATATAATCTTCAGCATTCTAGTATATTACCTAATTTCAACTGGTTCAACTGGTTCTAAGCACTATGGGACTTAACATCTGAGGTCATCAGTCCCCTAGACTTAGAACTACTTAAACCTAACTAACCTAAGGACATCACACACATCCATGCCCGAGGCAGGATTCGAACCTGCGACCGTAGCAGCCACGTGGTTCCAGACTGAAGCGCCTAGAACCGCTCGGTCACCGCAGCCAGCACCTAATTTCCAAGGCTTCTATTTTCTTTCACTTCGGTAAAAAGTTGCACTCCAAATACAATCAGAAATTTATATTAGATGTTAGTAGATTTCTCTTATACAGACTCGTTTTTCTTGTTAATACCAGTCTACATTTTGTATTTATCTAGTTAGGCTATTGTCACTTATTTTACTGCCGAAATAGCAAAACACATTTACTGAATTTTATTGCATTATTTCCTATTTAATTCGTCAGTGTCACTTTATCTGATTAGACTGCATTCAATTACCATTGCTTTAGTTGAACTGGTATTCATCTTATAATGTCTTTCCAACGTCTTACCCACATTTTATTTCCCTTTCCAAATTTTCTTTGGTTTCCTTTACTGCTTCCATCCACAGGTTAAAGAGAATCGGAGGTATGCTATAATCCTGTTTCAATACCTTTTCAATCACTCACACTGAACCCACATAGCCCCCTAGAACCATCATTAACGAATTCACATCACATGATATAAGAAAACAGAGAAACTTAAAGTAATAAAGGAGTTTTGCTATTCGGAGAGCAAAATAACTGATGATGGTCGAAATAGAGAGGATATAAAATGTTGACTGGGAATGGCAAGGAAAGTGTTTCTGAAGAAGAGAAATTTGTTAACATCGAGTATAGATTTAAGTGTCAGGAAGTCGTTTCTCAAAGTATTTGTATGGAGTGTAGCCATGTATGGAAGTGAAACATGGACGATAAATAGTTTGGACAAGAAGACAATAGAAGCTTTCGAAATGTGGTGCTACAGAAGAATGCTGAAGATTAGATGGGTAGATCACATAACTAATGAGGAGGTATTGAATAGAATTGGGGAGAAGAGAAGTTTGTGGCACAACTTGACAAGAAGAAGGACTTGGTAGGACATGTTCTGAGGAATCAAGGGATCACAAATTTAGCATTGGAGGGCAGCGTGGAGGGTAAAAATCGCAGAGGGAGACCAAGAGATGAATATACTAATCAGATTCAGAAGGATGTAGATTGCAGTAAGTACTGGGAGATGAAGAAGCTTTCACAGGATAGAGTAGCATGGGGAGCTGCATCAAACTAATCTCAGGACTGAAGACCACAACAACAACAATGGTACAGGTCGAGTTAAAATCGACATTAAAACTACATTACTTCTACACTATTCGGAAGGAGATGGAAGATGAACCTTAATAGCTGCAAGTTCATTGACACATTGCAGCTGGGTGCAACCGGTGAGGGAGGATCGAGTCCTTTACTTTTAGACGTGACAGGAAGTTGACTAACAGGAACGTAAACAGCACGGAGTGTTGTTTCACGAGTCGTTGGGGCACTGCGAGTCTGTGTAACAGACCTGGAGACCCAAATCCTTCCAAGCACTCACTTATCCAGGGATAACGATGCGAGATAAATCGGTTTAGGTGGTTACCTACCTCTCAGTATCCGCCGGCATTTGTTTCTGACCAGCACCGAACCATCTCTGCACCTTCCTTTACGAGGGAAGCGACGGAAACGGACAGAATGTTCCTGAGCGTATGTGGAAGTCAGCAGCGCGACGAAGACACCCAGCAGGCATAAGACGACGGAGAACTTCATTCAGAAAGCCTATGCCTACAAGTGTGGCCTCCTTCCCTTTCGCTAGAGAACAGACAGGATGTGGCGCCTGCTTCCGTTAGGGGTTCGCCGCTTCCGCTCATTTAAATACGTGCCCTAGACGTCATTTCCTGAGTGTTCTAGGAAAGTCATTGCTCAGCCAAGTCTCAGGAAAAGGTTAAATGTTATCTGTCTTCCTGCAGAAAATGTTGAAATGCTCGTGGAAATAATTGATATTCACTCGGCTCCCGGCTACGAACTTACGATTCAGCAACCGTTAAATCATATGCTGTTTTATCAATTTATGACATTGCTGGTGAAGAGTTGCCATTACTGTATACAGTATCAGCCAGCCACAGATCACTTTTGGTTTTCTTGTTGGAAAAGCACCGTAACCGGTTTAGAATCTGTATATTCTTCGTAAGACGGCTTAGGTAATTTTATCGAAACACGTGAACGTTGATTTACAGGTGAATTACCCTAATATAACCAAAATTTCACAATTTCTAGAAGCTGACAATGATGGTTGCGATACGGACTTATGTTGTTATGCAACTAGTGTGAAATGACCCGGTGTAACATTTAGTTTCATCGGTTTCTTTCCAACAAATAAAACTCATATTATAATGTATTCATTTTTAACAAAGAGGCAGAAGTCTGACAGAAGGCCTCATTCGAGTCAGCTTCCGATATGTAGTTCCTGATTTTAACGTTATTACGTCTTACAAACAGTGCTCTACAGTATGATTTAGATTTAATAGAGCTGACTCACAGCTTCTGATGACAGTTGACAGTTCGGCAACACCTATTTTTTCTGTCTTTAATCACGTCAGTACTGCTGCCACCTTCAATATCCACTTCTAGAACATATCGCTAGCAACATAAGCAGAGCATGTACTACTGTTCCTTCGTGTCCAGTGATTTCATCTATTTCAAATAGGTAAATATCTACACGACAAGTTTTCGATTTGTTTCAGTTTTTACCTTTTGTTGTCTCAGTTATGTTTTTCACGTCAATTAATAGTCCTTTCCAACTGAAGATTTATTTTGTCTTTTACCTAATACGTGACACACACTCAACTGGTAAGTTGTATTGTGTCCATGCATAGGGAAGAGGCGGTGGCTATACAAGATTAAGAAACATAAACGTAATTCATAACGTGTCGGCACTTTCTAATTACCACATTACGATTTATGGTGTGTAGTAAGTTGACCTAAATGCGTTGTTAGGGAATACTGCACTTCTTACAATAAAATACTCGGTACCATTAAAAAATTGTCTCTTTTTTTATTAATTGTTCTTGTGAAATAATATTTGTTGAAAACTTCTTTGTTTGTGTCCACAGAAATAACCGAGTTGCTTGTACTGAAACTGCTGAATGCAACTGAACCTACTATCCCGTTACTTGTTTTTTATCGTTACAACACTGGCCTACAGAATTTTCCCTGACAAGGACGACTCCAACTTAGCCTATTGATTTATTACCCATAATATACAAGCGCATCGCACTCTGACTACCATAAAATGGCAAGCTCATTTAAAATAATTAACACAAAGGAATGGCCCTAAATTGGAAGAAATCCTAACAATTACTCGCACCTTTTCATAACTCACTTACCTCACAGAAAATCTTCATAACACGAACTACAGCAATTACAGCAACCAGCAACTACAGCCAGCTGAATAAAAAAATTCTAATTACTATAGGCTCTAACTACTAGTAGGCATATAGTTAGCAAACGAAAAATTTTGTTGAAGAGCAAACAGTGTATTTAGCATATTGACCTTAATCATGTGACATTCAGTTCCAAAAATTATATAATCGTCAATAATTCCACTACCTAAACATTACGAAATATATCAATCATCATTTTACAATGCATGTCCTACGAACACTGAATTTCCATGAAGGACACACGTCCAAAACCGTCCGCACGCTAACTGCTAACCGCTAACTGGTAACTACAAATCCGTCCAACCACAGAGGCTCTTACCGAAGGCGCAGACCACTGTCAGTGATATTAATAAAGTTCATAGTGCCGCCAACATGCGAACAGGCTACTTACAAGTGGCAAAAGACGGAGCCAGCCGCTGTGGCCGAGTGTTTCTAGGCGCTTCAGTCCGGAACCGCGCTGCTGTTACGGTGGTAGGTTTGAAAACTGCCTCCAGCATGGATGTGTGTGCTGTCCTTAGGTTAGTTAGGTTTGAGTGGTTCTAAGTCTATGGGACTGATGACCTCAGATGTTAAGTCCTGTAGTGCGTAGAGCCAGATCCAAAAGACGGACAAGGCACTGCCTGGCAAAAACGTGAAGCACTCAGAAGACATGGTCTAATATTACTGTAACTTCGTACATATATATTCCATCGGCGGGTACGTAAATGGTTTATAGTTGCAATTCTGCTTGAATTTACACCAGAGTGTATTAGTGTTATTCATGTTTAGTTTTGTTAACAGGCACGGCAGGGTATGCCTGGGATGTAAGCAGCATCAGATGTTGAATGATCACCCCGAAAACCACAGAGATGCCCTGAACTCGTATGAGACAGTAAGAATGAGACAGCATTAACGGCATCTCACAGAGTTTGAGAGGGTCTCCATCTGGCCGAATGGTGAAATCGTGCCATATTCATACTTGTAGGGCAGGTGGATTTTACAGTGACACGATGTGGGACTGCACTGCATGTGGGGGAAGCCATAAACGTAGCCAAAGTTCCAGACGGTCGCGTCCGACCAGCGCAAGGAATGATTGAAATGTTGTGCACCAAGCAAACTGTAACCTCTTTACGTCTGCGCCTCCCATCTGAGAACAAGTAATGAAATCCCTCCAGAATCCTGTGTCATCCCCCAACCATTGGTATGGGACTATAGTGCGCGTCATTTACGATGGCGGCCGAGTTTAGGTTCGTTCTGCGCATCTGACGTCACAAAACACAATCAGCCAATGAACAGAGAACGACGTTGCCATAGCTCGACTGCAGTGCAGAGCACGGACAGGTGTCTTCAGTTTTAGAAACGTTCAGTCATAAATAAAGTAATTGAAAAAAAAGCAAGTCATGATAGCAGACTTTCTTTTACAGAAAGTTTGGAAAAAGCATTCTTTATACCAATTGCTTCATATTCTATTAATTGATTAAACTAAACAAGGAACAAGCCTCCTACTTCAGGTGATAGCAAGGAAAGGTGTTTCTATCATTCTCACAAACCGCTTTTTCGCAATAAAGAACAGCGAGCAGTACAGTGATGACAAAATCGCGCAGGTTCGAATCCTGCCTCGGACATGGATGTGTGTGATGTCCTTAGTTTAGTTAGGTTTAAGTAGTTCTAAGTTCTAGGGGACTGATGACCACAGAAGTTAAGTCCCATAGTGCTCAGAGCCATTTGAACCATTTTTGAACAAAATCGCGTATAGCGCGGAATGCGGGGAGCACGTCTCTGTAGCAGGGAAAGGGTTAATGCAGCCATGGTGGCTTTACTTCATAAACTGTGAGCTCCCCCTTAAATGTAATTTTGCAAACTATACTATACTATGGCGCTGCTTCTCTTGGCGCGTGCGTCATTTTCAACTGGCAACGCAACAATCTCCCGCGTCTGGGCGAGCATGCGCGAGCCGCCAAGATAAAAGAATTGAACTATAGCAGCAACAAACATGAGTAGGGAATTACCGCCACGTGCGTAGGCTGCCG
The DNA here is from genome assembly GCF_021461395.2 of Schistocerca americana. Classification (NCBI taxonomy): domain Eukaryota; kingdom Metazoa; phylum Arthropoda; class Insecta; order Orthoptera; family Acrididae; genus Schistocerca; species Schistocerca americana. The sequence goes on from NC_060121.1 coordinate 401,291,866, forward strand.
CTAACCCCACAACCAGCTGATAAAAATGGTTCATTCGGTTGCTGGAAAACAATCCACTTGACACATAGTATGGCTTATTGTACTGATTATCGTGCACAGGTCGCTTTAAATTCCAAGTGGCACAAGCGGCAGTTTGTACACAAGGTGTATCATAATTAGTAGCGAGAACTGGTTTCCACACTCATAAGAATTAGATTTATTTTTAAAGGTCTTGCTGAGGAACGGCAAACAATGTGTGAGGTCGGGAGGGAAGGGGAGGGTGCCGCAAATGACGTGTCGCTAATGTGGAAAAGAGGGCGGGAGGGGAACCATATGTTACGGCCCTTGCGTAGAAAAATGTTCTCAAACCGTTCCTGATCATGTGATGTCCGTCTGCAGGTGAACAGTATCTTATCAGTGCCATCTGATGTTTTTGTATCTTTGCCCTTCTGCACTGACGCACACTGTTTTAATCCTTTGGATCCTTTTTTGTCCGGTTACTATTGTTAATGGAGCCTGTCATGTGTCTTGTGTTTGACGTGCCTTCTCCTGTCCAACAGGTAACAAGCCTAGTAAAACATGGTTATTCAACTGTTGTATCGTTTTATTTCCGTCGCGTCAATCAAAAAATCTTTGAAAAGAGTCCAGTTCCATAGAAGATATCTAACTTGAAAAGTGAAAAGATAAAAGAGACCTCAACGAAGTTTGTCAGCATGTACAAACTCGAGGGAGGTAATTTTCCATTATTGGAGTACAAAATGGAAATTATGTTTCGTGCTGAAACATCTCTGGGCGTTTTTGACGGGAGTAAAGTAAGGCCAGTTGAAGGCACATAAGCACAGAGCCTGTGGGGCGAGCTTCATCAAAAAGTGATGCTTCTTATTTCGCCTGGCATGGAGTATGACCAGTGGCTATCTGTTTCGTAGTGTGCTACAGAAAATGGTACGTAGGATCGTCTTAAAGTGTATCATAAACAAATTTGTTTCTGAAAAAAATGAAGGTACACTCAAAGAACAGTTCTTCAGTTATAGAATGTCTTACTTTCATGCGGTTGCACAATATATTAGTGAAGTTCACAGATTATCAAAGTCTCTTGCAGATGTTGGTGAACCAGTGGCAAATACGGAACAGAGTGCCAAAGTGTTAGGTCGACTTCCAGCAAACAGTGGATCTCTCGGTACTTGCTTGGCATTTCTGTGGCTAAAGCAGGCGGACTTTCGATAATTTAACAGGAAAGTTATTGAAAGAAGAGCACGTTTATCGCAGACTGAAGAAACGGCAACTACATTCGCTTCTGTTAAGGTTAGTCACAAAAAGGATAAACGTCAGTCTTCACAAAGCAATTCAAGCAAAATTGTGAAAAGAAGAAAAATTTTGAGTACTACCTTTGCCACAGGAAAGGTCATTACAACCCATAACACAAAATTAAGACGGTTTAAATTGCCAATGAGCAGTCAACAAACGTAACATCAAGCTCTAAGTTCGGATATTAGAAACATTACGGCTACCAATTGTAGAAACGTTTGGTTTACTGATAATGCTGCACCTAAACACGTTGTACGCCGATGTCGATAGCAGCATCTATGTCAATAGCAATATGCATCGCTGGCGAGAGAAGGGAGGTTTATCTTCTGACGGAGCAAAGACTTCGGTCCGCTGTATTCCATGTTCGAAAGGTGACGTGTGTTTGTAATGTGCTTAAGACATAAATATCTTTTTTTAGTTTAGCTGCTTGGACTACGTTATTGGTAACCATCCTCTTATCCGACAGTTAATTCTACTACAATAAGCCTCAACACAAGGAATGTTTTTCAACATTTAAAGTACTGGAAAAGTTCGAATTTCTTGTACCTACCAGGTTAGCCGAGAGCGCTAATGCGCTGCTTCCTGGACTCGGGTAGGCGCGCCGGCCACGGATTGAATCCGCCTGGCAGAATAACGACGGAGGCTGGTGTCCCGGCCAGCCTGGATGTGGTTTTTAGGCGGTTTTCCACATCCCACTAGGTGTATACCAGGCTGGTCCCCACGTCCAGCCTCAGTTACACCCGTTGCAGACATCTGAAGACATTCGCACTATTCCATGGATTACACTAGACACAGACAGTTGGGGTCCACTAATTCCATCCCAGGGGGTATGGGGTGGCGGCAGGAAGGGCATCCGGCCACCCCTTAAATTAACCTTGCCAAATCCGATTAACCATGTTGACCCTGTGTCAATGTGGGAAAAAGGCACAAGCAAAAGAAAGAAAAGTTGAAAGTTCTTGTGCAGATATGAGATAATTCAGTTGTTTATGCTGAAGGTAAATGGGCCAGTAAAAGGTATAAAGGGACTCTGTACACTTTACAATGATGACCTACCTGGTTGGAAGAGAATTCTTTTTCTGTGGACGAACAACCAGTAATGGTTTAATAGCAACGAAACGCAGGTACTTAATGAGAGGCCAGTGGCAATCGGTATAAAAGCTGAAAAAGAGCCCCAGAGAACGCTAAAGTTTTTCGTCGCCTGACTTTCCTCTGTTATGGCACAGGAGGTTGGAATATGTAAAATTGACTGTAGTTTGCTTCCAAATTTAAAATCAGTCACTTTTAGTAAATTGTTTTGAGAAATACATCATCATGGTAAACAATATAGGAAGGGATTTGAATCAATTTTGGCAAATCGTGTCGGTACTCCAGGAGACTTTGCTCACACGGATATCTGTGGAAGCAGGCCACTCACATCATTACGTGGAACCGAATGTTTCATGAACACTCCAAACTGCTTCTAGCCACATTTGAAAATAAATGGGAGAAAGTGGTCGGTTACCGTGTTTACCTTTACAGTTTTAGGCAGTTAGATCCTACAAAAAAAAAAAAAAAATAACCGGATAAGCGTAAGTAGGACTCGCGCACTGGTTGTTCCATTCGAGCTTGATAACGTATATAGATAACTCATCCATCCGCGAATCGAGAATTTCGACAAGTTTCGTCTTTTATCGATCTAAATATGTACTGGCAAGATATCAGAGCATGTGACATAAACAACAGTATCTTTTTGCTGAATTGATGTAGAAGCTGAAAATTTTTATACCGTCAAGGGATCATGGTACTTAGTACGTGACATGAATTTCAACTTGTTATGTCCGCACGTTCCTGAGGAAACAGCGTCTCAACAGGCGGACAGAGAGTCAGATAAAATATGGCTAAAATTTTATTCGTCCACTATAATTATAAATAAATGATTTTACTGTAAAACCGTGTTTCTTAGCAAATTTAATGATTCAAGACTAAAGGGAAGTACCCTACGGGTTTTGGTGAGTTGGTTTGCGAATATCAAAATATGTGGTAAGCCAAAACATTATAACCACCTGCTTGATTGTTTGTTTTCCCGTTTTTGGAACGAAATAGATCACTGAATCTGCTTGTCAGGAATCCGACAGTTTGTGGGTAGGTTTATGGAGGTATGTGGCATTAGATGTCCACGCACAGGTCCTGTAATTCGCCTAAATAGGGGGCCGTTGATTTTCGTAAGCGGTAGTGGTTCCCGATAAGGGCCCAACTGGATTCCAGAGGATTTACATCATGCGAATTAAGTCGCAGAGACATAACAGTGAGTTCACAATAATGTTCCTCAAACCACTATGGCGGAGTTCTGGCTCCGTAAAACAAACAGGTATACTGCTGAAAGAGCGCAGGAAATACATGAAGGGATTCAAATGATTCGCCTTCGATTAGTACAACAGGTCCCATAAAAAGGCAGGAGAATGTCTCCCACAGCGTAATACTGCCTCCACCCGCCTCTGTCTACTGCGCGCTACACGTTTCAGTGTTTATGGAGACGACCATCGATCTAGTGTAGCAAAATTGTGATTCATCCGAAGAGCCGAAACGTTTCCACTAATCGACTGTGAAATTTCGATGGTCACGTACCGCCTGCAACCGTAACTGAAGATGTCGTTGGATCAAAATGTGAACCAGTAGGGGTGGTCTGCTGCAGAGCTCCATGTTCAACAATGTACGACGAACGGCGTGTTCAGAAATCCTTGTGGGTGCACCAGCATTGCGCTCTTTCGAAAGAGATGCCACAGATCACCATCTGTCCTGCTTTACAGAACAGACAAGCCCCCAAACCCCATGATCTGTGAAGAGTCGTGAACGTCCAACCATTTAGCGCCTAGTGGTAGTTTCATTGTCCTTCTGCCTCCTTCGGTGGACGTTCACGAGGGAAGCACGTGAACGTTTGACCAGCTTCGCCGTTTTCAAGATAGTCGTTCACAGGCTATGCGTAATAATAAACAGCCTTTTGTCAAAGTCGCTTATCTCAGTGGATTCCCCCTTTTGCAGCCCATATCTTTGCTAGGGTTATCCTCTATCCGTTTCTGTTTCGCTTACGTACTTTTGTTGTCGCGTCACGTGCCCGCAAAGCCACTAGGCTTCATCCAACGTCTTAGTGGCCAGTAGTCATAAGGCTTTGGCTTAATAGTGTTTGCTGGTTGCTTTCATTTAGGAGGTTAAATGTTTTCACATCGCAACGGGCTCGTAGTCCTTAGTGTGTGGCCTAAATTTCAACTACATATGTCCATCCGTTTCTGGGGAAATGGGGTCTTAACAATCCGACAGACAGACTGATAACACACAGTAACAAAAAACTGTTTTCTCTTGTAATATAACTCCAAATTAACAACTTTCGGACTTTTCCTGTACTTGTACTGTGGAAAATTGCTTCCTGCCAAATTTCATGATTCTAGGTCAACAGTAAGTAACCAATAGATTTTGATAAGAGCGATTGCGAGTATCAAAATGAGTGACATAAATGGCAGTATCTTTTGATTGCATTGACGTGAAAGCTTTAAGTGTTTACAACGTCAAGGCACCTTAGGGCGTAGTAAATGCATAACTTTCAGCCTGATAAGTCCACCTGTCCTGAAAAGAAGGAGTCTTAAGAATCGGACGGACGGACTCACGGACAGATAAACAGACATACAGACTGACAACCTACTGACCCTACAAGGGTTCCATTTTTACCGAATGAAGTACGAAACATTAAAAAGTAAACAGCTGTTTGATGAGACATGGTTTTCAACGAAAATACCACAATATATCCCAAGCAAGTCAACTACGTTACGTACAAATAAAACTTCCAAGCAAAAACATATAAAGACGAAGCTCTACAACCTTTGTAAAATGGAGTTGTAGCCACTCCGAGAAGGTTACTCACCATGGAATGAATATTCTAAAACCAGATTTACTTCACCCTCAGGCTCATTTCCAAAATTACTTGGCCTGCGCAGTAGTTATCGATGAACGAGAAACTTTCAAGGAGCCGATGGCATCCAGAGACTCTGAGAAGTGACACGACGCAGTGAAAGATGAAGACTCTTCATCGACAATAAACAACACCTGTGACTTAGTGAATTTATCTCCAGGTCATCGGGTTATCGGTTGTAAGTGAGCTTGCAACGCTAAAAGTAAACCGGATGGTAGTGTAGTAAGGTATAAATATAAATTATATGCAGAAGGATATTCCCAGAAAACCCCGACTTCATCACGGAAAAACAATGTCACCTGTAGGTAGGTATGAATCAATCCGTATTCGTTGCGCTTTTATTTGGAGTGTATCACGTGAAAGTGAAGCAGTTTGATACGAAAACTGCCTTTTTCAACGGTGAGTTGCAAGAAAATATTTTCAAGGAATAGTTTGCAGGTTTCATTAACAGTAATGCAACCTTATTCTACTAATTAAAAAAAAGTTGTTTTGGAATAAAGCATCTCCTCGAGGTTCGAATCTAAATTTGTTGAGTTTATGAACTCTATTGATTTGAAACAACTTCATTCAGGCAATTGTGTGTTTCGTGTTCACGTTGACGGCCCTGAATGTCCTTTAGCTATTTTTGTTGATTATGGACTGATTCCGAGTAAATCAACCGTTGTTGCATACAAAATACTTGAAGAATTCAGGATTCATTTTGAAATAGTGACGGATGGTCCCAGTTACTTTCTAGGATTGAAATCAGACTAGACTGTGAAACTAAAGAACCGTTCATCTGTCAAGAAGTCACCGTTTAGAAAAATTCACCATGAACAATTGTCTGCCTTCGCCAACACATATTGATGAGAGTTTACAATTGTACGTGGGACAGTCCACAGCTAATGAAGACAAGAAGTCCATACGTTTTACTTCGCAACGCTCTACGTGAGTTGATGTTTGCTGCCGCAATGACCAGACCCGATATTTTTTCTGTCTCTCGGATAAGTTAGTTGCTCAACAACCCAACACTTCAGCAGTAGGCTGCTGTTACATCCATCTCACAGTATCTTCAAGCTACCAAAGACAAAATTGTTAAACAGAGTGTAGCAATTTTAAACATCATGTTTACTCAGATTATGATTTTGCCGGCGATATTGATACTCGTCGTTCAACAGCTAGCTATGCTAGTACACTCCTGGAAATTGAAATAAGAACACCGTGAATTCATTGTCCCAGGAAGGGGAAACTTTATTGACACATTCCTGGGGTCAGATACATCACATGATCACACTGACAGAACCACAGGCACATAGACACAGGCAACAGAGCATGCACAATGTCGGCACTAGTACAGTGTATATCCACCTTTCGCAGCTATTTAGGCTGCTATTCTCCCAAGGAGACGATCGTAGAGATGCTGGATGTAGTCCTGTGGAACGGCTTGCCATGCCATTTCCACCTGGCGCCTCAGTTGGACCAGCGTTCGTGCTGGACGTGCAGACCGCGTGAGACGACGCTTCATCCAGTCCCAAACATGCTCAATGGGAGACAGATCCGGAGATCTTGCTGGCCAGGGTAGTTGACTTACACCTTCTAGAGCACGTTCGGTGGCACGGGATACATGCGGACGTGCATTGTCCTGTTGGAACAGCAAGTTCCCTTGCCGGTCTAGGAATGGTAGAATCGATGGGTTCGATGACGGTTTGGATGTACCGAGCACTATTCAGTGTCCCCTCGACGATCACCAGTGGTGTACGGCCAGTGTAGGAGATCGCTCCCCACACCATGATGCCGGGTGTTGGCCCTGTGTGCCTCGGTCGTAAGCAGTCCTGATTGTGGCGCTCACCTGCACGGCGCCAAACACGCATACGACCATCATTGGCACCAAGGCAGAAGCGACTCTCATCGCTGAAGACGACACGTCTCCATTCGTCCCTCCATTCACGCCTGTCGCGACACCACTGGAGGCGGGCTGCACGATGTTGGGGCGTGAGCGGAAGACGGCCTAACGGTGTGCGGGACCGTAGCCCAGCTTCATGGAGACGGTTGCGACTGGTCCTCGCCGATACCCCAGGAGCAACAGTGTCCCTAATTTGCTGGGAAGTGGCGGTGCGGTCCCCTACGGCACAGCGTAGGATCCTACGGTCTTGGCGTGCATCCGTGCGTCGCTGCGGTCCGGTGCCAGGTCGACGGGCACGTGCACCTTCCGCCGACCACTGGCGACAAATCGATGTACTGTGGAGACCTCACGCCCCACGTGTTGAGCAATTCGGCGGTACGTCCACCCGGCCTCCCGCATGCCCACTATACGCCCTCGCTCTAAGTCCGTCAACTGCACATACGGTTCACGTCCACGCTGTCGTGGCATGCTACCAGTGTTAAAGACTGCGATGGAGCTCCGTATGCCACGGCAAAGTGGCTGACACTGACGGCGGCGGTGTACAAATGCTGCGCAGCTAGCGCCATTCGACGGCCAACACCGCGGTTCCTGGTGTGTCCGCTGTGCCGTGCGTGTGATCATTGCTTGTACAGCCCTCTCGCAGTGTCCGGAGCAAGTATGGTGGGTCTGACACACCGGTGTCAATGTGTTCTTTTTTCCATTTCCAGGAGTGTATATTAGCCAGAAGACGTGTCACCTGGACATTTCGCAAGTGAAAATTTGTTGCCAGATCTACAATAGAAGCGGATTACGTTGCAACATCCGACACAGTTTTTGAAATAATGCTGCTTTGCACTGTCGTGAGTTCCATACCAACATGGAACGATAAGCGAGACAATTATGGACAACCAGAGTGCACCGCAATTGTTAAAACATAATGAGCGTCATAAAATGGCTTATCACATGCACACAGATTTCATTACTATCGTGAGAAGAAAAATATTGGTTCCATTCTTGTATCCAGTGCCAAGTCAGAAGATCAGTTGGCAGGCATATTTATAGAAACATGAAGCAAAAAATTTCATAACTACACTACTGGCCATTAAAATTGCTGCACCAGGAAGATGACGTGCTACAGACGCGAAAATTGACCAACAGGAAGAAGATGCTGCGATATGCAAATGATTAGCTTTTCAGAGCATTCACTTAAGGTTGGTGCCAGTGGCGACACCTACAACTTGCTGACATGAGGAAAGTTTCCAACCGATTTCTCATACACAAACACCAGTTGACCGGCGTTGCCTGGTGAAACGTTGTTGTGATACCTCGTGGAAGGAGGAGAAATGCGTAACATCACGTTTCTGACTTTGAAAAAGGTCGGATTGTAGCCATTCGCGATTGCGATTTATCATATCGCGACATTGCTGCTCGCGTTGGTCGAGATCCAATGACTGTTAGCAGAATATGGAATCGGTGGGTTCAGGAGGGTGATACAGAAGGAGGGTAATACAGAACGCCGTGTTGGATCCCAACGGCCTCGTGTCACTAGCAGTCGACATGACAAGCATGTTATACGCATGGCTGTAACGGATCGTGTAGCCACGTCTCGATCCCTGGGGACGTTTGCAAGACAACAATCATCTGCACGAACAGTTAGACGACGTTTGCAGCACCATGGACTATCAACTCGGAGACCATGGCTGCTGTTACCTTTGTCGCTGCATCACAGACAGGAGCACCTGCGATGGTGTACTCAACGACGAACCTGGGTGCACGAATGGCAAAACGTCATCATGATGGTCTCATCCGTGTTTGGTGACATCGCGGTGAACGCACATTGGAAGCGTGTATCCGTCATCGTCATACTGGCGTATCACCCGTCGTGATGGTATGGGGTGCCATTGGTCTCGGCCACCTCTTGTTCGCACTGACGGCGCTTTGAATAGTGGACGTTACATTTCAGATGTGTTACGACCCGTGACTCTACCCTTCGTTCGATTCCTGCGAAACCTTACATTTCAGCAGGATAATGCACGACAGCATGTTGCATGTCCTGTACGGGCCTTTCTGGATACAGAAATATGTTCGACTGCTGTCCTGGCCAGCACATTCTCCAGATCTCTCACCAATTGAAAACATCTGGTCAATGGCGGCCAAACAACTGGCTCGTCACAATACGCCAGTCACTACTCTTGATGAACTGTGGTATCGTGTTGAAGCTGCATGGGCAGCTGTACCTGTACACGCCACCCAAGCTCTTGTTGACTCAATGCCCAGGCGTATCAAGGCCGTTATTACGGCCAGAGATGGTTGTTCTGGGTACTGATTTCTCAGGATCTATGCACACAAATTGCGTGAAAATGAAATCACAAGTCAGTTCTAGTATAATATATTTGTCCAATGAATACCCGTTTATCATCTGCATTTCTTCTTGGTGTAGCAATTTTAATGGCCAGTAGTGTAATTGTCAAGCATTATGAATTATATCTTTAAAACCACTAGGCAAGTGAGGGAGTGTTCCATAGTAGGGTCTATTGTGCTGATTGCCTTGTAATGTCTGTGAACAGATGAAAATATATTGTTTGTTCGTCTCATCTTTTTGTATTTTCCTGGTTCCGTCTGAGACACGATCTTTTGTTTCTTTGTGTAATTTCCTGCCTTGTTTTTGTTAGTGGAATCTGTTACTTGTCTTGTGTTTGGGGTGCCTTGTTCTTCATTGGAGTAATAATGTTTATACGTCCCAAACTTTAATAACTACGAAGGTAATGCAACACTTTCTTTTTCTGAAAGCAAGTCAGTTTTATTCAGGATTCCTCACTATTTTGGTTGAAAACCCTATTTTTCGATATAATCTCCGATCTATGCGGCGGCTTTACATCACCTTACGGGAAGTCCCGTATGCCCGCAAGGTACCACTCTACTAGCCGATATCGGAACCAACACCTTGCTGCTTCAGTAACTTACCTGGCAGTCATGTAGTGCTTCCCGCGGAGTGCATCCTTCACTGGGCCAAACCTATGGACGTCTGTAGGTGCGAAATCCAGACTGTAGGGTGGATGAGGAAGAACAAATCAATGAAGTTTTGTGAGGTCCTCTTTGGTGATCAGACTTGCGTGAGGCCTTGCGTTGTTATGGCGAAGGAGAAGTTCCTCTGAATTTTTGCGTTCAATTATCTGAGAATATCTCAATACGTTTCAGAGTTGATCGTTGGACCATGAGAGAGGGTATCAAACAGAACAGCCCCTTCAGAATCCCAGAAGACTGTCGCCTTGACTTTAACGGCTACGGGAGCGGCTTCAAACTCCTCATTCGGAGGAGGTATGGAGCCCCGACATGGATTGCCGTTTTCCTTCCGTTTCGAAGTGATGAACCTATGTTTCATCGCTTGTGACGACGTTAACTTTATTTTAAGAGCTTTTATAAGTTTTTCATTGTACCAGTTCCAACAATACCTACATTTCATTGTTGGTGACTGTAATTTAACTTTGTTCTGATTCGAATAGCAGCCAGCAAAAATGGAAATGTCGTGTGACTAGGGCCTCCCGTCGGGTAGACCGTTCGCCGGGTGCAAGGCTTTTGATTTGACGCCACTTCGGTGACTTGCGCGTCGATGGGGATGAATTAATGATGATTAAGAGAACGCAACACCCAGTCCCTGAGCGGAGAAAATCTCCGACCTAGCCGGGGATCGAACCCGAGCCCTTAGGATTGACATTCTGTCGCGCTGATCACTCAGCTACCGGGGGCGGACAGCAGCTACCGACGGAACTAGTTTACGCTGATTGGAGATTTTAACAATCATTCTCCACTAGTTACTGCCATAAGGGAAAATATGGACAGTTGGCGGTTTGCTAACTCTCCCACTAGTTCCTATTTCTAGGACGATCCATATAAACCCGAACTATTTCAGCGGGTCATAATTTCTCTCCAGGAGTTTATGCAAAGGGAAAGTACATATAACGATCCCAGCAACCGTGGTCTAGGAGTAGCAACGTTGATTAGTAAACAAAATTCTCTGCTCCGAGATCTAAACTCGCCACCGCTTAATTTTTGATTAATGATCGGCATTGGCGTCCGAAGACTTACGGCATAAGAAGTCACCCTCAGTCTGCCAAAGGCCAAAGAGGGCGGAGAAGCGGAGAGAGGTTCAGGGCACTTTCTTGTCTTTGGGGTGGGGAACTGACCCTAAAGGCGGAAGAATCAGCAACGATCAGCGACATGAGGATGCGGAATGCCAAAACGTGAATGTGGTAGGGAAGCCAAAAAATCTGAAACGGGAAATGCAAAGGCTAGGTACACTAGGGATCAGTGAAGTGAAATGGATAGAAACAAGGATTTCTGGTCAGATGAGTATAGGACACTATCGACAGCAGCAGAGAATGATATAACGGGAGTACGATTCTTTATAAATAGGAAAGTAAGGCAGAGAGTGAGTTACTGTCAACAGATCACTGATAGGTTTGTTCTTATCAGAATCGACATCAAACCAACACCGACAGCAATAGTTCAGGTGTATATGTAGACGCTGCAAGCTGAACATGAAGAGATGGAGAAAGTGTATGAGGATATTGAAAGGGCAATACAGTGCGAAAAGGGAGATGAAATCATGGGGGGACTGGAATGCAGTTGTAGGGGAAGGAGTAGAAGGAAAGGTTACACGAGAATATGGGCTTTGGACAAGGAATGAGATAGGAGGAAGGATAATTGAGTTACGTGATAAGTTTCACCTCGTATTAGCGAATACTCTGTTCAAGAATCACAATAGGATGATGTATACTTGAAAAGGCCGGATGATACGGGAAAATTTCAGTTAGATTACATCATGGCCAGACAGATATTCCGAAGTCGGGTACTGGATTGTAAGACATACCCAGGAGCAGATATAGACTCAGTTCACAGTGTGGTGGAGATGTAGAGTAGGCTGAAGTTTAACAGATTATATAGAAAGAATCAATACGCAAAGAAGTGTAATACGGAAGTACTAATAAATGACGACCTAAGCTTGATGTTCTCTGAGACTGTAGATACAGCAATAAATAATAGCTCAGTAGGAAACACAGTTGAAGAGGAGTGAACATCTCTTATAGGGCAATCACAGCAGTTGGAAAGGAAAACATAGGTATAAAGAAGGTAACTGCCAAGAAAATATGGGTAACACAAGAAATACTTCAGTTTATCCATGAAAGAAGGGAAAAGTTCACGAATATGCAGAAATACTTCCGGAGAAAACATCATCCACTCAATTCCGAAGACTGTAAGAGCTGACAAGTACGAGAATTACCACACAATCAGCTTAACAGCTCATATATCCTACTGACAAAAATAATACACGAGAGACGCGAAAAGAAAACTGAGGATGTGTTAGATGATGATCAGTTCAAATGGTTCCAATGGCCTTGAGCACTACGGGACTTAACTTCTAAGGTCATCAGTCCCCTAGAACTTAGAACTTCTTAAACCTAACCAACCTAAGGACATTACAGACATCCATGCCCGAGGCAGGATTCGAACCTGCGACGGTAGCGGTCGCGCGGTTCCAGACTGTAGTGCTTAGAACCACTCGGCTACCCCGGCTGGTTGGTGATCAGTTTGGCTTTATCAAAAGTAAAGGCGTGTGAGAGGCGATTCTGACGTTGTGTTGGTAATCTAACCAAGACCAAGGAAAAATCGATACGTTCGTAGGAATTCTGATGTTTTGTTGGTAATGGAAGCAAGACTAAAGAAAAATCGACACCTTCATAGGATTTGTCGATCTGGAAAAACCGTACGGCAATGGAAAATGGTGCAAGATGTTCTAAATTCTGAGAAAAATAGGGGTAAACTATAGGGGGATACAGGCAATATATTATATATACAAGAGGGATAATAAGAGTGGACAACCGAGAACGAAGTGCTCGTATTAAATAGGGTGTAAGACAGGCATGTATTCTTTCGCCCCTACTGTTCAATCTGCACATCGAAGAAGCAATGATGGAATAAAAGAAAGATTCAGGAATGGAATTAAAATTCAAGGTGAAAAGGTATCAATGATAAGATTTACTGATGACATAGCTATCCTGAGTGAAAGTGAAGAAGAATTATGTGATCGGCTGAATGGAATGAACAGTCTGATGAATACAGAATACGGATTGAGAGTAAATCGAAGAAAGACGAAACCGATGAGAAGTAACAGAAATGAGAACTGGATTGATGATCACGAAGTGGATGAACTCATAACTTATGACGGACAGAATAAGGAGGACATCAAAAGCAGACTAGCAGCGGTAAAGTGTATTCCTGGCAAGACTAGTCTTATAGTATCAAGCGTGGGCTTTAAATTGAGGACGAATTTTCTGCGAATGTACGTTTGGAGCACAACATTTTCAGCATTGTATGGTAGTGAAACATGTACTGTGGGAAAGCTGGAACAGAAGAGAATCGAAGAATTTCAGATGTGGTGCTACTAGCGAATGTTTACACGAGTAATTGTGTGGACTGCTAGAGTAAGGAATGAGGGGGCTCCGCGCAGAATCGGAGATGAAAACATATGTGGAAAACACTGCCAGAAAGCAGGGACGGAGGGAGATGTAGAGGGCAAAAACTGTAAAGGAAGACAGGGACTGGAATACATCCAGCAAATAATTGGTAAAGTTGGTTGTAAGTGCTACTCTGAGGAGAAGAGATTGGCACAGGAGAGGAACTCGTGGAAGGCCGCATAAAACCAGTCCGAAGACTGATGACTGATAACTCAAAAAGAAAAGAGGCTCTCGAAGAATCAGAAGAACTGCCCATTGTTATCAAAGATGACTGTTCTTTCTGTGCATGAAGTCATGAGTGGAGTGAAATGCCGCGCTTGCTCGGCTCGTGTCAGTAGGCTCGTAGCCTCTTCGGTCGCGGTTTGTGAAGTCTGTGAGTCTGTAATTTTTGAGTTCGGGCTGCGTGACAGTATTGAGCAAATTAGGATCCGTTCGCAGTCTTTAGCTGGCAGATACATACAGCGGAATTTTATTGTGAAAACATCTTGGAAGACAGACTCATTGGTTAAAAAACAACTGGCGTCCAGGAGAAAATTCAACAAATGCCACAATCTCATCGATATTTAGGAAGCCGGAGACAACTGGTGCAGTGCTGCACTAAAAAATGACAGTACATCGTTTAGTGGATAAGTTATTGACAATGTACGGAGACGCACTGAGGTACCTCCAGGGAAACCGTTGTGCCGATTGAGCCAGGAGACAGACATTTCATGTGACACATGTCACAGAGCCCGAAAAAATCGGCATTGCGACCACACAGAATGCACATGATGCAAACACTGCAACAAACAGATCATGTGTTACTGTCGGCAAGTCTTACTCAACGTCCAGACATTGTCGGCAGATGAGGCTTGGTTCCATCGGTCAGTCTACATCAACACACAAACCAGCAGATACTGGGCTGGTGTAAACGACTGTAGCCCACGCAATACCACTGAACGATTAAAGGTTGGACTGTGGCGCGCATTGTCGCCTTATAGGATTGTTGGTCCCATTTTCTTTGATACGACCGTAGACACTGCACTTTTATACAATCATCTACAATATCTTTGTGGAGCACCTGGATGAAGTTGAACTTACAGAAGATTATTTCTATCAAGCTGGAGCAACGTGTCACATTTGTAACTCTCCCACGCAACTTGTAATCAGTTTCCTTGGTGACCCCAAAAATTTTTTGGCACCCCGATTTACTGACCTACCATCCCCCCCCCTCTCCCCCTCCCCCCCCCCCCACTCCACACGCTCCGTATTTTTTCTTGCGAGGGTATCTTAAAAGCCGAGTGTACAAGAGTGGACTACACATAACAAGACTACTGGCCATTACAATTGCTACACGAAGAAGAAATGCTGATGATAAACGGGTGTTCATTGGAAAAATATATTATACTAGAACTGACATGTAATTACATTTTCACGCAATATGGGTGCATAGATCCTGAGAAATCAGTACCTAGAACAACCACCTCTGGCCGTAATAACGGCCTTGATAGGCCTGGGCATTGAGTCAAACAGAGCTTGGGTGGCGTGTACAGGTAGTACAGCTACCCACACAGCTTTACACGATATCACAGCTCATCAAGAGTAGTGACTGGCGGATTGTGACGAGCCAGTTGCTCGGCCACCATTGACCAGGCGTTTTCAATTGGTGAGAGATCAGGAGAATGAGCTGGCCAGGGCAGAAGTCGAACATTTTCTGTATCCAGAAAGGCCCGTACAGGACATGCAACATGCAGTCGTGCATTATCCTTCTGAAATGTAGGGTTTCGCAGGGATCGAATGAAGGGCAGAGCCACGGGTCGTAACACATCTGAATTATAACGTTCACTGTTCAGAGTGCCGGCAATGAAAACAAGAGGTGACAGAGACGTGTAACCAATGGCACCCCATACCATCACGCCGGGTGATACGCCAGTATGGCGATGACGAGTACACGCTTCTAATGTGCGTTCACCACGATGTCGCCAAACACGGATGCGAAGATCACGATGCTGTAAACACAACCTGGATTCATCCGAAAACCTGACGTTTTGCCGTTCGTGCACCCAGGTTTGTCGTTAAGTACACCATCGCAGGCGCTCCTGTCTGTGTTGCACCGTCAAGGGTAACTCCGAGCTGATAGTCCCTGCTGCTGCAAACGTCGTCGAACTGTTCGTGCAGATGGTTGTTGTGTTGCAACTGTCCTCATTTGTTGACTCAGGGATCAAGACGTGGCTGCAAGATCCGTTACAGCCATGCGGATGAGATGCCTGTCATCTCGACCGCTAGTGATAAGAGGCCGTTGGCATCCAGCACGGCGTTCCGTATTACCCTCCTGAACCCACCGATTCCATATTCTACCAACAGTCATTGGATCTCGACCAACGCGAGCAGCAATGTCGCGATACGATAAACCGCAATCGCGATGGGGTATACTCCGACCTTTATCAAAGTTGGAAACGTGAAGGTACGCATTTCTCCTCCTTACACGAGGTATCACAACAACGTTTCACCAGACAACGCGGGTCAACTGCTGTTTGGGTATGATAAATCGGTTGGAAACTTTCCTCATGTCCGCACGTTGTAGGTGTCGCCAACGGTGCCAACCTTTTGTGAACGCTCTGAAAAGCTAATCATTTGCATATCACAGCATCTTCTTCATGTCCATTAAATTTCGAATCTGTAGTACGTCATCTTCGTGATGTAGCAATTTTAATGGCCAGTAGTGTATACAGCTCCGTGAGCCCATTACACACTACACAGGACGTCTCGTCGGCATATGGTAAACAAAAGACTTAAATCCGTTCGAACAGGCCTTGGGAAGCCCAACGGTTACCGACCGGCCGCTCTGTCATCCTCAGCCCATAGGTGGATAGGGTGGGGCATGTGGGCAGCACACAGTTCTCCCAGCTGTATGTCAGTCTACGAGACCAGAGCCGCTACTTCTCAGTCAAGTAGCTCCTCAGTTTTCCTCACAAGGGCTGGGTGCATCCCGCTTGCCAACAGCTCTCGACAGTCCTGATGGGCACCACCCAAGTGCTAGGCCAGCCCGACAGCGCTTAACTTCGGTAATCTGATGGAAACGGGTGTTAAAACTGCGGCAAGGCCGTTGGCGATGGCTGTCATCTACTCAAAACTAAATGGTACTTTGTTTTGTACGCGCAAAGTCATTTTCCAAATCAGCTGCACTTGAAGTTAGTTGATGTTACAGTATGATATCTTGCTGAAGCTGTGAATACGTATTTGACCTACGTTGCACGTGGAAGTTTAAACCTATCTTTTTAACGCATGTTAAATACTATCCTGATGAGAGCAATAGTCATAGAATAATTGCACTGGGAAAAAAGTAAAAAAAAGTTAATTCGGTTCGTAATTTACGTCGAAGTTATGATTGTAAAGTTGCGTACTGACGCACCTACAACTAAGAAAACGTGGCTACGTGATGTGGTTTGCGATACTGAAGCGGAAAATAGAAATGCTTGGTCTCAAGTGCTTTCACTCGCTCAGTTTCTAAAGCATGTGTGTAGTGTATTGCCATTGCTACAAACAGTTAATAAGTTTGATGGTGAACAATTTATGAGTGTCAATCATACGGGGATGGCGTTCGAAGTTAGACGAAGTGCAGGACCGTGGACATTTTAAGAAACGGAAGGTGCGGCTTTCACTGTGAGAGAACAGGTAAATCAACAATTACCATAACAGTTTTTGAATTTTCCTCAAATTTCCTATTCGTTGCTGTATGAAATTCTTCAGTACAAACTAAAATGCCCATGCTGTACAAGTTGTGTCCCACTTCCGCAACAGAAGAGCAAGTGATTCGGCCAATAGTCTGCGCGTTATAGTTTTTTTTTTTTTAATGTAGCGATGAGGATGATAATTTTCAGAATAGCGTAGTAACTGAGAATGACAAGCGAATGGTTCATTGAACTTCTGAAACGAAAGACAGTCCATTATACGGAGGACACGTCTCTGTCAACGGAAGGCATAACAAAGATAGTTCTAAATAGCTCAGTACTTGGCGTTTTAGGACAGACGAAGTGAGTCTGAGAATGACGCTTTTGATGCGTGGTGCGACTACGCCTAAAGTACAGTTACAGTTGAGCACCGAAGTAGTATGAGAACACTAGGAATCACACATACTGAGAGTACTCATCTTACTAAGGTTTGAAGCTCCTCTTCTCGATCTTCCGTGTTTGCGATTTAAAAACTGGGTTATTCCGAAAATCAGCCTTATGCAAACACATCTGGTTTATTTTTATATTTCCCCAGACATGATTCGACACCAATGTGTCATCTTCTGTGGGTTAACTTTTGTTTTCTGTAAAGTACAATTTCGCATTGTAATAATTTAACTCCTGTAGGCCTAAGAAATACAATATTTGCAATTTGCTTCGTTTTGTTTGGACACTCAACTTAAATTTACATCGCTAATTGAACTGTATTATTATACATAGATTTTAGTGCTCGTTTTCGTCGTCTTTTTGACAGCATGTCATCTGCAAACTAGCCAAGAAGACAATTATTGCGTTTTTGTGGAGAGCTGTTTCGACGTTAGAGGTTATGTACGTGTCTGTACTTACATTATCCGTCCTGTTTCGTGTCCCTGGTTGGTGTCTCAATCGGCTACTATTTAGTGCATTGTTTTTACTCAGTTCTTCATAAATTTCCGCTCACTACCTCACCTCACAAGCACTTACACAAAATGTGGCGAAATGTGATCTGAGCAGACACTTCTGGCAATACATTCAGTGAGATGTGCCATGCTATTGTCGTTGCTCACTTGTTCATCTTTCTTTGTGTTATGGCGCTGATTTTGAATAAGTGTGTGTGTGCGTGTGTGTGTGTATGTGTGTGTGTGTGTGTGTGTGTGTGTGTGTGTGAGAGAGAGAGAGAGAGAGAGAGAGAGAGAGAGAGAGAGATTGTGGGAGAGAAAGATAGAGAGAGGGGTGGGGAGAGAACCAAGAAGACAGAGAGTTTTTTTTGTTATTTTTTTTGTGGGGGGGTCACCTTTGTATAGTTCATTGAGAGTACTCTTGCATTAAAAATCACACATACTGGAAGTACCCTTCAAATAACGGGCGTCCAGAAGGTAACTATGAAGTGCTATGCTGTGATTTTCTAAGTAATAACTGACATGACTGTCAATTATTAATACAACATTTTCCATTGTTTATCATATTTGATCCATATTTGACCAAGTATCTGTATTTGTTCGCAGATCCGGTTTGACTGAAGACCAACATCTTGTGTTACATTATTGTCATCCAGGTCATCATGCTGACAAAGAGTGCTTCTTGTGGAGCATGTGTTCCGCAATGGAAACAAGTTCACCTCAGCAGTAAAAGCTGTGAACTTTTGCGACTGGTTTCTGTCCTTCCTGCAGGTCAACGATGAGGGCATTTTTGGCTGAATGTTTTTCACGAATGAGGCAATGTTTCACCTCTCCGGTTACGTGAATAGCCAGAATAGTCGTGTGTGGACTATGGTGAATCCGCATGAATTTAAGGTGTCCTCACTGCATGATGATTTTCATCATTGGTGTTTCGTGCGCCGTGACTCGTAAACGCATAATTGGGACGATCTTCTTTCATTACACCAGAAATGCAGGACGGTACTGCAATGACATTCTGGAGCCCTTCCTAGGTGAATTGAATGAGGACGAAATTGAGAATGCCTGGTTCCAACAGGATGGGGCGACTGCACACACCGCCCACAAGGCGATGAACTTTTTAAAGCACATCTTCGGTGACAGCATCATCTCCCGAGGACTCTTGTCTCCGCGTTCACCCGACTTGGCTCCACCGGATCACTTTCTATAGTGTAGGTTGAAGGGAGAAGCCTATGAAGGCGATCCACACATCACACATGAGCTCCAAGCTGCACTGACACGGCACGTTCGAAACGTCACTCCAGATATTCTGCACAGCGTCTTCAAGAACATGGCGAAACGTGTTCAACTGTGTCTTCAAGTTGAAGGGGATGACTTCCAGCAGCTCTTATAACTTCCATGACTTTAATGCGGCTAGTTATGAACTGCATAGTTACTTATTGAACACCCTTGTAAGTAGGCTGTTTAGGTTTTTATGTTGGTAACGCCACGTAGCGGTCTATATGAAAATCACTGACTGTGCTGAATGAAGTCTGTGACTGGTTTGCATTGTTGGAATATTTGCAATTGTAGTGTTTGGCAGTTGGATGTGAACAGCGCGTAGCCTTGTACAGTTGGAGGTGAGTCGCCAGCAGTGGTGGATGTGGGAAGAGAGATGGCAGAGTTTTGAGAGCGGACGATCTGGACGTGTGTCCGTCAGAAAAACGAAATTTGTAAGACTGGATGTCACGAACTGATATATATGTTATGACTTTTGAACATTATTAAGGTAAATACATTGTTTGTTCTCTACAAAAATCTTTCACTTGCTAACTATGCCTACAGTAGTTGGTGCGTTCGGTAGTTAGATTCCTTTATTTAGTTGGCAGTATTGGCGCTCGCTGTATTGCAGTAGTTCGAGTAACGAAGATTTTTGTAAGTTAAGTGATTCATGAAAGGTATAGGTTATTGTTAGTCAGGGCCATTCTTTTGTAGGGAATATTGAAAGTCAGATTGCGTTACGCTGAAAATATTGTGTGTCGGTTTAGTGTTGACCAGAATAAGTAAAGAGAGAAATGTCTGAGTACGTTCAGTTCTGCTCAGCTGTTTGAAAATGAAATAACGTAAGGGGTTTACCAGCATGGTAATTCATAAAATTTTCTTTGGGGAGGCTACATCCTGTAGTATAAGAAATCTACTGCAGATTAGAGTAGGGCTATTACTTATTACGTATATTCTGAAGTTATAGTAAACAGTAATATTTAGCCAAGTAGTGGAGCTTTTAAGCAATATTTAACAATGTCTGTTAATGTAATATTCACTAACCGAAATTATTATTTCTTCTGGTCAACAAATACCTGAACATAGTCACATGACTACATCCTAGTTTTAAAAAAACAGTTACATTAAATCACTACATGAAAGCCGTATAGAACATACTCGCAATATGCATTTCAGAAAGGCACTTTCACAACACATAATAAAAATTATTGGATGAGAAGCGTTAGCCAACATTTTACTTGTTTGACCAACGATACGTGGTGCATAGAAACGTTATATACACTAATGGCCATTAAAAATTGCTGCACCAACAAGATATGCAGATGATAAACGGGTATTCATTGGACAAATATATTATACTAGAACTGAAATGTGCTTACATTTTCACGCAATTTGGGTGCATAGATCCTGAGAAATCAGTACCCAGAACAAACACCTCTGGCCGTAATAACGGCCTTGATACGGGTGGGCATTGAGTCAAACAGAGCTTGGATGGCGTGTACAGGTACAGCTGCCAATGCAGCTTCAACACGATACCACAGTTCATTACGAGTACCGACTGCCGTATTGTGACGAGCCAGTTGCTCGGCCGCCATTGACCAGTCGTTTTCAGTTGGTGACAGATCTGGAGAATATACTGCGCACGGCAGCAGTCGAACATTTTCTGCATCCAGAGAGGCCCGTACAGGACATGCAACATGTGGTCGTGCATTATCCTGCTGAAATGTAGGGTTTCGCAGGGATCGAATGAAGGGTTGAGCCACGGGTCGTAACACATCTGAAATGTAACGTCCACTGTTCAAAGTGCCGTCAGTGCGAACAAGAGGTGACCGAGAGGTGTAACCAATGGCACCCCATACCATCACGCTAGGTGATACGCCAGTATGGCGATGACGAATACACGCTTCCAATGTGCGTTCATCGCGATATCGCCAAACACGGATGCGACCGTCATGATGCTGTAAACAGAACCTCGATTCATCCGAAAAAATGACGTTTTGCCATTCGTGCACCCAAGTTCGTCGTTGAGTACACCATCGCAGGCGCACCCGTCTGTGATGCAGCGTCAAGGGTGACCGCAGCCATGGTCTCCGAGCTGATAGTCCATGCTGCTGCAAACGTCGTCGTAGTGTTCGTGCAGATGGTTGTTGTCTTGCGAACGTCTCCCATCTGTTGACTCAGGGATCGAGACGTGGTTGCACGATCCGTTACAGCCATGCGGATAAGATGCCTGTCATCTCGACTGCCAGTGATAAGAGGCCGTTGGGATCCAGCACAGCGTTCCGTATTACCCTCCTGAACCCACCGATTCCATATTCTGCTAACAGTCATTGGATCTCGACCAGCGCGTGCAGTAATGTTGCGATACGATACACCGCAATCGTGATAGGCTACAATCCGACCTTTATCAAAGTCGGAAACGTGATGGTACCCATTTGTCCTCCTTACAGGAGGCATCACAACAACGTTTCACCAGGCAACGCCGGTCAACTGCTGTTTGTGTATGAGAAATCGGCTGGAAACTTTCCTCACGTCAGCCCGTTGTAGGTGTCGCCACCGTCGCCAACCTTGTGTGAATGCTCTGGAAAGCTAATTATTTGCATATCACAGCATCTTCTTCCTGCCGGCTAAATTTCACGTCTGTGGAACGTCATTTTCGTGGTGTAGCAATTTTAATGGCCAGTAGTGTATTTTTCTTGCTTGATCAATAATAAGTGGCGTGTAGAAACGTTATTATGTAATTCGTACCCATAGAAACGTTATATATGTAATTCATACTGAACTTGTTATCAGGATAGTCAAGTCAGAATAGTGCTTAATGCTCTCAGAGCAGCACAGAACATAACGCTGACCACGAGGGATATTTGCAACCTATTGACGACTTTGCGCAGGTGTCGCTCGTTGTCAAATAGAAGCTGCAGGCTTGGGTAGCGTCCGCTTTATGTTCAAGCATGCATTTCGTGCGTTGTTTCCGTATGTTTATACCTCTGTACTTGTTTTTGGAAGTAACAGTTTGATTTTCTCTATGCCCAGAATGCTGGTACGCTGTCGCCGACAATGAGCACGACCGAAACCGCGCATAAGAAGTCCAAGAACAGGGTTCCGAACAGAGATTGAAACTCGGAACATTGTCTGCCACAGGCAGTGCTCATATCTAGTGAAATAGTAATAGCGTGACTCACAGCTCAGTCTGACAGCTGCACTTCCCCTTAATCAAGCACTTCTCACTTTCTTCCCAGAAGCTCCCTTACAAGCCTTTCAGGTCCTGCGCTCCTGGGAGTGAAGATATTCCGAGAAAGGACTTTGCCTCTCTCCATATCTAGGAAGTTATTTCCGGAAAGATGTTTTTTACTCTACAACGGCGTGCTTTCTGTGTTTAAACGTCATGACAAAACTCTGTGCCAGACGGGGTGCCGACGAGGAACCTTGATAAGCCAACAAGTTATGGAGGAAAATGCTGTGAACTCTGGAAATGAGGAGGGAGGTAGTTAGTGTCGTAAGTGAAGCTGTGAGGGCCACACACCGCCCCTGGAAGGCCTGGTTGCAGGGGCGAGTGCCGATCCTGTACACAGTTTAAGTCTGCTGGGGAGAAGCTGCAAAATAACGCACACTTCGCTGTAGTGAGAAATTTGATTTCTGGAATTCCAAAACCTTTAGTGGAAGTTACGAACTTTCTCAGTTCATATGCATTCAACCTCTTTCAATATATGGTGGAATGTGTAAATTTGTTAAGTAATTTATTTGATCGTTGATTTTTCTCTCAGACAGGTCCCGGTCCTAGGTGTAAATTTCTGACTGCAGTCCAACGGCAGTCCTATTGTAAGCAAACGTGTACACAGTGATTTTAATTCATTGTTCTGAAATGATTATTCCGATAGCAAGTTGAGTCTAAATTGCATACATAAACGGCTATATGCATCCCTTGCTACTGAACGAACAAGTAAACTTTTATTGTTCGTTCACTAACGCCTCTCATGCAATAGTTTTGAAACTGAATTGTGAAAGTGCCTTTCTGAAATGCATTTTACGAGTAAATTTTGCATTACTTTCATGTAACTTTTTTAAAAGAGAAGTATCTTTGCAATTATGTTCAGAGACCACTTAACTTTAGATAAATATGAATTTCACTTAGTCAATATTGTATTAACCGTCATTGTTAAATATTACTTAAAAGCTCCACTACTTGGATAATTATTACTTGCCCCCCTTCTTGCAGCGGTGTACCGTACGTTTCTAGAAGAGCGTAGTGTTCCAAAGGATGTAGTGTTCCAAAGGGTTGGAAAAGGGCACAGGTCATCCCCGTTTCCAAGAAGGGACGTCGAACAGATGTGTAGAACTATAGACCTATATCTCTAACGACGATTAGTTGTAGAATTTTGGGACACGTATTATGTTCGAGTATAATGACTTTTCAAGAGACTAGAAATCTACTCTGTATGAATCAGCATGGGTTTCGAAAAAGACGTTCGTGTGAAACCCAGCTCGCGCTATTCGTCCACGAGACTCAGAGGGCCATAGACACGGGTTCCCAGGAAGATGCCGTGTTTCTTGACTTCTGCAAGGCGTTCGACACAGATCCCCACAGTTGTTTAATGAACAAAGTAAGAGCATATCGACTAATAGACCAGTTGTCTGATTGGATTGAAGAGTTCCTAGATAACAGAACGCAGCATGTCATTCTCAATAGAGAGAAGTCTTGCGAAGTAAGAGTGATTTCAGGTGTGCCACAGAGGAGTGTCGTAGGACCGTTTCTGTTCACAATATACATAAATGACCTTGTGGATAACATCGGAAGTTCACTGATGCTTTTTGCGGATGATGCTGTGGTATATCGAGAGGTTGTAACAATGCAAAATTGTACTGAAATGCAGGAGGATCTGCAACGAATTGACGCATGGTGCAGGGAATAGCAATTGAATCTCAATGTAGACAAGTGTAATGTGCTGCGAATACATAGAAAGAAAGATCCTCTATCATTTAGCTACAATATAGCAGGTCAGCAACTGGAAGCAGTTAATTCCATAAATTATCTGGGAGTTCGCATTAGGAGTGATTTAAAATGGAATGATCATATGAAGTTGATCGTCGGTAAAGCAGATGCCAGACTGAGATTCATTGGAAGAATCCTAAGGAAATGCAATCCGAAAACAAAGGAAGTAGGTTACAGTACACTTGAACGCCTACTGCTTGAATATTGCTCATCAGTGTGGGATCCGTACCAGATGAGGTTGATAGAAGAGATTGAGAAGATCCAACGGAGAGCAGCGCGCTTCATTACAGGATCATTTAGTAATCGCGAAAGCGTTACAGAGATGTAGATAAACTCCAGTGGAAGACTCTGCAAGAGAGACGCTCAGTAGCTCGGTACGGGCTTTTGTTAAGTTTCGAGAACATACCTTCACCGAGGAGTCAAACAATATTTCTCCCTCCTACGTACGTCTCGCGAAGAGACCATGAGGATAAAATCAGAGAGATTAAAGCCCACGCAGAGGCATACCGACAATCTTTCTTACCACGAACAATACGAGACTCGAATAGAAGGGAGAACCGATAGAGGTAGTCAAAGCATCCTCCGCGACACACCGTCAGGTGGCTTGCGGAGTATGGATGTAGATGTAAATGTAGATGTAGATGTAGATGTACTCCTTACTAGAACTTCAGAACACACGTACTAAGTGTTACGTCAATTCGCAGTAGATTTCATATACTATTTGAAGAGTACTTTGAATGAGTGTAATTTCTAGAGTAAGAATGCTTTAAATATGTGTGATTTCTTCAATCCTCATACTATTTCCGTGTTAGGCTGTAACTATACTGTAGACTTGTGAGTTATTACTACGACTTGCATGTCACCTGTGTTCACAGTATACATTAACTGTTCCAGTGCCTTGTTGCTATTACCGCAACTCCATGAAAAACTTTACTGTCTCTCTGATTGTAAAATATTGCATGCAGAGGTGTTGCTTTAGTAATTTGTCGATCAGCCGATAGCTGTTAGTATTACGATCGTGGTACATTACAAATGCCTAAGCGGTTAATTGACACTCTGTTAGGAGATGTTAAAGCAGAAACCTTCGGTCGCTTTATGGATACGTCGATAGTGTGACAACGTGACTTTGGGCAGAGGAATGGCGTATGGTACAAGATGGAAGCAAACACTATTTCAGAACATTACTAGTACGTGCCCTGGAAAACGACATGTTAACTAACTACAAATCTGGTGTCACATAGCCAAAGTGCTTTTGGAACAGAGTATTCAGAACAGTCTCTGAAATGAAAACTGTAAATAAAATGCTTAAAATGAAGATGGCTTGTCCTCGTGCAGGAATCGGTACTCAGACAACGTGACGTCTTAGCCTATCCACATAACATAACGTTAGATAACATGGCACGCGTCCCATCATAATATGTATCGATCAATCCGCTGATTATTGGTGTACAGTAATCAAAATACTTGACGGAAATGAATTAAATTCCTCGGAAAATCTGTTGACAGTGTTCCATCTTACTCACCTGGAATACTGTAATCACTTTCCTGATACAATCAGCCGCCAGACTACGTTTCCGTTCACGTGTTTCGTGACTAGTAAGATAGGACAAGATTAAATTAATTTAGTTAAATCGAAGTAACTGGATGATCTTTAAGGGGAAATGTATAAATAAATATTTGTAGTACAAAAATAATCTTTATCTATGTATTAATTGTAGTCATTTATTATTTGTTCTTTTGCTTAATTTACAGTGAAATGATGTTCGGTTAATGCGGTTGATAGACTGAGGATGGTTCAGTAATTCATGGCAATTATCATGTGTTTCTCTTCTCTTGGTCTCTATTCCTTCACCTGTTCTTGACCTGGAAATAGAAAAGCTTGAGTTACACAATTGCAAGAAATAACATGAGCGTACAGTATAAAAGAAAAAGAAGCCGATATCAGACTAAATGTTCGTGTTCAACAAATCATAGCGTATTGTAGTGGTCAGAACCTATTTCAACCATTTTAAAGTTCAAAACTTTGATCATAATGTAAGACTAAAATACGAAATTCTGAATTATGAAACATTTAGCCGGTAATGTTGACGCGTTGCGTTCAGCAACTATAAATCTCAGGGCCTAGCCACTACATAAATGCACATTCCTAAGACAGTTGCTGTATCATCTTCCATTGTAGATTACAGAAGCGTTGCTACTACATGGCAAGTCATCATTTTAGTCTAATTATTGTTCTCTGCAGCGCTGTTTAGTTTATACATTTGATAGTATACTACATGATGTAAATACTAAGTGCTTAAATTTTCAATATGTAGGCCTGCTTCTTATTACATTACATATATCTTAGTAGACTATGAATTGTGTTACTGTCTTGTGAGAGGGTATGATGTGTGTTTGTGCAAAGCATTGTTGTTTCTGTGGGGAGAAAAGCCGTATCTACAACTTCCAGTCTTTTTATTAATCCCAAGAATCAGTAAAAATTTCGTAATTTGAAAGTTATGGCTATCACCTTAAGGCTGTCATTGATAAGTGGATATATTCTTTCAACCTGATTCGGAATTTCGTAATTCACTAGATAAGTTTTATATAGTATATTCCATACGACTACCGTACACGGTACGATTTTTGAAAAATAATTTAGTACCATATCTCCGAATTTCATGTGATCGTGGCGTATAAAGTTCACCAATGATCGTACTGAAGCAAGACACTTGTCCATATTATTTCTCAAGCTGTTTTTAGTAATATTTTCATATTCGGTAATTACATAAAAGTTCCTGTAAGACAAGGTAACTGTAGAGATTTCCGTTTGCCTCCAGACCTCAAAACTCGATCGTAACTACTTTTAATTGCATGAAATTTGCGTCTTAGCTGTAAAGCGCCTAGATAACACACAGATTAAGAATATTTTAGATGAAATGGTTTATTTATTGATTTCAATATCTTTATGCATTTACATCAGATAGAAAGGCCTTCAGGTTGACTCTTACATCCACCCAGATGTTCTTAGTGAGCCAACACTACAACTCTTATAACACAGGACTGATATGTGTTAATAACATTAATAACAATAATTATTATTAATATAAAAATGACAATGTGAATTGGAATGGTTACATGAATTTTAGGAAATTTGAATCTTTTTACGAGAGTGTTCTGAAAAGTAATCACTGCGAATTTCCTGTGCGGAAACTGTTAATTCTTTTTTTTAAATAAAGCAAACATTATTAAATTTGTACAACTTTATTCTTCATGTCTACATATCTGCAGTTCTTGTCCCAAGAGGGTTCCCAAACGTAGCGTGTAAAAAGGCGGCGTGTTACATTACCACGTCGATGCGTGAGAAACAGCGCGCTGTAATCGAGTTTCGAGTTCAAAGAGTTCAGTCGCACAAGGAGCGTCGTCTCGTTCAGCATGACAACTACAGACCATACACGAGCACTGCGATAACCACCATCCATCATCCCAACAGTCCCGACTTCACCCCTTCCGATTTTCATCTCCTTTCCATAGCTTAAAGAACACCTTCGAGGATTTCACTTTGATGATGATGAAGCGGTGCAAGCAGAGGTGAGGTTGGGGCTCCGTCAACAAAGCCGAACTTCCTACAGTGAAGTTATCAACAAAATGGTCTCTCGTTGAGAAAGATGTGTGAATTACCAGAGTAAGTATGTTGGAAAAATATATGCAGACATGAAGAATAAAGGCGTAGAATTTTAATAACGTTTGTTTTATTTAAAAAAAAACCTTAAGAAGGTTCAAATAAATACTTGGAGGCATTACTTTTCAGCGCGGCCCCGTAACATTGTATTAACCGAATTTCTCATTACGTTCGTGTCGATAGATAATAGTGACTTCTAACAGAAGCATGGGGAAACAGCACAGAAGGAACCGAAGTGCGTCAAGAAGGTGACTGATTACTGAAAAATGGAGAAATAATAAGATAAAATGAACTGGTGTGATGGAAGGAAGACAACAGAAACGGAAAGGGTTCAGGAAAGCACACATAGTCTACAATGTGAGAGAGATACTGGTTCCTGTTGGACAGAAAGAAAGCGTCTGATGTATACCGGTGGGGAAGCAACGCCGATGGTAACAGATGAAGATTTAATCTTGTCTTGAATGCAGAGTGGTTTTTGATAAGAAGTAGATTACAGGATAAATTGTTCCACAATCGCATTGCCGTACGGGGCAGGAGATGGAGATGGATTTAGTGTTATGCAAAGATACAACCAAGATACTGGACTGGACTGATCTGGTATTGTAGCTGTGGCATGATGACAGGTATTTGATACGTGAGGAGGAATCCTGAGTATCTGAAACGAGCGGTGAAACACGTCCAGTGTCCGATTGAATCCAACGTGAACGTAGGACGGACCAATGTGATCCTACAAGGGATGTTGTACACACATATTACGCAACCATTCAAGCTAGCTCGAGTCGTCTGAAAATTAGTCATCTGTTGATGTTACAGGGTACCATTTTTTACATCAATGAACATTTGAGACTACTTGTTTTACTCATCATCATAATCCCCATCAGCCTGCCACAGACCTTCCTATGGATTACGGTCGGCAGTTAAATTATGCCTTTGGCAAGCGGATGTTTTCTGAAGCAATCAACAGACCATCCACTGAGTCACTGCATGGATTTTTCCCTATATTACGTAAACCAGCCAAGATTGTCCGTGGTCCTTCTGACATTCACTCATGGTCTCACGCTCCAGCTCTGTCCATTTCATTTGAATTACGCTCATAAGCTGAGGTGTTAAGCTAATTGTGCGATGACTCTCACACTTGTCAGCTCTTGCAGTTTTCGGAATTGTGTGGATGACATTTTTCCGAAATTCAAATGGTATGTCGCCAGTTTCATACATTCTTCACAACAACGTAAATTGTCGTTTTGTTGCCTCTTCCCCTAATGATTTTAGAAATTCTGATACAATGTAATCTATCCTTTCTGCCTTATTTGATATTAAACCCTCCAGACCTCTCCTCTGATTCTAATACTGGATCCCCTATGTCTTCTAAATCCACTCCTCTTTCTTCTTCTATCATCTTCTATTTATCTATATTACAAGAATTGCATAAAATGAAATATTTCAACCTAAATCAATTACTATAATCAAGACAAATCTTCACCCGCACACAGGCCTGCAATGTACTCTTTCCACCTATCCGCTCTCTCCTCTGCACTTAACAGCTGAATTCCCGTTGCACTCTTAATGTTACTTCCCTTGCTTTTAATTTTACGGAAGTGTGTTTTGACTTCCCTATATGCTGAATCAGTCCTTCGTACAATAATTTCTTTTTCGATTGCTTCACATTTTTCATGCAGCTATCTCGTCATAGCTTCACTGCACTACATATTTATCTCATTATTCAGCAACTTGTATTTTTTTAATCCTGAATTTCCCTGAAATTTTTTGTATTTCCTTCTTTCATCTAGCAACTGAAGTTTATTATCCAACTTCTGTGATTGCCATTTTTAGACGTGTCCATTCATCTTCAACTGTACTACTGAGCTATTCATCATTGCTGTATCTACAGCCTTTGAGAACTTCAAGCGTGTCTCGTCATTCCTTAATACTTCATGACTAGTCTCTTGAACTTCAATCCACTCTTAATCACTACTAAATTGTGATTTGAGTCTATATCTGATCCTGGTTAATCTTTATAACGGCACCGGTGAGGTATGTCTAATGTTACTCTTGACAATAAAAGGAAAACTTAAGAAAAATCACAGGCCTCCCGTACAATTTTTCGACTAGAAAACGTTTTCGACAGTATGAAGTGGTCCAAGAATTTTGAAATCTTATCATAAAAAGGTAAATGTCATTGGGAAAGCCGTATATTATTCAAAATGTAGTATAAACAGGAAGGTACAATAAGAATGGAATACCAAAAGAGAAGTTGTTAGAGTAGAATGGGTCAAAGGTAGAGATGCAGTGTTTGTCCCCCACTATTCAACCTGTATAACAGGAAGCAGTAATGGAAATGAAATAAAGCTACAGAATTGCAGTTGAAATTGAAAGTGAAAAATAACGCTTAGAAGATTCGTTGATGACATTGCTGCTCACTGTGAGGATTAAGAACAACACAAAAACTTGTTCAATGTACTGAGCAAATCATAATGAAGAAGCTTGCACAGGATAGAATAGCATGGAGAGCTGCATCAAACCAGTCTCAGGACTGAAGACCACAACAACAGACCATAATGAACTACTGTAAATCAAAGAATGATCGTACTGAGGAGCAACAGAAATGAGATTAACAATAAACTTAACACAAAACTAATCACTTAATTATAGACGGGGTGAAGGAATTCTCCTGTCTTGGAAGCAAGATAACGATTGATGGAAGAGGCAAGGATGAATTAAAAAGAAGAGTAACACAAAGAAAAGAACTATTCCTCGCCAAAGACTTTAGTAAATATATCTGAAAACCACCAAAGGTTATTGTATAAAAATTTGCTGTTATTTTTAAAAATTATAAAAACTAGTGATGTAACAGACTTTAGAGCATTTGTGTTGTCTATTCTGAAGACGAAGTGAATGTTCCAAAATGGGAATCAAGGACACTGCCAATATGAGTAACGAATGAGTTAATACCCTCGGTGTTGCGAAGTAGCTTAAATCACTTAATAAAGCAAAGTCCTCCGGTCCTGACGTTATTCCAATTACATTGCTTTCTGAGAACGCTGATACAGTAGTCCCAAACCTGGCAACCATATAGAACTTCTCACTCAACGAAAGACTGGTACCTAAACACTGGGAAGTTTCACAAGTCACAGTAATACTCAAAAAAGATAATTGGGTTAGTACGCTGAATTACAGACCCATATCACTAACGATGACTTGAAATGGGAGTCTGAATCACCTCGAAGAAAACGATCTACTGACGCACAGTCAGCACAGATTCAGAAAATATCGTTCTTGTGAAACAAAGCTAGCAATGTATTCACGCGAAGCAACGAGTGATGTCGACAGGGGATCTCAGATTCGTTCCATGTTTCTATATTTCCTGGAGACTGTTGACACGTTCCTCTCAAGAGACTTCTTCTCTACTGCCTAACTATGGAATATGGTCTCCGTTGCGCGGCTGGATTCGTGATTTCCTGTCACAATGGTCACAGTTTTTAGTGATTGAAGGAAAGTCATCGAGTGAAACATCTGGCGTTCCCCAGGGAAGTGTTACAGACCCTCTTGACAATCTGACTAAACTATCAATTGGATCTTTTTACCGAACCCTCCCCCCCCCCCCCCCCCCCCGATTCAGAAGATATAGTTGCAGAGCAGATCACAGAAAACTTGGGTCTCATTTCAAATAGCTACCCCATTCATACACTTATAGTCAGTGGTGACTTCAATCTACCCTCGATATGCTGGAAAAGTTATACGTTTCAAGCCGGTGGAAGGCGTAGACGGTCATCCGAAATTGTACTGAATGCTTTCTCAGAAAATCAGTTTGAACAATTAGATCATGAGCGCACTCGAAGCGTAAATGGTTGTGAAAGCATACTTGACCTCAAGGCAACAAATAATCGTGAACAAATGGGGAGTATCATGACGGATGAAGGGATTAGCGACCACAAGGCAGTTGCTGCTGGGTTGAATACCGCAACACCCAAAGCCATGAAAGAGAAACGCAAAGTACATCTATTTAAAAAAGCTGATAAATATACTCTTAACGCCTTTTTAAGAGACAGTCTCCACTCCATCCGTTCTGATCATGTAAACGTAGAAAAGATGTGAAATGATTTCAAAGAGACAGTATCCACGGCAGTTGAGAGATATATACCACATAAATTAATAAGTGATGGTTCTCTTCCTCCACGGTACACAAAACGGATCAGATAACTGTTGGAGAAGCAACGAAAAAAGCATGTCAAATTTAAAAGAACACAAAATCCTCAAGATAGGAAAAGTTTTGCAGGCGTTTGAAATGCAGCGTGTACTTCAATGAGAGACACTTTTAATAATTTCTACAACGAAACTCTGTGTCGGAATCTGGCAGACGACCGAAAAAGATATTGGCCTTACATAAAACACAGCAGTGGCCAGACGCAGTCAATACCTTCACTGTGCGATAACAACGGGGAAGTCACTGATGACAGTGCCACTGAAGAAGATTTTTAAACACGATTTTCCGAAACTTCCTCACCAAAGAAGACTAAATAAATATTCCTGAATTCCAAACAAGAAAAACTGCCAAGATGAGAAATATAGAAGTAGATATGCTCGGTGTAGCAAAGCAGCTTAAATCACTTAATAAAGGCTCTGGTCCAGATTGTATACCAGTCAGTTTCCTTTCAGAGTATGCAGATTCAATAGCTCCATATTTAGCAACTATATACAACCACTCGCTCACAGAAATGTCCGTACCTAAAGACTGGAAAATTGCTCAAGTCACACCAATACCTAAAAAGGGAAATAGCAATTATCCGCTGAATTACAGACCCATATCACTCACGACCATTTGCAGTAGGGTTTTGGAACATATACTGTGTTCGAACATTATGAATTACCTCGAAGAAAACGATTTATTGACACGTAGTCAACACGGATTCAGAAAATATCGTTCTTGTGAAACAACTAGCTCTTTATACTGATGAAGTAACGAGTGTTATTGAATGATGATGCCAAATTGTTTCCTTATTTTAGATTTTCAGAAGGCTTTCGACACCTTTCCTCACAAGCGTCTTTTAACCAAACTGCGTGCCTATGGAATATTGCCTCAGTTGTGCAATTGGATTAGTGATTTTCTATCAGAAAGATCACAATTCGTAGTAATAATAGACGGAAAGTCACCGAGTACATCAGAAGTAATTTCCGACGTTCCCCAAAGAAGTGTTATAGGCTCTCTATTGTTCCTGATCTATGACCAAAACGAATTACGAAATTATTTAGATAGGATATCTGTATGGTGCGAAAAGTGGCAATTGACCCTCAATAAAGAAAAATTTGAAGTTATTCCCATGACTACTAAAAGAAATCCGCTAAAATTCCATTACGTGGTAGGTCACAGAAATCTGAAGGCTGTAAAGTCAACTAAATACTTAGGGACTACAGTTACAAATAACCTAAACTGGTTTGGTCACGTAGATAATGTTGTGGGGATAACAAACCCAAGACTGCCACTCATTGGCAGAACATGTAGAAGGTGCAACAGGTCTACTAAAGAGACTGCTTACACCACGCTTGT
Source organism: Schistocerca americana (assembly GCF_021461395.2). Classification (NCBI taxonomy): domain Eukaryota; kingdom Metazoa; phylum Arthropoda; class Insecta; order Orthoptera; family Acrididae; genus Schistocerca; species Schistocerca americana. Next base: position 401,325,504 of record NC_060121.1, read on the forward strand.
CCGCCCTATCCTGGAGTATTGCTGTGCGGTGTGGGATCCGCATCAGGTGGGACTGACGGATGACATCAAAAATGTTGAAAGGAGGGCAGCTCGTCTTGTATTAAAGCGAAACAGGGGAGGTAATGCCACAGACATGATACGTGAATTGGAGTGGCAATCATTAAAACAAAGGTCTTTATCGCTGCTACGAGATCTTCTCATGAAATTTCAATCACCACTTTTCTCCTCCGATTGCGAAAATATTCTGTTGGCACCTACCTATATAGGGAGAAATGATCCTCACGATAAAGTAAGAGAAATTAGGGCTTCAACAGAAAAATTTAAGCAAACATTTTTTTCCGCGGCCTTTCGAGAGTGGAGCGGTAGAGAAACCTCTGCCAGGCACTTTATTGTGAATAGCAGAGTAATCAGGTAGATGTAGATGTAGATGCTGTTCCTAATCTAAATAAACGGTTTAGAAGAAAGTCGGGGCTGCCCTCTTAGATTGTTTGCACTTTTACCGTCTCGTAAAGTCATCAGAAGATCAAAAACACTCGGAAAATTATTTAGTTAAGATATGTGTTCGGTGTCAAAAATGGCAGTTTACCCTAAATAATGAAAAATGAGAAGTCATTCACTTGATTACTCAAAGCAATCCACTAAATTGCCGTCACAAGGTCAGTCAGGTAAATCTAGGCTGTCAATTCAGACTAAATGCGTACGGATTAAATTTTCGAATAACTTTACTTGGAAGGATCATGTAGATAATGCTGGAGGAAAGTAAACCAAAGACTGTGCTTTATTGACAGAACATTTACGAGATGTAGCTGTTCTACTAAAAGGACCTACAGTAATTTCGTCCGTCCTCTTCTGGAGTACTGCTTTGTGGTATGGGATCCACAACAGGTGGTACTGACGGAGGATATCCGTAAAGTTCAATGAAGGGCAGGGAGTTTCATGGGTATGACAAGCGAGTCATTAAAACAAAGGCGTTTTTCGTCATGGTAGGGTACTTTTATTAAATTTCAGTCACCAACCTTCTCCTCTGAATGCAGAAACATTTTGTTAGCACCTATCTACACAGAGAGAAAAGATCGTACTAACATAAGAGCTCGCTCGCTATTCGAGAGTAGGACGGTAGAGGAACAGCTTAAAGGTGGTTCGATGAACCTTATGCCAGCACTTAATTTCAACTGCAGAATAGTCATGTAGATTTAAGTGCTGCGAAACGCTTGGAATGGTTACATCCACCAATCGTGGCCTCTATTAGAAATACAACTAACAGTTTACACCTAGAGCGCAAAGTGAATGGTAGGCTGTGGTAAAATCAGAAACGATGACAGTCGTAGTATCTGAGATGTACTGTTACAGGATGATGCTGTAAAATGAGTGGACTAGTAATAATTGAGGAAGTTGACCGTAGAATCGGTGAGCAAATGATTGTGTGGAAAATACTAACCAGAAGAAGAAACAGGATGACAGTTCGTGTGTTACGATATAAGGCGAAAAGCGTCCGCGGTACAAGCGTGAGCTGGAGAGGGCAAAGATGGCAGGGGAAGACATAGGTTGCAGTAAGAACAAATACTTCATGGTTTTGGGTTCAAGTGTCTCTGTGAGATGAAGAAAGCAGCAGAAGGAACTCGTAGTGAACCCCATCAAAGCCGTAAAACGATTGATGAACTATGATAGCGATGTTTTTACATCAATCCTTTTTATCCTATTTTTCTTTGTCCGGTGTTCACAAATACTCCATTCACGCAGTAGGCGCAGTTCATTATGACATAGTTTTCCAGTTCGTTTGAGGCAGTGAAAATGCTTTTGTAAACGTAGTTTACCTCTAGACACTTGCTCAGATAGCGCCTAACACTACGCGCGTCTTTCACTGTTCAGGATGAAGTAGCTGTAATAAAAATAGCGTTAGCACGTCTACTTTAATCCTAGAGCAGAATAGTGAAGCCATCACAAGCTTTTTTCCACACGACGTGAAAATTTCTGTCGGCTGGAGACTGCCATGACGCATCATTCAGTACGTTGCACTTAATGAAAAGTGTACAACACAAACCGCCTCTGCTGCTTACAGCACGGCTTATATGCTAAAGGACTGCGTACAAACTGTGTAGGGAATAAACAAGATATCTTGTACTTAAGTTCAGACTACAGTATGAATAACTCAGGTGAAGCTCTTTACTTGAATTCATATCATAAATGGTTACTTTACGGTTCTGTTTTGCCTATAAACGTGAAGATGAAGAAAAATTTTAAGTTGTAAAACAGCTCCGCACATTCTGCTGGTTTCTCTGGAACTAAAGCTGTTGTCATGATCTACGCATTGCTTATGCGCTGTAATTCACTGCAAGTTTCACCGCTGAAGATGAACCTGTCCATGCTTCAAAGCCAAGGGACGGAGAAGATACCAGGAAAAGAATGTATAATAGTTAGCGTCACCTCTAATTTTGTTCTGACCTAATATCAGTATTTCAGTGAAATTTAATGTGCACAACGAAGAATTCGTGTAAGAAATTGATTTTTATATACATTTTTCAAGAAACTGTTTGTAGATAATGAATCATGTTAGAATTTGGCACCACTCTACCTGCACGTGTTTTTCTCAGAGTACTTGTCCCCTAGCTGGCTGTGTACGAAGACTTGTGATCGCTACTTGGAAATAAGTCGTGTGTACCAAAACATCAGAAAACACTTACCTTCGAGAAGTCGAAGGGTTGTATGCAGCCTTCCCGAAAGCTAATGTATCCCTCAGGACAACTCTGAGACGAGTCACCTTCTCTTTGGGTCATTATTCCGGCAGGCGTCGCGTGTGGAGACACGGTTTCCTCCCCAACAACGAACACTATTTGCAATAGAAACACAGTACACAACAGACGCAGCCACATGTTTGCTCTACGGCCTTAAGACGCAGAATAACTCGCCTCGTGGAAGCTACAGGATTCTTGCACCTGGCACTCTCAAGGTGAGCAGCTTGACTACTTTCAGCGAATAGGCTGCTCGTAAAAACTGGATCTCGTGATCAATAAATTACCCTTTTACATCACGCGTCTCCCTTGTACAGTAAAACTCTGTGAAGCAAATCAGTGAGTGGATACTGGCCGTCTCTTTCGAGTAATCTCTTGTCTTAATGAATGGGTTGTTGAATTTTACCTGAGTGCGGTTTGTAGGATACTTAAAATTTGTTCAACTGGCAGCTTTCTGCAACTATTTGAGGGGGAATAACAAAGAATTTTTTGTGTCGTTACTGAGGTGGATAAGACGCCGTTTCAAACAGTAGTATTATACACTGAAGCACGAAAGAAACTGGTATAGGCATGCGTACTCAAATACAGAGATATGTAAACAGGCAGAATACGGCGCTGCGGTCGGCAACACTTATATATGACAACAAGTGTCTGGCGCAGTTGTTAGATCGGTCACTGCTGCTACAATTCAAGGTCATCAAGATTTAAATGAGTTTGAACATGGTGTTGTAGTCGGCGCACGAGTGATGGCACACAGCGTCTCCAAGGTAGCGATGAAGTGGAAATTTTCTCGTACGACCATTTCACGAGTGTACCGTGAATATCAGGAATCCGGTAAAACAACAAATCTTCGACGTCGCTGCGGCCGAAAAAAAGATACTGCAAGAACGAGACCAACAAGGACTCAAGAGAACTGTTCGATGTGACAGAAATGCAACCCTTCGTCAAATAGCTGCAGATTTCAGTACTGAGCAGTCATGCATTCATGCCTGTCTTTCTTCAGGTCGCCAAAGATATGAATATCACTCGGTGAAAGATCCGGGCTTTACGTTGGATGTTGCATGAAGCGTATCCTTCGTCCGTTTGGCAGTCTGGGGGCGGCCGTTATCGTGCGACAAAGTGATTCCGTTCGGCAGCATTTCAACAACCCGAGGGCAAGCGGCGAAACCAACAGTCAAAACACCCGACATCTCCTTCTGTTCACACATGTTCCAGCAAGGACATGATGACTCCACTTCCACTGCAGTAGCCCTCTACTTGTCAAGTGCCTCGAACGTGGAACCGCAATGAATGCGCGGCGTTATGAAGACACTTGTTAGCAACTGCGACTCATCATAGCGTAGAACACCAAGGAACGCTGTCGGACGGAATCATCCTGCCACACGACAACGCCGAACTCTACATTCTCAACGGGACAAAGGCCGCGCTTCAGCGGTCTGGTTGGGAAACACTGCAACGTCCACCGTATAACCCGGAACTTTCACCTTGTGAAAGCCCAAATTTTTCACAATGCGATTATCATATCTTTGGCGAACTGAAGGAAGAGATGCGTGGACTTCGGTTTCAGTCGAACAAGAAAGTGCACAAGCGGGTGCGGCTGTCGATACGTCAGCGGATGCCCGTGTTATATAAGAAATGAATTAATCGTCTTGTCACCTAGTGCAATAAATATCTTAACACAGTGGTGACCCCTTTTGAATGGAACCATTTCATGGTTCAATTGTAGCAGGTGTTCGATTTCCATTAGACTGCGTCTCACATTTTATCTCTTCAACTCAACATAGAGATTTTGCACTGGATGGAGGTAATGTAGTGTCCCTGTACCCGAGTGTAAAGATTGTGTTAGTGTATATCTAACTGGCCATTACGTTGAATACTATCTGTACTAGAATTTTATGTGACAAACAGTTACACTTGTGCTGAAATAGGTTACATTTAGGAGTTTAAAAGTCTAAGACTCGACGTCATATGTGATTCGTTTATTTATTGCTTATGAACAATGCGAAGTCCAGCATACAGTTTTAATGTCCATCAGACACTCCTCAACAGACTAACGGCAATTTTTTCTCTGTCGAAATGAAAGGCGATGCAAAAACATTGTGATGTTGACTATGGGATATAAACTACTTGATGCACTGTTACGTGTAGTACTTCACAAAAAACTACATTTTTCGTACATTCAAATGAACAGACTAATTTTTAGCTAATAACTGGAATCGTATCTATTGACAATAAAGATTTCGAATCGTATCAGCAACGCATACAGAACCTAACATCTTTGCCAACATGCGATTTCTAAAATTCTAGTTGGCCAAATGAAGTCTGCTGGCCTAGTGCGGCCTTTCGATCTTAACAGGTAAGGAAACAACAGTTGTATTTATATGGACATACGAGTTTTGGCACTGTTATTAAGAAAATCGTTTCACGAAAGCATCATTTTTATATGCCTTAAAGTAGCCCGCTCTCCGGTTCTCCTAAGTTAAGGTTTCCAATGATTTGATTATCTCGTTTAAGACGAACGAGGGGGATCGCCCTTTGAAGGTTCACGGCTAATTTCCTTCGTCGTACTCAGTCCGCTCTTGTAATCTGTCTCGAATGACCACGTCACCGATTTGATGTTAAATATTAAACATTTTTCCTTTTCGTATATCCACTGATCGTAATTCGGCAGGATCGTCAAACGCACCAGGAGAGAGAGAGGGAAAGAAAGAGAGGGGGGAGTGAGAGAGAGATAAAAAGAGAGACACCGAGATAAAGAGAGAGAATGGCGACCACAACACGTTTAGCCAGACAACGTGCGACAGCGGCATGATGCAATTTGAAATGACCACTAGTTTTTACTGCTAAGCTACTCGTTTCCTCAAGGTCAACAGGTTAGTGACCACAACCTTCACCGACGTAGCAAAATAAACACGATCCAAAGAACTGTGGTTAGGCATGATGATGAAGTAAACGCTGCCGCACGTTGTTCCTTTGCTATCCATTTGCGACTGAAATGACATTAGAAACGGCGTTCGTGTCACATACTACCGAGCGTGGCCAGAGAGGAGACGTTAATATCATTTTGGGTGGCGCATCCACTAATGTATTGACGGACAATTCCTTTTTTCACCGTGGCTGTTATGTAAGCCCCGGTCAACAGATTTTAATTATTAATTATTTTCAAATACGCCCGTATTTTTAGGAACATAGGAATACGCACTGGAAAATGGAATTGTCCACCTAGATGGAGACTTTGTATCTTAATTTCGTCTCATCTTCGTTCTCTGAATCGCAGCCAAATTGTTATTCACGTGTAGCTGTTATTTATGCATAATTTTGGCACTGTTGGCAATAAAGCACAATGAGGTGAACACAGAGAGCTGTCATTTAGAATAATCAGTCACTGATAACACACTTCATATTTATTCATTTCCATTGTTACACAAGCACCAACAATGAAATTACATAATGTCTGAAATCGCCTATATGCTAAGATTTCTATTAAACAATTTTACAAATGGTTCAAATGGCTCTAAGCACTATGGGACTTAACAGCTGAGGTCATCAGTCCCCTAGACTTAGAACTACTTAAACCTAACTAACCTAAAGACATCGCACACATCCATGCCCAAGGCAGTACTCGAAATTGCGACCGTAGCAGCACATTTTTACAGTTAAACTTCAATTCAGTTATATTCATGACGCGACTAATTAATCTAGTATCACACATCCAATATGAAACACTAATTAATGATATAATGAGCCACGACACACATTTTGACACCAGCATACATCAACAGAAAGCAAACTAATTAGTTACGACTGTGACTTACAGCTGGCATCTCGTTACAAGTACTATTATTGACTAACGTGCTCGATGAGCACAACATTGATAAAATCATAACTCTAAATTCGGTCACTGCTTATTCGCATTCACATCGCATTTTGAATATTTAAACCTTCACCATCAGTGAAGAAGCAAATCACTACTTCGGGACATAACTCTGTGGAGGTCTCCGACTAAAACCTAAACGTAAACGTAAACGCGAAAAAAAACAATTCAAACAGAATACCTCCAGTGGTCATAGGCTGCCTTGTCATAATACATAACATATAACCTGTGAAACTTTGGAAAACCGTGGCGTCTGGAAATTACTAGCTGCAAGAAACATGCAGCAAGAACAGAAATACTATTTCAAAGTGAAAGGGACATATAGTGAAACACAAGTTTTAAAGCATCGTGCAGATATTTGATTCAGGTAATGAATATATATGTTAGAGTCAATTTTTCAAGAGGTGTACAAATCATTTTCTGTCAAGTTTATATAGCTTAGATTTCCTGCTCGTTTATGTAATCAAGTGAGGTAGTGACAATAGTAAGTGCAATAATAACGTGACCATTTCAATGGGAATGTTGCAAGGAGGTCAGTTCAGTCCCACGTATTCATTTTCCACATCAGATTTTCTACACTGTCTCCGTGAACAGGTTCATATGATTTTCGAATCAACCGCAGTGTGTCATCTGGCATGCAACGCGGCCATCTTGTTGGGTGAGCCTCACAATATTTCATACTTTCTGTACCTCTGTACTCATGACAAGGTCTGCGCCCTGTGTCGTGGCAGTAGGAGAGGCGCGACAGTGGGTTCCATCTCTCATTTCTAGGATCTGCTTCAGGATGGCATGGCAGACCACTACTTGTTGTTCAACCTCTTCATCTCAGAGTAGCACTTACACTCTTCATCATCGACTATTTTGTGGATGTATTATAATCATTGTCTTTCCCTCTAGGGCTCTCTGTGGTACCATCGAAGTTGTTCCGCGATGACATATTGCATTTCAAGCTGTCCCTTCGTCTAGTAAAAATGTTCAAATATGTGTGAAATCTTATGGGACTTAACTGCTAAGGTCATCAGGCCCTAAGCTTACACACTAATCATCAGTTATCTGCTATATTAACAGGTCCTTTGCCTCTCCATTTTCTGCGATCCATTGCTTCCTCCTTAAGGCTGCTGTATGTTGTACCGACCATCATGTCATCCAGTATCTGGAATCTATTCCTTCCTTGCTTCCTTTTCCCTTCTACATAACATTCTAAAACTGTTTTTATCAGTCCGTCATTCTTCCTTAATATATGCCCAATCCAATTTCTTTTTCTTCTCTGTATTACATATAGTAACTGTCTTTTCTCTCCCACTCTTCTCAGTATCTCTTCATTTTTTACTCTGTCCATCCAACTTATTCTTTCCATCCTCCGCCATGTCCAGATCACAAAAGCCTCATAGTCCATGTTTCAGCGCCATATAGAAGAACAGTCAATAGAAGACATTTTATGAGTTTCTTTCTGAGTTCTCTGTCCAGGCCGCTGCAGAAAATTCTCCTTTTCTTATAAAACGCCTCTTTTGCCATTACTATCCTTGTTTTAATTTCTGTGGTGCACTTCCAGTCGGTGTCTATCCTGCTTCCAAGATACTTAAAATTTTGCACCTGTTCTAGTATTTCTCCATTCAGCATAATTTTTATTTCCTGATTTCCTCTTAGTGCCAATACTTTTGTTTTATTTGTGTTAATTTTAATTCCATATTTTATCCGTTAGTTGCAATGGTGTCCACCAAATCCTGTAATTCTTTTTCCCCCTGTGGCTAGACGGACCATGTCGTCAGCAAACCTAAAACACCCTACTCTTCTTCCTCCAATTTCTACTCCTTTGTCATCTATTGAGCATTGGTCAATCATATTTTCCAATTATCGGTTGAAAAGAGTAGGTGATAGACAGCATCCTTGTCTTACTCCTTGCCCTAGCCTAATCCAGTTTGTACTTTCTCCTCTCCCTTTAACTGAAACATTTTGATTAAGTCTTCTGGTTTTCCAGTCCACTCTCTTTTCCCTCATTATAGTCACCAGCTTGTCCCAAACCACATTGTCAAATGCCTTTTCTAGATCGATGAAGCACATATATAGGTCTCTTCCTTTTTCAATAAACCTTTCTCCTAAGATTCGTAGGAGCCCTATTGCATCTCTGGTGCCCCTATTCCGTCTAAAGCCAAACTGCTCTTCGCCAAGATTCTCCTCCATTACTTGTTCAAGTCTTTTATTAATTATTCTTAACATCACTCTGGCTGCATGTGAAATGAGGCAGATTGTTCTGTGCTCGCTGCATTTCTTGGTTCCTTGTTTTTTCGGTAATGGAATCATTACTGTTGTCAGAAAGTCCTCAGGCCATTTTTTATTACATAACCTCAATATTTTTCTTATTCCATCTTGGTTCAAGTATTTAGTATTTCTCCCGGTATTGTATCTGTACCTACCGCCCTGCCATTTTTCATTGCAGCTACGGCCGACTTTACTTAACCTAAATTATCCTAAGGACAAACACACACACCCATGTCCGAGGGAGGACTCGAACCTCCACCGGGACCAGCCGCACAGTCCGTGGCTTTCGTCTACAAATTTTTTTCTTCTGTATACTGTTTTCCTCATCGATTCTGTGAAGAAACGTCTGATTGCCTTTCTTATCAGTCCATTTAATTTTCAACATTTGTCTGTCTCAAGGGGTGACATTGTTGTTGTTGTGGTCTTCAGTCCTGAGACTGGTTTGATGCAGCTCTCCATACTACTCTATCCTGTGCAAGCTTCTTCATCTCCCAGTACTTACTGCAACCTACATCCTTTTGAATCTGCTTAGTGTATTCATCTCTTGGTCTCCATCTACGATTTTTACCCTCCACGTTGCTCTCGAATACTAAATTGGTGATCCCTTGATGCCTCAGAACATGTCCTACCAACCGATCCCTTGTTCTAGTCTAGGCAAGTTGTGCCACAAACTTCTCTTCTCCCCAGTCCTATTCAATACCTCCTCATTAGTTATGTGATGTACCCATCTAATCTTCAGCATTCTTCTGTAACACCACATTTCGAAAGCTTCTATTCCCTTCTATTATTTATCGTCCATGTTTCACTTCCACACATGGCTACACTCCATACAAATACTTTCAGAAACGACTTCCTGACACTTAAATCTATAATCGATGTCAACAAATTTCTCTTCTTCAGAAAGGCTTTCCTTGCCATTGCCAGTCTACATTTTATATCCTCTCTACTTCGACCAGCATCAGTTATTTTGCTCTCTAAACAGCAAAACTCCTTTACTACTTTAAGTGTCTCATTTCCTAATCTAATTCCCTCAGCATCACCCGACTTAATTCGACTACATTCCATTATCCTCGTTTTGCATTTGTTGATGTTCATCTTATATCCTCCCTTCAAGACAAACAAGGCATCAATTAAACCATCACTTCCCTTGGGGCGTTGATTCCCACAGATTTCGCGGCCGAAAGCAACAGTTCGCAATGCGATGAGTAACAGCAGGATGTTCCTGACAACGTTTGACAGTGCTGACACCTTGTGGACGTTTCAGCCATCCGGTAAGCATATGGTGGGGCTGCGACCTCATTTTACGTGATCTGTCCGTAATTTATTTATAGTATACACGGTTTGACCACTAAGGACCGTTCAATATCATTCGACGAAATTTGAACTTGATCTGAAGAAACAAAGGGTGTTTCTGCTTTAAATTTCATGCTCTCCTCTGGCATGATCAACTGGAGGTGCAACGTAAACAAGCGCGTCAATCCCTGTAAGATCTCCCAGTTCGGCAACATTCTGGATGCCATTCACGTACCTATGTTGGGCACTTTAAAAATTAACCTGTCAGGAAGTTCGACAACCATTTAGACTCACTGCTGCCGTAGTGATACTGAACGATAGCCAACACTCCTTAAGAGAGCATCACTTTTTTTTTTTGAGTCATCAGCGTTCTGCATGGTTTGATGCAGCTGACCAGGAACCATTCTCCTGCACCAACCTCTTCATATCAGTATAGCTGTTGCAACCTACATCATTTGCTAGGTGTAGACAAATCTCTGACTCCTTCTGTAGCTTTTACCCTCTACAGCTCCGTCTAGTACCATTGAGATTTATCTCTGATGTCTTAACTGTTATCCTGCTGTCCCTACTTTTTGTCAGTGTTCCATATATTGCTGAATCGCCGATTCTGCGGACGACTTCCTCATTCCCTACCTTATCGGTCCACCTAATTTTCGAAATTCTTCCGTAACACCACATCTCAAATGCCTCGATTCTCTTCTGTTCTGGTTTTTCCACAGCTCATGTTTCAGTATCATACATTTCTGTACTTTAAACGTACATTTAGGTATTTCCTCCTCAAACTAAGGCCTATGTTTGATAGTGATATACTTCGGCAGGTATGTTTCTTGTTTTTTTTTTTTCTTTGTCGTCCTTGCTCCGTCGATCATGAGTTAATTCGATGCCTAGATAGTAGAATTCCTTAATTTTTGTCTATTTCGTGGTCCCCTATTCTGACGTTAAGTTTTCCACGATACTCGTTTCTGCTACTTCTCATTACTTTCGTCTTCTTTCAGCTTGCTCTCAAACCTTTCTTCTGTACTCATTAGACTGTTCATTTCTATCAACATAATCTATAACTATTAATCACTTTCACTGGATTTAACAAAGCCATCAGCGAATCTTATCACCAAAATCCTTTCACCTAACGTATTATCCCACTCTTGAATCGTTGCTTTTTCGTTGTATAGACTGAGCAACAAAAGGCCGAGGACTACATCCCTGTCTTTCATGCTTTTTAATCGGAGCACTTTTCTTGGTCCCCCAGTCTTATTGTTCCTGTACAAATTGAATACTATCACCTTTCCCTTAGTTTACTCCAACACTTCTCAGAATTTCGAGAACCTTGCGCCATTTTACATTGTCGAACGCTTTTTCCAGGCCGACAAATCCAATGAAAGTGACTTTATTTTTTTCAGTTTTCCTTCCATTATCAAACGCAACGCGTCTTTGGTCCATTTATCCCACCCGAACTGTTAGTCATCTAACAGATCCTCTACTTCCTTTTCAATCTTCTGTACATTATTCTTGTCAGCAACTTGGATCCATGAGCTATTAAGCTGTTCTCGCATTTGTCGGTTCTTGTTATCTTGGGAACTGTATGAATGATGTTTTTCCGAAATTCTACACACCAACATTTATATATGCCACACTTGAAGATTTTTAGCAGGTCGGATACAATGTTATCCACCCGTTTTTCCTTATTTGATTTTAAGTAGACAAAAGCTCTTTTAATAGCTGAATGTGATACTGGATCCCCTATCTCTTTCTTGTCGACTCCTGTTTCATCTTTCATCATGCCGTGAGACAAGTCATCTCCCCCACCCCCCTGAATAGGCACTCAAAGTGCTCTTTCCATTTGAATATCCTCATATATTTCTCCTCTGCTAGTGACATTAGCATATGCACCTCAAGCAACCGAAACACAACCTTAACCGAGAGGAAAGGACAGCTATCAAGGAACTGAAGAACTAGGACGAAATTGTGATATTAACAGCAGACAAAGGCAATGCTACTGTCATCTTAGACACCGTGCAGTACGAAGACAAGATAAAAGAATTATTAGATGATCCCATCTACAAAGGGCGGACCCTACGGCGAAGATAATTCGAAAGACGCAGGCCGCGATTAAGGACTCGAGAACTGGCGCTGACACAGCCAAGGGTCTTACTCCCAGAGTACCAGTCTCTCCTAGAATTTACGGTGTTCCAAGGATACATAAGGAAAGTTATCCTTTAGGGGCCAATAGTGAATGGGATCAATTCACCTACTTACAATTTGGCAAAGTATCTAGCCTGCAAATTAAGACGTCTAGTTGGCAAGACGGACTCTTATGTGAAGAACTCGACGCACTTTATAGAACGCCTAAAGGGAGAAACAATTTTACCTACGGAGATCATGGTCAGCTTTGACGTGAAGTCACTATTTACGAGCGGGCCAGTAGATGAAACTATCCACATCCTTCAAGAGCATGTCTCGCCAGACATATGCGACCTGGTTGAGTTGTGCCTGACTTCAACGTACTTCAAATGGTAAGCAAAATACTACGAGCAGACAGTCGGCATAGCAATGGGGTCTCCCCTATCTCCACTGGCAGCCTACATATTCATGGAAGCCTTTGAAGCAACGGCCCTCGGTTCAGCTCCTTTACGCCCACGTTGCTGGTTCAGATACGTGGACGACACGTTCGCCATATGGCCTCGTGGCGAAACGGAGCTGCACAAGTTTCACGAATATTTGAACAATATGCACGGGAGGATACAGTTCACGCTCGAAGTAGAAAATAATGGTGCAATTCCAATTCTAGACGTCGAAGTATACAGGAGAACGGAGAGCACACTGGGGCACAGAGTATATCGCAAGCCTACACATACAGACAGGTATCTGCCGGCACAATCCTACCACCACCCAGCGCAGAAGAACGTTCTTTGGCAACCTGTGCGCAGCTCCTAAGTGATGCTCAAAACATCACAACTGAGCTTAAAAGGCTACGCACAACGTTTCTAGCCAATGGATCCAGCCATACGTCGATCCACACAGCCTTATCGACGAACACAAGTAAGGAAGATAAGCAAGAAATAGACCATCTGCAGCCAAAAGTGCGCTTACCTTATGTGAAAAATGTTACTGACAGAATAGGCAAGCACCTTCGCCGCGTTGCGGTGCAGCCTGTCTTCTATAGTGGTCGTAGGATCCAGGACGTGCTATGCTCCACTAAGGACGAGGTGGACGCATTACACACTGCAGGCGTCTGCAAGGTGGAATGTGAATGTGGAGAGGCATACATCGGCGAGACTGGTAGGCCAATAGCAACACGCATTCGGTAGCACGAGCGCTATATTTGTCTAGAGCAACACAACAAACCTGCAGTGGCAGAACATCAGCAAGACTGCGGAAAAGAAATAAAATTCAGCGATGCCTGTGTGTTGGCCAAGCAGCCGGTTATGACGAAACGCAAAATCAGAGAGGCCATCGAAATACTTAAAACACCCAAATAACATGAACAGGGAGGATGGACTCAGGCTTGACCCATCTTGACTGCCAGCAGTCAGAGCCCAACAGACCGCACTTTCAACACGAGGCACGAGCACTACCGGCGAGTAACTGCCGCCGCGCGGCCGACCTCCAGCAGTTGGTAAACAGCAGCCAACTTCTCATTCGACGGTGACCACCAATAATGGCACATAACACAAGAGCCAATAGACAATGGAGGTGACGTTCTGCCTCCACCGCAATAACCTATTAAAATAAAGTTCTTCCTTAAGTGACCAATGAAACTAACTACATTTTTAAAATTATGACGTAATGGGATGCGCACTGAACAGTAACAACAAAGTATTAAGTACACTGCATAGCTAGAACGCACCATTAGACCCAGAAGAAGGCCGCTGCAACCGTCGCTGAAACGTTGTTTTTTCTCCAGCAGCAGTAGTTTTATACATTATGACGCGGTACCGTACCCAGAAAACTTTTATGTCAACATGATGTAAATCTATCCGCTGCGAATCAATGTCAACATTGTGACCAAGGGCACGTTCACTGTACCGTATATTATTTTTCTTTCCATTCACAGCTGCAGATTTCGTAAAACATATGGATGACTATCGTTCACAGTTGCAGCGTTGGTAAAACAACTGCATTACTGCATCAGCTAAATTCTAAATTGTTGACGTTTCATTCACGAATGTCGATTTATGAAATTTTCTTTAAAGATATTCACGAGATTCACCACGTCCTCTTTAAGTGCCTGTCGGTTACGATTTTTCAGCACCTCAGATACTTTTTCAATATTCAAGTCTAGTCAATATTCAAGTATGGCCTATAAAGGCATTTTACAAAATCTCCTATTCAGATACTAACCACCGATTCACAGAATTGTGTGTATTGAACCGAGGACCTAGAAACGACGGAGAGGCTTCTTCACGCCATAGTCCCCAGTGGTTCACAACCCCACAACAGGCCACAGCAGTCCACTCACTCCACCGCCGCCCTACTCCGAACCCAGTCTTATTATGCGGTTCAGCCCCCAGTGGACCCCTCTGGGAAAGTCTCATACCAGACGAGTGTACCCCAAATGTTCGTGTGGTAGAGTAATAATAGTGTACGCGTACGTGAAGAAAGTGTTTGCGCAGCAGTCGCCGACATAGTATAACTGAGATGGAATAAGGGGAATCAGACCGCATTCGCCGAGGCATATGAAAAGCCACCTAAAAACCATCCACAGGCTGGCCGGTACACCGGACCTCGACACTAAACCAGTCTTCAATTCTGACTTTCCGGCAGTCGCTAATCTCATTTAAGGTACTTCCATTTACTTTCGTCTCTCTTCAGTTTGATCCAATTTCATACTGTAGTGTGACTGGACTGTTCGTTCCGCTCAAAATTTCCTGCTGTTCTTCCACATTTTTAGTGAGGATGGATTTAAAATTTGGAGCGAAGGACTACATCGCTACCTTATACCATATCCAATTCCAGCACATACTTGTTGGTCTTCAGTTATTACTGTTGCTCTTGGTTCTTGGACACACTGCACACTACCCGTATTTTCCTACAGCTGGCACCTATTGTTTTGAGAACTCTGAAAAATCTTCAACCATTTTACATTGTCGAAAGCTTTTCTAGAGGCGACAGGCCCATGAACTTGTCTTGATTTAAGTCTTGCTTCCATTATCAAACGGAATGAAGGAACTCCCTTCTGGTACCCTTACCTTTCCTAAAGCTAAACTATTCGTCATCTAACAGATCCTCAATTTTCTTTTCCATTCGGTTGCGTATTACTCGTGTCACTATTAGGCTGTTGTATGGCAGTTCACGAAATTATGTGCACTTGCTATCTTCGGGATTGTGAGGATGATGGGATGTCTTCAGACATATAGATTCTGCAAACTGGCTTGAATAACTTTTTGGTTGTAACTTCCGCCCAGAAATTTGGAAAATTCCGAAGGAATGTTGTTGTGCTTTCAGCCTCTTCGATATCATGTCTTCCAAAGCTGTGTTAAAATCTGATCCAGTACTGAATTCCCTGTGCTTTCATGCTGACTCCCATTTTTTTCTCCTTTCACGTGATGCGTTTCTCTCTCCAGCAGAGGCCTCAAATAAACTTTTTCCATGTTTCAGCTCGCTACTCTAAAAACGGCATTCCTCTTGCGCTGTTAATGTTGACGCCTTTGCTTTCAGTTTCACCAAAACGTGTACTGCCTATTCTGTACGCAGAACATGTCCTTCCAAAATTTCTCTTTTTCGATTACTTTGCATTTTTCTTGCACACATTTCACGATGGCTTAGTTTAATCCTCAGTGTCTTATATTGCTATCTTTTCGTAAACATTTATGTGCTTCCTTCTTTCGTCATTCGGTAGAAGTATTTCTTATGTTAAGCAATAAAATGCATTACAGAATTCTGCTGTAAATGAGCGAAGTGAATACAGAACAGTAATTATGCGCCTCTGTAACAGATGGCCGTGTCCTATGGTCTTTTCCATTTGCGAAACACAAAGGACTTTTATCAGATTTCCTACTGTGTGTTGTAGCAGTTTATGTCTGATACAGACGCATACCTATTACATCGCATCATTGTGCGATTATTTTGTGGTATTAAAAAAGTAGATGGCGAAATAGATGGGGAAAACTATGACTGATGGTTATATACTTACGGGTTCAGTCTACTGATATTGACAATCTGTCAAGGACATCTAACGCGCACTTTTATTGCTACATGGCGCATTCAAAGAGGTCGTCCACTCATGGACCACCCAGTCTTCAGAATAACGATGCCAGACTACACACTAGCGCTGCAACACACGACACTTAGGAATCGACTCATGAGTTCCTAAAATTTAAAGAACACCTCCGAGGGCTCCGCTTTGATAGTGATGAAGTGGTGCAAACAGAGGTGAGGTTGTGCCTCCGTCAACGAAGTCATACGTTCTACCGTGATGGTGTCAACAAACTGGTCTCTCGTTGGGAGAAATTTGTTCGTGGCCAGGGAGAATATGGTTGGTTGGTTAGTGGGATTGAAGGGACCAGATTGCGAGGGCCATCGGTCCCGGGAGAATATGTTGAGAAAGGCATACGTAAATATGATACACAAAGAATCAAAGATGTCGAATGTTAATAACGTTTATTTTATTAAAAAACTTTGAGATTTTTCACATAAAAAATTGGGACGTATCGATTTCATGACCTCTCGTAACATAGAATGTGCAGAAGAACTTCCCTCTCTTCTAACAGCGGTGTATCGTAATTCTCTGGAGGAGCAAAGTGTTCCCAATGATTGGAAAAAATGCATTGGTCATTCCCATTTTCAATAACCATCTAACAGAAGCACAAATATATATCCGTTCATCTCTGACGTCGGTTTGTTGTGAAGATTTGGAGCAAGTCACGCTTCCATATAACGACACTTCTAGAGATCGGAAATTTCCTCGCCAGGGATCGACATGGATACCCAGCTGGTTCCGTTTGTCCACGAGACCCAGAAAGCAGTAGACACCAATGCACAGATGGACGCCGTGTTTTTCATCTTTCGTAAGACGTTCAGTACAGCTCCGCGTTCATTAAGCGAAATGAAAAAAAGAAAAAAAACAAAGAGCTCACGGAATATCAGACCACCTCTGTGCTTGGGTTCAAGAGTTTCAGAGTTTCCAACAAACAGAACACAGGATGTTACTCTCAATGTAGAGAAGTTTCCAGAAGTAAAAGTAACTTCGGTCATACCCCAAGGGAGTGTTGTAGGTAAATTACTTTTCGCAACATACAGTGTGTAACTAATATAGTAGACTTATAGTAGACACGTCGGTAGTTTCATGAGGCTTTTCGCAGATGATGTCATAGTACACAGAGAAGTCGCTACGCTAGAAAATTTTACTGAAATGCAAAAAGACCTCAGAGGATCGACGCTTGGAGCAGGTAGTGGCAACTCATCCTCGACATTAACGAACATCGGTTAAAAATAGACTGGAAGACCCATTACTGTGTGATTATACGATTGCAGAACAATCATTTAAATCAGTTACTTCCACAAAATACGTAGTAATATGCGTACTGTGCGTTTTAAAGTGGAACGACTACATACAACTTACAGCAAGGAAAGCAGATTCCAGACTGAGATACATTGGAAGAATCCTCAGTCCGTTAACGAAGGAGGTAGCTTACAAAGCTCTTGTTCGACAGTACTTTGAATACTGCTCCTCACTAATCCAGATATCACTTACGTATGCATATTTTGGCAATAGTATGCGTTTAAAGCCCGCAGTAGACGTAAAATGTCGTCCGAAATTGTACTGTACGTTTTCTCGCAAAATTATTTTCAACGGTTAGTTCAGGAAACCACTCGAAGTGTAAAAGATTAAGGAAACATAGTTGACCTCTTAGTAACCAATGATTTTGACAGTATTGAGCATCATGATGGATAGAAGGATTGGTGACAACAAGGCTGTTGTAGTGAGACTGAATATCGTAACATCCAATCTCACCAATAATAAGTACAAAGTACATCTTTTTTTTTTTTAAAGAAGACAAAACTGGACATCTTTCTAAGAGACAGTCTGCTTTCTTTCCAGGATGACTATGTAAGCGAAGGCTGGATGTGGTTTGAATTCAAAGAAATTGCATCGACAGCAATTGAGAGATATGTACCAACGAAATTAATTGAGATGGCACTGGCCCACCTTGGCACACAAAACGGTTCGAAACACTTGGAGAAGCAACGAAAAAAGCATGCAAAATGTAAAAGAACGCAAAATCCCCAGGTTTTTACAGAAACTCGAAATTAAGCGCGAACTTCAATGCGATTTTTTTTTAATTTTTTTTTATAGTTCACGCAACAAAATTCTGAGTCTAAATCTAGCAGGAAGCTCGAAGCGAATCGGGTCGTATGTAAAGTACAAAATGGTTCAAATGGCTCTGAGCACTATGGGACTTAACTTCTGAGGTCATCAGTCCCCTAGAACTTAGAACTACTTAAACCTAACTAACCTAAGGACATCACAAACACCCATGCCCGAGGCAGGATTCGAACCTGCGACCGCAGCGGTCGCGTGGTTCCAGACTGTAGCACCTAGAACCGCTCGGCCACACCGGCCGGCCTGTAAAGTACACCTCCGGCAACACGAGATTATTATCTTCACTGCGTGACAACAATGCCGATATCACAGATGAAAGTGCCACTAAAACGAAGTTACTAATTACGGTTTTCCGAAACTCCTTCACCAAAGGAAACGAAGTTAATATTCCTGAATTCGAATGAAGAACAACAGCGAACGTCAGTGACGTACAATTAGATATCCAAGTCAAGGTCCGTTCAGAGTATGCTGATACAATAGCTACATACTTACCAATGTATCTTGGGTTCCCCAAGGAAGTGTTGTGGCCCTCTCCTGTTCCTGATCTACATAAGCAATTTAGGAGGCACTCAGAGCAGGTAGTCCTGTTGGATAGTTTGCAGACGTTGGTGTCGTTTACCGTCTGGTATAGTCTTCATATGATGAAAACGAATTCCAAAATGATTTAGACAATATACCTGTATGATGCAGAAAGCGGCAGTTGACGCTAAATAATGAAAAGTGTGAAGCTGTACACATGACTACTAAAAGGAGTCTGATAAATTTTCGTTACACTATAGATCACTCAAGTCTGAAGGCTGTAAACTCTTCTAAGTGCTTGTTGTTGTTGTTATGGTCTTCAGTCCGGGGACTGGTTTGATGCAGCTCTCCATGCTACCCTATCCTGTGTAAGCTTCTTCATCTCCCAATACCTACTGCAACAAACATCCTTCTCAATTTGCTTAGTGTATACATCTCTTGGTCACCCTTTACGATTTTTACCCTCCACGCCCCCCCCCCCCCCAAATAATAAATTCGTGACCCCTCGATGCCTCAGAACATATCCTACCAACCGATCCCTTCTTCTAGTCAAGTTGTGCCACAAAATTCTCTTCTCCCCAATTCTATTCAATACCTCCTCATTAGCTACGTGCTCTACCAATCTAATCTAGAGCATTCTTCTGTAGCACCAATTCGAAAGCTTCTACTCTATTCTTGTCCAAACTATTTATCGTCCATGTTTCACTTCCATGCAAATACTTTCAGAAGCGCCTTCCTAACACTTAACCTATACTCGATGTTAACAAATTTATCTTCTTAAGAAACGCTTTCCTTGCCGTTGCCAGTCTATAATCTCTCTACTTCGATCATCATCAGTTATTTTGCTCCCCAAATAGCAAAACTCATTTACTACTTTAAGTGTCTCATTGCCTAATCTAACTCCGTCAGCATCACCTGACTTAATTCGACTACATTCCACTATCGTCGATTTGCTTTTTTTGATGTTCATCTTATATCCTCCTTTCAAGACACTGTCCGTTCCGTTCAACTACTCTTCCAGGTCCTTTGCTGTCTCTGATAGAATTACATTATCATAGGCGAACCTCAAAGCTTTTATTTCTTCTCCATGGATTTTAATTCCTACTCCGAAATTTTCTTTTGTTTCCTTTATTGCTTGCTCAATATACAGATTGAGTGACATCGGGGATAGGCTACAGCCCTGTCTCACTCCCATCCCAACCACTGCTTCCCTTTCATGCCGTTCGACTCTTAAAACTGCCATCTGGTTTCGTTACAAACTGTAAATAGCCTTTCGCTCCCTGTACTTTACCCCTGCCACCTTCAGAATTTGAAAGAGAGTATACCAGTCAATATTGTCAAAAGCTTTCTCTAAGTCTACAAATGCTAGAACGTAGGTTTGCCTTCCCTTAATCTATCTTCTAAGATAAGTCGTAGGGTCAGTATTGCCTCACGTGTTCCAACATTTCTACGGAACCCAAACTGATCTTCCCCGAGATCGGCTTCTACAAGTTTTTCCATTCGTCTGTAAAGAATTCGCGTTAGTACTTTGGAGCTGTGACTTATTAAACTGATATTTCGATGATTTTTCACATCTGTCAACACCCGCTTTCTTTGGGATTTGAATTATTATATTCTTCTCGAGGTCTGAGGGTATTTCGCCTGTCTCACACATCTTGCTCACCAGATAGAATTTTGTCAGGACTGGCTCTCCCAAGGCTATCAGTAGTTCAGTTCTAATGGAATGTTCTCTACTCCCAGGGTCTTGTTTCGATTTAGGTCTTTCAGTGCTCTGTCAAACTCTTCACGCAGTATCATATCTCCCATTTCATCTTCATCTACATCCTGTTCCATTTCCATAATATTGTCCTCAAGTACATCGTCCTTGTGGAGATCCTCTATATACTCCTTCCATGTTTCTGCTTTCCCTTCTTTGCTTAGAACTGGGTTTCCATCTGAGCTCTTGATATTCATACAAGTGGTCCTCTTTTCTACAAATATTTCATAAATTTTCCTATAGGCAGTATCTATCATACCCCTAGAGTGAGATATGCCTCTACATCTTTACATTTGTCCTCTAGCCATCCCTACTTAGCAGTTTGCACTTCCTGTCTATTTCATTTTTGAGGCGATTGTATTGCTATTTGCCTGCTCCATTTACCGCATTTTTTTTATTTTCTCCATTCATCAAATAAATTCAATATATCTTCTGTTACCCAAGGATTTCTGCTAGACATCGGCTGTTTACCTACTTGATCCTCTTGTAACTTCACTATTTCATCCCTCAAACCTACCCATTCTTATTCTACTGTATTTCTTTCCCCCATTCCTGTCAATCGTACCCTAATGCTCTCCCTGAAACTCTCTAAAACCTCTGTTTCTACCAGTTTATTCAGGTCCCATCTCCTTAAATTCCCACCTTTTTGCAGTTGCTTCAGTTTTAATCTACAGTTAATAAATAATAGATTGTGGTCAGAGTCCACATCTGCCCCAGGAAATGTCTTACAATTTAAAACCTGGTTCCTAAATTTCTGTCTTACCATTATGTAATCTATCAGAAACTTTCCAGTATCTCCAGGCCTCTTCTATATATACAACCATCTTTCATGATTCTTGTACCAAGTGTTAACTATAATTAAGTTATCCTCTGTGCAAAATTCTACCAGGCGACTGCCTCTTTCTCTTCTTACCCCCATTCCATATTCAACTGCTACATTTCCTTCTCTTCCTTTTCCTACTATCAAATTCCAGTTACCCATGACTATTAAATTTTCGTCTCCCTTTATTATCTGAATAATTTCTTTTATCTCATCATACATTTCATCAATCTCTTCGTCATCTGCGGAGCTAGTTGGCATATAAACTTGTACTACTGTGATAGATGTGGCATTCGTGTCTATCTTGGCCACAATAATGCGTTCACTATGTTGTTTGTAGTAGCTTAACCGCACTCCTTTTATTATTCATTATTTTACCTACTCCTGCGTTACGCCTTATTTGATTTTGTATTTATAACCCTGTATTCACCTGACCAGAAGTCTTGCTCCTCCTGCCACCGAACTTCACTAATTCCCACTATATCTAACTTCAACCTATCCATTTCCCTTATTACGTTTTCTAATCTACCTGTTCGATAAAGGAATCTGAGATTCCACGCTCCGATCTGTAGGACACCAGTTTTCTTTCTCCTGATAACGACGTCTTCTTGAGTTGCCCCTGCCGGGAGATCCGAATGGGGGACTATTTTACCTCCGAAATGTTTTACCCAAGAGGACGCCATCATCATTTAATCATACAGTAAAACTGGATGCCCTCGGGAAAAATTACGGCTGTAGTTTACCCTTGCTTTCAGCCGTTGGCAGTACCAGCACAGCAAGGCCGTTTTGGTTAGTGTTACAAGGCCATATCAGTCAATCATCCAGACTGTTGTCACTACAACTACTGAAAAGGCTGCCGCCCCCTCTTCAGGAATGAGGGACTGATGACCCTGCTGTTTGGCCCCTTCAACCTCAACCAACCAACCCACCTCTTCAGGAACCACACGTTTGTCTGGGCTCTTAACAGATATCCCTCCATTGTGGTTGCGCCTACGGTACGGCTATCTGTATCGCTTAGGCACGCAATCCTCCCTACCAACGGCAAGGTCAATGGTTCATGGGGGGACTAAGTGCTTACGGATTACAATTACTTAGATTGGGAAGATCATACAGATAATGTTATGGGAAAGCAAACCAAAAACTGCGATTTATTTTCAGAACACTTAGAAAATGCTTACACCGCACTTGACCACCTTCTTCTGGAGTTATGGTGTGGGATCCGCATCATTTGGGGAGGGCGACGAAAAGGTTCAAAGAAGGGCAGCTCTTTTTGAATTATTGTGCATAGAGGAAGAGTACCACGGACATGATTCGTGAACTGGTGTGACAGTCATTAACGCAAAGCCGTTTTTCGTTGCAGGATCTTCAACTTTCTCCTCGTATTGCGAACATATTCAGTTGGTGCTCACCTACACAGAGAGATATGACCGTCGTGATGAAATAATGGAAGTCAGAGCACTCGCAAAAGATTTAACTTCCCGTTTTTCCCGAGCGCCGTTAGAGAGTATAACGGTAGCATGAATTTTGTTCGACGAACCAACTGTCAGGCACTTAATCGTGAACTGCCGAGTAATCATGTACATGTAGCCGTAGATACGTTAAGACGCTTACAGTGCCATCTATTGGTAATTTTATTCTTCCAGTGACGTTGCCTTGTGCCAATAATACGTTGTTCCAATTTGACGTCATTCTGAGAAGTGGTTCTGCTTCTACAGCGTTTTAAAATTGGAACTTTATAATTACAGACACCATGTATATCATCATCGTGCTTGAGATTTCTGCCACTGCAACTCAATTTATTTTTCTGCGGT
This sequence comes from Schistocerca americana, assembly GCF_021461395.2. Lineage (NCBI taxonomy): Eukaryota > Metazoa > Arthropoda > Insecta > Orthoptera > Acrididae > Schistocerca > Schistocerca americana. The sequence goes on from NC_060121.1 coordinate 401,348,885, forward strand.
GCTTGCGCATTATTTGCAGTCGATGTCAGAGAGGTTTGCCGCGAGCACGCTACGGCGCTCGCAGTCTGTGGCCGTAGCGGGAGTCAGGCAGCGATAGCTGGTGCGCGGTGTGCAAGAAAGGAGAGCCACGGTCCGCTGGTGCAGCTGGGTGAGCGGCCACCGCGCCGGCCGGACTGTGTGTCGAAGCTGTGGCCGCAACCGCAGAGCACGAACGGCAGCCATAAGCTGCGCGCCCCGCGCACCGAGTGCAAGCTCTTTGCTTGTCTGCCACTTCTCGGTATCAGGGGCGGAGGGCTGGACCACGTGGCTGTAGTGGAACAACAGGCATAGGGAACACGCTGCCGGTCTGCTGCTGCCTCGATGCCGCGTATCGAATACAGCGTCACCAGACGGGCGCTGTACATTCACCAGCAACCGATGCAATCTCTCGGCACGGCATTTTCTCGTTGTTCTGGAGCACGGTGCCTGGGGGCCATTAGTATGGTGCTCAGCTGAGGCTCCTGCATGCCGTCTATTTGTGTGAGCGACGTTGTTTTCTCGGTCATTGTCATTTGTATGATTTTGTGTTTCTTGGGGTTTCAGCTGTCATCCGTGTCATCTTCGTGTTGGTGTTGCCTACCGCACATGAGTTAGTGACGTGTTAAACTGTGTATGTCAGTTCCTTGGTCTCTCGTGTAAGTGATAGGGCCTGTTATGTAAGGCCATGTTTCGTTCTCGCTAGCTTTTGTTGGAATTAGTGTTATGGGTGGGTTCTTTTTTTATTTATGTCTGTAATCGTGTGTTTTAGTGCTGCAAAGGACTATCATGCATCTTTGAGAGGTTGAAATTTCCAGTGTCTCAATTTAACAAGTATAAATATTGTGTACGTTCTTGTGCAAAAGTTTGTGACTACAGATTAACTGTGAGCATCCTTTTCCCTTTCGTTCCTTTTTTGAGTTATTAGGAAGAGATCAGGTTAGTTAAGACCATTCTTCTTCAAAACATGGTTCCTGTTGATGTAATAATTTTTAATTAATATCTTCTCACTATTTATTGGGGACATAAACATATATTTTTACGCAGGGACCATTTCTTACCAGTGCTCCCGACACAACATATCTCTGGAAACAGAGATAACTGCATTACATTGGCAACAAATTACAAAAGACAATTTAAGAACACTAGACGACGTAAACATTCACATTCCAAGCAACCAAATATTGGTTAGTACTAGGGTGCGCAAAATCTTAGATAAAAATGAAGATTTTAGTGTTGGACATCCATGAAAACAACGTCATCATTCACATATCATCATATCCCCCTTATATAGAAATGCAAGCAACATTTAGAAACAGGCTACACAGGGCATTTGTAATTTTATTAATGGGTTGTTCTCTTCAGCAAAAAATACAGTCCATTAAAAAAGAAACATGAATCAATAGAATTATAAAGTAAGTTAATTAAACACATTCCGTAACTCAAGCAAGGAAATATAGTTGTGGAGACTATGCACTAAAATAAAATGTTCCACGTGGAAATATTTCTTAACATGTAATCAACTTTTGAGGAAGTCAAGTTTTCACATACCTCTGGGCAGTAACGATAGACTGAGAAAACATCTAATGTACGGCATATACGTCCTTCAGCATCCGCTATAACACTTTAAAGAGCTAAAAGCTCACAATGGAAACAATGAGCAATTTTGCTGAGAGATTTAATTGCATTTTGCAGCTACGAAGTTTTAAGAAACTTCGTTGCTATCCACTGCTAGTTATTTATTCGTGGCCGGCCGCTGGTGGCCGAGCGGTTCTAGGCGCTTCAGTCTGGAACCGCGCGACCGCTACGGTCGCAGGTTCGAATCCTGCCTCGGGCATGGATGTGTGTGATGTCCTTAGGTTAGTTAGGTTTAAGTAGTTCTAAGTTCTAGGGGACTGATGACCTCAGATGTTAAGTCCCATGGTGCTCAGAGACATTTGAACCATTTATTTATTCGTATTTGTTCGTCGAAATTAACAGTAACGTGTATATCCTAACCCGTTACATTTATGTATCTTGTACAGAGTTTATGTCTTTGATTGTAGGAAGTAGGTTCATTCTAACCGCTTTGTAGCTTAAACTTTCTCTAATTGTTTCACAGGTAAGGTTTATATCATATACCATCTTTAAGTTAAAGCTGCGAATTGATGCTGTATTGTCCCATGTATTGAACTGCTTTTGTTTCCTGAGGAATCGCACTCTAAGTAATAAGGAAATGCTTCGTTTGGCAATAATAATTTGTTTCTATCGTTGTTTCACACATGCTCTACATAACTTAGATTTGGTTTAAAACACACACTGAGACAACACGGAGGGACAAATTTGAAAGAAAAATAATCTTGACCTTCTTGAGTTCCACAACTGAATCTTGTAAATATTAATAAGAAGTCTCCGTAGCTGTATTACAACACATTTGTTATATTACGAAAGGTTTCGTTCGAGAGACGATCATTAGGTTACACTGATATTAGTCTCCCAAGAAATCCCCACAGAAGGGAGGGATTTGTTACGAGACTGTTGGCAGTGTAACCTAACGTTCATGTGAATGAAACCGCTCGTGACGTAATAACTGTGTATCAGTACAGCTGTGTTTGTTTTTTACTAATATTGAAATTTCATGTACATACATACTCCGCAAGCCACCACATAGCAAATAGCGGAGGCTACTTTGAAGGTGTCACGCCGTCACTAGTGATAGTGGATCCGTGGGGTCAGCACAGACATAGCGCACAGTTTACCGTGAAGATTTTTACGAGTGAAAGTATCCGTAGAATGAGCTTACCGTTGGTAGCTGGATAGTCTCGATACAGTTCCCATTGACGTTTGTAGATCCTGAAGAACATCTTATGGGGGCCGCTATGGCTGAGTACGAACGCGCCCCCAGTGGTGGGACTTCGGCCTCCTGTTTGACAGCGGACGCAGCCGACAGGAGTACAACCACACACAGCACGAGAGGCGACCACATGTTGCCCGAGTACTGTCTCAGGCGGCAGTGACAGCAAGGGCACCTTCCCGCTCGCTTTAACAACCACCAGTTTCGAAGTGGAGGCCACCGGGTTAGCTTTTGCACACAATCCGGTTTTCGCGGGCAACTCGTAGCACTTCCTTATACACTGAAGCGCCAGAGAAACTGGTATGGACATGCGTATTCAAATACAGAGACATGTAAACAGGCAGAATACGGCGCTGCGGTCGGTAACGGCTATATCAGACAACAGGTGCTGGCACAGTTGTTTGATCAGTTTTTGCTGCTAGAATGACAAGATTTAAGTGAGTTTGAAGTTGGTTTCATAGTCGCGCATGAGCGATGGGACATAGCATCTCCGTGGTAGCGATGAGGTGGGCATTTTCCCGTACGACCATTTCACGAGTGTACCGTGAATACCAGGAACCTGCTAAAACATCAAATCTCTGATAACAGTGCGGATGGAAAAAGATCCTGCAAGAACGGGATCAACGGACAACTGAAGAGAGTCATTCAACGTGACAAAGGTTCAACCCTTCCACAAATTGATGCAAATTTCAATTCCGGGCCACCAACAAGTGTCAACGTGCTAACCATTCAACAAAACATCATCGATATGGACTTTCGAAACCGAAGGCCCACTCGTGTGCTTTATGCATCGCCTGGGCGCGTCGGCATTGACATTGGACAGTTCATGACTGGAAACATGTTGTCTGGTCGTGCGAGCCTCGTTTCAAATTGTATCGAGCGGATGGACGTGTACGGGTATAGAGACAACCTCATGACTCAATGGACCATGCATAATAGTAGGGGACTGTTTAAGCTAGTTGAGGCTCTGTAATGGTGTTGGGCGTGTGCAGTTCGAGTGATATGGGAGCCGTGATGCGTCTAGATACGACTCTGACAAGGTGACACCTACGTAAGCACCCTGTCTGAACTCCTGCATCCATTCATGTCCTCTGTGCGCTGCGTCAGACTTGGGAATTACGGCAGGACAATGCGACACCCCATACGTCCACAATTACTGCCGAGTAGTTCCACAAACACTATTCTGTATTTAAACACTTCCGATGGCCACCAGACTCCTCAGACATGAACATTATTGAGCACATCTGGGATGCATTGCAACGTGCTGTTCAGAAGAGATCTCCACTCCCTCCTACTCTTACTGATTTATGGTCAGTTCTGCAGGATCCGTGGTGTCAGTTACCTCCAGCCCTACCTCAGACATTAGTCGAGCCCTTGCCACGTCGTGATGTGGCACTCCTGCGAGCTCGCGCGAGTCCTACACGATATTATGCAGGTGTACCAGATTGTTTGGCTCTTCAGTGTATTTTCAGCGCAGCGCGGCGGGATTGCAAGTCCGTTTTCATTTTTAGCAATTTCGATCATTCACAGTCACCATGTAATCGTATATACATCACATTGCTTTAACTTTTTGTCCATATACAACATATTTAATATTTTCGTCATTTTTGTGTTCCGATAGGAGCATTTTTCAGCTGGTTCACATGTTTTCCCTGCTACAGCATGGCATCTCAGTCATACGAAAAGAACCTTATGGGTTAATAAAATTTTGATTGTTTACTCGTGTGAAATTGAAACAACACAAAACTAATTTGACACCTCGGACAAGATATTGTTTGCATAAGAATTTTGCCTGTGCTTCAGTACTACAACGTGAGGTTCCAAGGACTCTACTGATGATAACGGAGACATCTCACAGAAAATTTCTCCGTGCTACGTCACTCACAAGAATTTTACGTGCGTATTTTATGTGTACAAGTAAGATAACCTTGAGCATCGGAGACGGATAAAGATATCAAGACAAGTTTCGAAGTTGTTTGAGATCGGCTTCTTAGGAATGTACCGTAAAATTTTCAGGAATTTGCTGTGCATGATCGTCTTAGAATCAGAATCAGAAAAAACACGTTTTTAGATGTTTCCCGAATACGGATAAATATTTACGAAAAGGGAAAATAGAGCGTCTAGATAAATGCCCACAGAATAAGCCGTTAAAATTTGAGCAATTTGCTGAAGTTAGATACTGACATATCCCCTGCTAACGGCGAAGAAATGGTGAAAAACGTTTTTTCTGGTTTTCTCTGGAACCGCCCAGGAACTAAATGGCGTCTCCATAAGCCACTTGGGACCGATAATCCTGTACTTTCGTCCCTTTATACCCCAAACCAACCAACCATAATCCGCTTGAAACTTGACCCTTACCGTTATATCGCCAATAGAACACAGCCTTTACTCTGTTTGAAGCAAAAATTTATGTACGACGCGGTATTCACGCTGATTTCAGCGATCAGCTCTTCTTGACGAGTATAGGATAACCATTTCATTCCTTGATACATATTCTGAAACATTACTAAAGTGGAGTTTTTTCTCTTCCAGTTCTTTTAATCTCACGACTAACAGAACTGTATTTAATGCAAGTCCAGCTGCTAAGGAAGAATGAGCCCATGACACCGCGGCTGAATCTCGAAAATGTATTTTAGTAAGAAACTGAAAGTACAAAGATTACGCACAATTCAAATTTGTTTGTTGCCAAAGGCGTGCTATTTAAATTTGTGAAGTACTGTGTAACTGTGGCTAAGAGAAAAATGCGTTGACACGACCATACAGCTTGACTTCACCTTTGTTTTGACAGCAGTTTTTCTTGTCATCGGGTAGATCAAACCGTTGCAGCAGTTAAAGAGAATTTCGCGATTTTCCAGTTCACATACAGTTTTTGAAATGCTAGTCTCCATACGAACTTATGAATTAAAGCGCATCTACAAGAAAACGTTAACTGCAGTGTACTGATATGATCATTCTAAATAGATGTCGTGGAATGATTTCTCCATTTCATGATGTACGCCTACAAGAGCCTAAGGATAATCATATCCACATCGGTGTATATAACATTAACATGCTTCGTGAAAAGATGTTAGCTGATACCTTTAAAATGGAAATATTTTTCAGATTTTTTGACTTATTCCACATCCATTAGGACAATTTTTTCACTTGAGATCTGGGGCAGGTATATTAGCAAATCCGTTTCTCTTTCTAAATATTCTTGTTTTCTCACATGTTCTGCATCCTGGAATATCTCCTCACTATAAATCTATTTGAACAAAAATTATATATAATCTAATATAATTTAGTAATGGTTGCAAGTTATCTGTGTATGATCGTTAATGAATTACTCACCAAGGAACCCAGATGGTTGTCACTGACTTTTCTAAGGTCTACATTCTGGTTAAGATGTGGAGTGAACTTCAGTGCACACCGTGTTGGTTTTTCAAATAACTTCGGGAATGCAGCAGGGTGACGTTATCGACCACCTCCGGTATTTCGACAGGGGCACAACCTGTCATTCAAGGAATAACTTAAGTAGGAAATGGGTGTAAAAAAGGATCTGGATTCTCTGTTCGCAGAGAAACTCTTGAAAGATAAAACACACACACACACACACACACACACACACACACACACACATACATACAAACACACTGAAAAACATGAGAGCCAACACAAACCAAAGATGACTGACGTCAGAAGTTATCGATAGTGAAATTATTAATCAACAGTATTTAATCTGGCAAGGGAGGGAGCGGCGGTCCGGCAGAAAGTGAAACAAAAACAACCTTTTCTCTTTCTAACGTTACATGCTAATTTAATTTCAACTCCTCCTTAATAACACCACCCCAATATCTGGAAGTCCACGCCAGGCTCTCCATGTTATTACACAGGAGAGCTAAAGAAACTGGTCCAGCTGCCTAATATTGTGTAGGGCTCCCGTGAGCACGCACAAGGGCCGTAGCACCACAGGAGTGCCACATTACGACTTGGCATGGACTCGATTAATGTCTCAAGCCGTGCTGGAGTGAAGTGACACCATGAATCCTGCAGGACTGTCGATAAGTCCGTAAGTGTAGAAGGGGGTGGAGATTTCTTCGAACAGCAAGTTCCAAGGCATCCCATAAATACTCACTAATGTTCATGTCTGGGGAGTTTTGCGGCCAGCGGAAGTGTATAAACTGAGAAGAATGTTCGTGGAGCCACTCTGTAGCAATTGTGGACGTGTGGGGTGCCACATTGTCCTGCTGGAATTGCCCTAGTCCGTCGCAATGCACAATTGACATGAATGGATGCAGGTGATACGACAGGGTGCTTAAGTACGTGTCACCTTGTCAGAGTCGTATCTAGATGTATCAAGGGTCCCATATCACTCCAACTGCACACGCCCCACACCATTACAGAGCCTCCACCAGCTTTAAAAGTATGGACTGATGAGGTTGTCTCGATACCCGTAGAGATCCATCCCCCATGCCCCTATACATCCATCCGCTCGATACAATTTCGAACGACACTCGTCGGACCAGGCAACATGTTTCCAGTCATCAACAGTCCAATGTCGGTAAGGACGGATCCAGGCGAGGCGTAAAGCTTTGTGTCGTGTATTTTTCAAGCGTACAGGAGTAAGCGTTCGGCTCCGAAAGCCCATATCGATGATCTGTCGTTGAATAGTTAGCACGCTGACACTTGTTGATGGCCCAACACGGAAATCTGCAGCAATTTGCGGAAGGGTTGCACTTCTGTCATGCTGAATGATTATCTTCAGTCGTCGTTGGTCCTGTTCTTACAGAATCATTTTCTGGTCGCAGCGATGTCGGAGATTTGATGTTTTGTCGGATTCCTGATATTCACGGCACACTCTTGAAATGGTCGTACGGGATAATAGCCACTTCATAGCTTCCTCGAGGATGCTGTGTCCCATCGCTCGTGCACCGCCTTTAACACCACGTTCAAACTCACTTAAATCTTGATAACATGCCACTGTAGCAGCAGTAACCGCTCTAACAACTGATCCACACTTGTTGTCTTACATAGGCGTTGCCGACTGCAGTGCTGTATTCTGCCCATCTACATATCTCTCTCTCTTTGAATACATCTGCCTATCCCAGTTTCTTTAGCATTTCAGTGCATATTCCATAGGATGAGCGGTGCCGAAACAATGTTCTGCAACGGCGGATTTTCTCGGCTGTTGTAAACTGATGTGAAGCTTATGCTCAATACACTGATCACCACAGTTCAAATGGCTTTGAGCACTATGCGACTTAACTTCTGAGGTCATCAGTCGCCTAGAACTTAGAACTAATTAAACCTAACTAACCTAAGGACATCACACACATCCATGGCCGAGGCAGGATTCGAACCTGCGACCGTAGCGGTCACGCGGTTCCAGACTGAAGCGCCTTTAACCGCACGACCACACCGGCCGATCGCCACAGTCCTCACAGTGTTATCAATGTATGAAATGCGGTAGACACTCGCTTTATTCAAACCAAGGTCATCCTTTACCGAACGTAAAAGGATCCTGATCTTATATGGTGGTCGAAAAAGGCATTTCAAAATACGACCAATCCTATTCGAAATGCTCCCTGTACCCACCTCGGTATTATCATCACTCACCCGGTGCACAGTTGATCGATAGTGCAGCTCACGCCTGATCTGTCTTTCAATAAAACCACACTGACGAAAGTTGATCTCGAGATGGGCTAACTCAGCTGACAAACTCTCAGGGTTCCGGATGACATGGGCCCTGTGAGCCAAGGTACAGAATATCCCTTCACATTGAGCCGAATGGTGACAGGTGTCAGCCTGCAGATGCGACCCAACGTACCATCATCCTTCCTCGTGATCAACACATCAAGGGAGGGGTGACAGCCATCTTTCCACTTCCATCGCGAGACAAATATTTGAGTGGATTGAATTCACGTGTTCGAAAAGTCGTTCCACTTCTCACTGCCACGAGACCAAACAACAAATATATTGTTTACGTTCTACAAAAAGCACACAGGCTTCAAAGCCACAGACTGCAAGGCACATTACGCGAAGTGTTCCATGCAGAAATCGGAAGTAACAGGTGGCAATCGGCTTCCCATCCAAACTCCATCTGTCCGCTCGTGGTACTGCTCTTTGAATAACAAGTAAGTGGAAGTCAACATATGTAGAAAATGTTTCGGTTTTTCAACACTAGATATAACCCCGGTCAGCCGTAACGTATTAGACAGGGGAACATCAATGAGGAGGGAGACCACGATGAAACTTACTAAAATATAAAGAATCATCCAAACGCATTCTCTCCATCGATGTAAGAAATCCGCCGTTATTAATTGTGATGCTCACACCGACCTACTATATTGTTCAACACGATATGTCGGAGCTCCTATGTTACAATCGGACGTAGAGGAATCCCTTCCATGTGGACCTTAGGAAGGCCATCCAACTTTAAGAGGTTCAGCTTAATCAGAATTAAAACATTTCATAGTGTTTTGCGAAAAGGAACATTACCTCATAGACCGTTAGTCTATCAAAACTTTTCGTGGGGTCACCACGGATCCTGTGATACGGTGAATCAGACAGTACTGCAGCTTTTGAAAGTAACCCTGCTTGTCCAAAACAAGGTAGCATTGTCTCTGTCTGTGGTTAAAATAACAATATACGGATCAGCCCTAAGCAGTCCTCTCAGTTGCTGTGATATTACTCTTGGGAGTCGTACCTCGGTCAACACATGACATGCCCCCCTCCTAACCTCCTCTGCAACATCAGGAAGCAGTTTAAAAGGATGCTATTCAATAGAACTAGTAAAATCAACCATTGACAAACTCTTGGGAGTCGTCGCAAAATTTAAACTTTTCCCTAGCAATGATAAAGCTGCGTCGTTAAATGCTTTCCCCGTGAGATTTTTCACAGAACGTCGAGGTATGTTATTAGAGTCACGGAAACGTTCAGACATCTCCATATGCTGAGTTGTTGTGACACAAATATTGTTGCAACGTTTGCCAAAGCTGGGTATCGTTTTACTTTCCTCCCGGCTACTGCATCGAGCAATGCGCAGTCGTAGTTCTTGTTCGTGACAGGATCCATTATACTCGTCGACAACTGGATTTTGTTTCCAAGGAATTTTTTCGGATTCATTTGATGTTTACGTACGAATTGTGTTTTTTCTTGTCATTGGCTGGACGGTTCTTCGTTGTCACACTGGGAATTTCATTATGTAACTGCCCGGCATTAATTGTTGTAAGCGAAATTCGGTAAGCAGTTTCATCTTTGTTTACTTTGATATGTTGTCGTAAGTGAACTTGACATTTATTTTGGATGTGTTCCACAACTGCTAAGTGCCACTTTGAGGGACTAATGATAAGGGTGTAGGATTCCCAAAACGCCAATCGAAGTACAGCACTTGTACGACTGAAAATTTTTTCTGAGTTTCTTTCTAGTAGGATTACGATTACTGAAATGATTTATTATTATTATTATTTTATTATGATTCCCTGCTAACGAGATGAAGGGTAATGGTAGCTTAACACTGTTCTTGCCAGTCAAATAGCCCACCCAATTGAATACCGCGCACAGAGAGCTTCCCTGGCTGAATAACTAGCAGGAGAGTCTACTTCCGGCATTCGCCTTACAATAAGGGGATAACTGTCTAAAATTTTTGGTCGATACCCTTGATTCTTGGAAAATACGGGGCGAATCCAGTTCAAATAGCGTCCAAGGATGATATAATTAGTCCTATAGGAGGCATGTGGGAATAATTTGGTGCAGTTTCAGTATTGGTAGGGCAGTGGTTTCATCACAGTGCTAGGATAAAATGGCGCTCTGTTCTTGTCACCCGCCAACTGCGAGGTTCGTGCAGTTATCCAATTTTTGTACGCTCAGAAACACTCTCCAGCAGAGATCCATCGCCAATTCGCTGAAGTACGAACCAATATTCACGATGAAGACTGTAGTGACCGACCGTCCACTGTGGCGCCAGAGCTGATGGAAAGTGCGCAGAAAGCAATTTTGCAGAACCGGCGCTTCACAGTTAGAGAACTCTCTCATCAGTTTCCCCAGATGTCTCGCTCGCTGTTGCATAATATTGTCTCCCGGTGGCTTGGTTTTCATGAAGTGAGTGTAAGACGGGTGCCAAGACAACTGAAAGATGAACATAAAACGTACGTCTTGCAGAAGCATTGATATTCCTACAGCGGGACGCAGAGAAAGGTGACGAGTTACTGGTGATGAAACATGGGTGTACATGCCAAGCTAGAAACAATAAAACGAATCATGCGGTGGTGGCATAGTAGTGCATTTGTGAAACAGGCAGCCTCCGTCAAATGAAATAAAAAAAAAATAGCGCACTGTCTTCTGTCCTACTGTACGAGATTATTTTACCGTTGCCGAGAGGGGAAAGCGTAAATATTGATCGATATTGTTAGACAATGGAAAATCTGAGGAGGGTCATCCATAATACGAGATGTGGGATGTTGTGCAAGACAGTGCAAGAACCTTTACAGCGGATACCACATGAAATTTGTTGAATTGATTTGGATGGGATACGTTGGACCCTCCACCCTACAGCCCCGAACTCGGCCCTATTGACTTTCACCTCTTCCGTCTTATGAAGCATGTTCTAGCAAGAAAACGTTTCCACAACGACGCTGAGTTGCAGAATGAAGTGACATCGTGGCTCTGGATGTTTTCAGCGACTCCTATCACGTGGGCTTACAACCGATGGTGTATCCTTAGGAAAAATGCCTCAACAGTGTTGGCGACTATGTCGAGAAGTAATCAGTGAACCACTGTAAATATTCTCACTTAGCGATGATTTTGTTTTCTTTATCGGTCATCGAAATTTAGTATCTGGAGGCACTTCGTGCTTTTCACTCTCTACACGGAAGGGCAATAATGCGCTACTTGAGACCATCCGTTCCTTCATCTGCCCCCCCCCCCCCCCCACCCTACCAGTTCCAAGTAAGCCATTAATAAGTTGCAGGAGGGTGAGCTGGTATCGAGGCACGGTCGTAGTGTTCCGTGTTATCCTGCCTCGCACGGATTTTTGTAATTCCGCCATCTACCATTCGCGGTCCTGTCTGTCAGAGTTACTCTCTCTAGCGGCTGTTTTCGAAGTCTGGCGTCTTATAGCAAAGAAAATGGTTCAAATGGCTCTGAGCACTATGCGACTTAACTTCTGAGGTCATCAGTCGCCTAGAACTTAGAACTAATTGAACCTAACTAACCTAAGGACATCACACACATCCATGCCCGAGGCAGGATTCGAACCTGCGACCGTAGCGGTCGCTCGGCTCCAGACTGCAGCGCCTAGAACCGCACGGTCACTCCAGCCGGCGTCTTATAGCAGCCAGGGTGTTTGCATTCTCTTTCATGACCAGTAGTAGTTGTGGTGATAGGTTTTCCTCGTTTCCTCGTTGTATCACTGAGGCGTGAAATTGGGAAATTTGTGGTAAGTGCCTACAGGACCACACTGCAGAGGTCATCGGACCCTAGGCTTACACGCTACTTAATCTAACTTAAACTTACGCTAACGACAACACACACACAGACACACACACACACACACAGACACACACACACACACACACACACACACACACATGTCCGAGGGAGGACTCCAACCTCCGACGGAGGGAGCCGCGCTTTAGACCGTGCTGCGAGACGTGAAGTCATATATTTATACCTTGTTGTAACACGCTATCCATCGCACCGTCATATCATATGCAGTGGAGTTGCTGTTTAGAAATGTTCCTAGTAGCAGAAGTCCTTCAAGTAATTCGTCCAGCTGTTCCGTCGTGGTTACTCGTTGGTCGAATGGTGGAAGCATCGGATAGAATTCTTACTTTCTACCAGCTGTAGTAAGAGTAGTTTCTCGTAGGGACCGGAAAGACAATGTCTCTGAGATTTCTTTGTGAGTTCAGTGTGTGTTTTCCGTAATTAGTTATGTATAACGTATTCTGAAATGCGTTGGCTTCACTGTGGGTGGTTTAGCAAACGACGCGAGTTCAGTGATTGTGGATACATATTGTTTGATTGGTCTGCGAGCTGTGTGTAGCAATTTTTATTAATATTCGTCGGTCTCATCAGGCGCGCCAGTGAGTGTGTGTGTTGCCGGCAGGTTTAGCCACCACGTGTAGTGATATCGTTCTTGATCGCTTTCGATTGCCGTTCGTAACGGGGTATTTACGATTGGCATATATACAAATCGTTTGGAGGTTTCGTTCTCGATAGTTTATTGTTGTTGCTTCACGCTCTCAGTTGTACATTGAGATCTGAGTTGCGCAGTCTGATTCAAATTCCTTATTTAATTTTCGTAATAATGGCTGCATTATTCCTGTAGTGAGTCCAGTTGCGTGCAACGAAACATGCTATGTGGTATGCCCTCGAAATAGGAGCGTTTTAAATTTTCTCCGCAATCACATGGCTTAATTACTTGCTTCTGGAATGCGAAGCTACGGACTAGCTTCTCTCACGTTCCGTCAGCCGCAGGTTGGGTTTTATTTGCTACGGCAAACATCGACAAGGTGTTGTCAAAGTGGCTTTGTGTTCCTGGTCTGTACTATATCACCGGTTCGAGAATCGGTTTACCTCATCGTGAGTGGTTCCGCAATGGTGTGTGATCTGTGATTAGACACACAAGTGACTTTTTTTGGGAGGGGGTGGGGGGGGGTGAGGGACAAACACATGAATGATTAGTGGCTTATAACTGGCCTGTCTGGTGTGCTATGTTGTTGTATTGTGCTCTTTGTGCCATCTGAAATGGTTCAAATGGCTCTGAGCACTATGGGACTTAACATCGGAGGTCATCAGTCCCCTAGAACTTAGAACTAATTAAACCTAACTAACCTAAGGACATCACACACATCCATGCCCGAGCCAGGATTCGAACCTGCAACCGTAGTGGTCGCGCGGTTCCAGACTGAAGCGCCTAGAACCGCTTGGCCACGCCGGCCGGCGTGCCACCAGAAATCTGATTTCTTATCTATGTGGTACTATAAGAGTAGTTAGTTATTAGTGAGGAAATAAGTGTTGCATGTAAATTTGAGAACAACGACTAGAAAATCACGCGTGCTTTTGTATCGTATCTTCGGCAACTATATTAAGACTGGAGGCAATACTCTGCCTTAGATGGTTACGCAGTAGTATTGTTCGACGACGTGGTTTGTGAGAGCCATGTCCGACACTATGAAACTTAACGGGCTGTATTTTATTATGGAAGAAGTGTGTCAGAACTCTCCATTACATTAATAACAATATATCCAACTTAACAATATTCTTTGCATTGCATAAGCACTCAGATATCGATAGCAACAATCTGAGGGTGAAACATGGGAGCGCGATTCCAAGCATTGTTGGGAGACGAGGTCTGTCTGCGAGAGAAGAAGCAGTAGCGTCGGTCGAGAGCTGAGAGAGAGAAGACGTGTCACGCTGCTCTCACGTCGGCGACGACAGACCTTACCACACTCAAGGTCTGATATCATTTATATAGCCAGGAGAGATTTAGATGGCTTAACTGCGCTTGAAGATGGAATTCAAGGTAAAATTCGCAACATAGCGCAAAATCAATTGCAGGGTTAGGCTCGTAATTACTTGTCCAAGTTTGCAATAATCCCATGTTATGCTTGTCAGTTAAAGAAGCCTCCTTAGCCTCCAGATAATAATAATTATTCTCCACATCTAAATAATATGTTGTGATTATGAAATGTTATGTAAATTAAATTGAAATAATTTGTTAATGTAGCATTTGCTAATCTGGTACTCAGCCGTCATTGTCTATTATTGGTTATGGGTTATGATGATTCTGAAGTTTTAAATTTTATTTACGGAATCCCTTCTTACAGGTTATTTAGTAGTTACCTGGACTCCTGTTTATTAAACTCATTCTTAGTAACAATACGCTTTTGCCGCTGCTGCTGCGTGCTGCTGCGAATTACTGTAAACCTCATGGTTCAAATGGCTCTGAGCACTATGGGACTCAACTGCTGTGGTCATCAGTCCCCTAGAACTTAGAACTAATTAAACCTAATTAACCTAAGGACATCACACACATCCATGCCCGAGGCAGGATTCGAACCTGCGACCGTAGCAGCAGCGCGGCTCCGGACTGGAGCGCCTAGAACCGCACGACCACCGCGGCCGGCAAACCTCATGGAAAAAGACAGCCATCTAAAGAGGTGAGTGCAAAACTTAGGGTCAAAACAGAGACACCTACACACCACAGTATGTCACGTACTCTAATCCAGTAAATTCCGTTGCACAAGTAAGATTCTGTATCACTTGTGAATTCTTATACAAAAACGCAGTTCAATAGCTTAGGTATTCATTGGTACAGGTTCATTTGTTCCTGTAGTTTTTCATATTCAAATACGCAGTCGGATAGCTTATCCAAGGTTAGTTTTAAGTTTTTCATGTAACGATCTGTTGAGGGCTTAAATGGCAATGAAACTGACACTCGTACAATACGCACACATTGCTACACCGGTTAGATAACGATTACTGACAGCTCAGGTTGCTTATCGAGTCCATTTTGACAGACGAACATAGGCACATATTGGTTGCATATACGTGACAGTTCATCTGTAATTATCCTGTTGCTTGGTTGTTGGATGAACGAGCATGTGACTGGTTTTCGCTGCCCCGTGTTCCTCTGTGTCTTGAGTGTTCCCTTCGTGATTTAGAAATTACTTGTCTATCGATCGGCGTATTGTTTCAGGATTGCCGTTGTATGTTTTGGCTGCTGCTAAAGAACGAGGTCCACGTTGCTTGTTGGGTGAACATTTCGTATACTTGTCCGTGTTGCTTGTTGTACGGATGTGTCCATATTTTGAAACTGAGCCGTTGTATTGCATAAGGAATAATGAATGTGCGTTCGTCGTCGACGTGGTACATTTTCCTCAGTGATGGTCTTAATCTTTCATATGCAACGACCTACACAGAACCGTTTTAATTGCTTTAGACAAAAGTGAGCCTGAGCAGATGGTTGCTCTTAAGGCTACTACTGCATGCCGGGTATTACTGTTAGTCAGGCTAGTGCACTCTTGTTATATGATAGTTAACTCCCCGCTTTAACTGGATCCCTAGTTAAAGTTGTAACCAGTCTTGAGTAGCTGAGTGATTAGTTAATAAGGCCTACTAGCATAGATATAAGTGACGTAAAGCTCGCTAAACGTGTTGTGGGAGCTCTAGCTCAAGTAGATGGGGGTAGCTTAGAGTGGCCGCTACTGTCTTCTAATGTTTGACAGCTTTTATTACTAACGCGGAAAACTGTTATGTAAATTCGTTGATTGTGAATCCTTGTTTCTTAACCATTTTGTATGTTACCTCCACGTTCAATATTTATTGTGGAGCTGCGCGGGATTAGCCGAGCGGTCTAAGGCGCTGCAGTCATGGACTATGCGGCTGGTCCTGGCGGAGGTTCGAGTCCTCCCTCGGGCATGGGTGTGTGTGTTTGTCCTTAGGATACTTTAGGTTAAGTAGTGTGTAAGCTTAGGGACTGATGACCTTAGCAGTTAAGTCCCATAAGATTTCACACGCATTTGAACATTTTATTGTGGCCAAAAAATTTTGTCAATATATTTCTGAGTACGTTGCCATAGTTCAACTGGCTGTTTCCGTGTGATTTTAAATGTCATCTGTTGGTGGTGTTGCTTGAAGTGAGGTCAAATTGCTTGTTCAGATAAGTTTCAGAATAAGAGTGCTTCCGTTTGTCTTCAGTCTCGCACTCACGATAGACAACCGGTGTTCACTGTCGTTGCTACCGAGGCAGCGTTGATCCCGCTGGGTGAGGTTTTCCGTCCGGCACTTCGCTCACTCCCAGGACTTCCGGCGTTCCTAATAGGCGTCGCATCTCAGGACTCGTTGATGGAATTTGAGAAAAGAAGAAAAAAAAATTGAGGAACAAAATTGTCAACCCAAGCGACCCTTATTCACAAACAAACCAGTGCCCGACTCCCCTCCTACACTCTCCGCCGTTTCAGGTGACCCATAGGAAATACTAAGAAGGGTTACTAGTTCAGGAATTCGCCTTGTAACAAAGAAAACATTCCCGAAAATCTTCGTCCTAGCTATGTGATGTGATCTATTTTTAAATCAATTCGTACTCCACCGACAACGGCCAAATAAGCCAAAAGGGAGAGTGTGACCAAATAAATAAGATCTGGCAGAACATGGGGAAGGTGCTTCCTACTTACTATCGTTGTCATGATCTATCAAGGACCGACACAAAAGTCACCTACAGTTATTTAATGTGGAACTTATCTCTAACAACACTAACAAGAAATCTTATACAACAGCCTCTCCGGATTAGCCTGGCGGTCTAAGGCGCTGCAGTCATGGACTGTGCGTCTCATCCCGGCAGAGGTTCGAGTCCTCCCTCGGGCATTGGTGTGTGTGTTTGTCCTTAGGATAATTTAGGTTAAGTAGTGTGTAAGCTTAGGGACTGATGACCTTAGCAGTTAAGTTCCATAAGATTTCACACACATTTGAACATTTTCTTATACGACCGAATAACTGAATGTTAACCTGTAAATTGCAGACAAATATCACCACACTTTTATGAACATAGAAGAACGAGTCAGAGAATCTTGAAGCCACGAAACGCCGAATATTTCTGGTTGAAAAGAAAGACAGCCAAAGTAAATATTCATTCCAGGGTTACGCCTTTCCTCTAATTCATAAAAAAATCGTAATAAAAATTGTAAAATAACTGCATGAAGGCCACGGAAAGAGCAACAGGATTTAACGTCCCGTTAACAATAACAGCCACAATACAAGTCTACCTTGTTCCTACAGCTAGCGTTGCGAGTAATGGGCCTTGTTTACATCCACACATGGTCTATGTAACTGTTACCACTGTCAGTCGCCTTGTATCGAGACACAAGTGTGAACGTATGGTCACCTACCTAATAGCTGCTATTTCCACCTTTGTCACAGATAACAGCGGCGACGCATCGTGGCACAGAAGGAGTGAGGTATTGGTAAGTCACTGGAGGGAGTAGGAACCACATCTGCACACACAAGTCACGTAATAACGGTTATTCCTGCGGAGGGAGGTGATCAGCACTGACGCCACGTTCACTCACACCCCAGATGTGTTCGATTGGGTTCAAATCTAGCGATCTGGGGAGCCAGCGCATCGGTTTCAACTCGCTACTGTGTTCGTTGAACCACTCCACAGCACTCCTGGCCTTGTGAATGGCATTATCTTGGTGAAAAATGATAATCCCGTCGGGAAACATGACGGTCATAAAGGGATGTACGTCGGCTGCAATCAATGTAGCCGACGTGGTGCCTTGCAAGAACTTCACTGGATCCATGAATGCCCACGTGAATGTTCCCCAGAGAATAATGTAGCCGCCGCCAGACTGTCTCCATCCCGCAGAACAGGTATCAAGGAGCTGTTCCCCTGCAAGCTGAGGATTCTTGCCCTCCCATCGACATGATGAACAAGTTATCGGCATTCATCACATCATGCAACGCCCAACCACTGTCGTAGTCATGTGCACAGTTCAGTCCTAGTTGCCGATGTCGTGCTGTTAACATTGGCGCATTCATGGGTCGTCAGCTTCAGAGGGCTATCGTCAGGAGTGTTTGGTGCGCTGTGAGTTCAGACACATTTGTATTCTGCTCAGCGTTGGAGTCTGATTATAGTTCCGCTGTAGTTAGCCGCCTATCCTGTTTTACCAATCTTCCCAGCCTACGACGTGCGATATCAGTAATGAGGGGTGGCCGTCGAACCCCACGACGCCTCGACGTGGTTTAACCTTGGTTTCGCCACGTGTTGAAGCCACTCACCACAGCACTCCTCGAACACCCGACAAGTCGCACAATTTCTGAAATGCTCGTGCGGGGCCTCCGGATCATTAAAATCTGCCATCGGTCATTGTCAGACAGATAGCGCGTCATTCTCTTCTACACAAGGACAGCACGAGCACTAATACTACACGCACTACGCGTGTGTCTGACTAATAGTAGGCCTAATTCTTTGCCAGGTGATGCTGCTATCACCTGGACGGTTTTATATCGATAGTGGGTCGGTGGTCATATGTTCTGGTTGATCAGTGTATATATGATATGTGGCTATAAATTACGTGACCATGACGACCTTCTACTTGAGTATGTACATGACAACAAGAGCGGTTCAGTTAAGCAGATTATGACGATGCGCAATGTCTCAAGGGGGATACACACAGAATTAAGTAATTGTTTCATAGATCTAAAAATGGCTCGTCAATGAGCTGAACCTATTTATCAACTAACGAATTTTTGCGAATTTTCTTACGCATTTTGTCCACTCATTTTGTACAATAACTAATCCTATTCTGTGTCACTGAAGCCTTCTGGCTGACCCATTCTCCTGTTACTGACACACTACTGACAACACAACACTCCCCATCTCGTTTTATGCTGCGGGCGCGCGTCTCGTGGTATCCATTGGTCGATTCCGCATTTTATAGGGTGTACCAATGCCTTTGACCAGCTAGTGTACTTGCTACATCCAACATTTATTGAAAGAATTTAGTCTCATAATTTTTTTCGTATTTAATTTATTTTCAGTCTAGCAGCTCTTTATTTCATGCTTTCCACATTAAAATATGTATTTTCACTAGATTGTCACGTAAGGTACTTAACTAAACCTGTTCTGATTTTTTATCAGTACTGTAATATCGACCGTTAATTAGATTTGCGTACTGACATACGAACAAGAAAATCGGTAATTTCCACAATTCTAAAGGAAAAATTACTGTATTTCGAATACTTCGTGATTCATACAACATAACATTTTATTCAGTGAAGTAGCTGTAGCAATATTAGCAGGTCTTCCTCGTCACTTAGTTCCTATAAGTGTTGAGGAGTATTAGGAGTATTTCTGTTTCCTTCCTATGTTTCTTTTTTATCAGCTACTTTTAGTGTGGGATCCTGTGCTCTTATGTATTTATATTCTTCTTTGTTTACCTTCTCAAGTGCAACGAAAAACAACCAAATTATTGTCCAGAAGATTAATTATGGAAAAACTTCTCAACATCTAGATAAACAACTGATCAACACAACCAGCAGGTGCGGATTTCAGATAGTTACCGATAAACTGTAGTTTAGACACAACAAAGATAACAAACCTAATAAATTTTCAAATTCGGGTGTCTATAAAATACATTGCGATGACTGCGGGAAATTTTATACTGGAAAGAAAGGTAGAAATTTTAGTGTTACGGTTAGAGAAAGTACACATCTGCAGAAAAAAAAAACTGCATTTGGATAATACCCGACTGAAAACAGGTATATGCTAACCAACATAGATATTTGCGCGAAATAGCGTCTATTCAATGTTCAGCAATCTAAGGAACTGAGAAACAACATACAAATAAAACGAGCTTCCACAGACACCATATTTTTCACTATATGACACGCTCTTGCAGTTGTTGCGGGCTCTAATTCTTCCTGTCCAACTGTTTTCTTTCCCTGACCCCGAACTGAAAACGTTTTCTTAGCTCTTTCTTCACGAGTCCACTGTGCCTGTGGCTTCTGGCGTGTTTCGAGATGGTACTTTCTGTTCTTCATTAGATACGATAAATGTCGCAGACAACTGTTTGAGAGCTATTGTTTATAATTTTAAGTGACTTTTCCTGGGGATCCATGTTTAAGCTCTAGCTCCTTTTAATTACATTTTTAACTCATCCTATTTTGGTTCATAATATACATCGTATCTCCTTAACGAAACTAAATCAAACTCCGCCCAAACAGATCATGAGGGACCAATGGTACCGACCGGCTGCCGTGTCATCCTCAGCCCACAGACGTCACTGGATGCGATTACGGATGGGCATGAGGTCAGTACACGGATCTCCCGGCCGTAGGTCAGTTTACGAGAGCGGAGCCACTACTTCTCAGTTTAGTAACTCCTCACTTTGCCTCACAAGGACTGGCTGCACCTCGTTTTCCAACAGCGCTCGTAAGACCTTATGGTCAGCCATCCAGATACTAGCCCAGCTCGACAGCGCTAAACTCCGGGGACCTGACGGCAACCGGTGTTACCAATGTGGCAAGGTGGCAGCGGCCACGTAATGTACCGTAAGAGGCCATTGGTTATACTGCTTACGGGCAGTGACACCTAGCGGCCAAGCCCCTTCACCTTTTGTACGGTATTTATAAGCACAGTGTGTTAACGAAGGCTCTACATCATGACCTGTGAGTTATTATTACTATTCTACGTTTTCTTTCTTTCTTTCTTTTTTTTTTCAATATGACGGTGCCAGTCATGCCTATGAAGATTATTTGTCTCCTTTATTAACCGTAAGGAGACGGGCACGTCTCTAGTTAGGTAATTCTCATATAATGTCTGTCAACACCACTACTTATAGTGTTGGAGGTGGAGATTAGTATTTAACGTCCCGTCGACAACGAGGTCCTTAGAGGCGGAGCATAAGCTCCGTTTAGGGAAGCGTGGAGAAGGAAATCGGCCGTGCTATTTGAAAGGAGCCATCCCGGAATTTTGCCTGAAGTGATTTAGGGAAATCACGAAAATCTAAATCTGGACGGCCGGACCCGGGTTTTAACCGTCGTCCTCCCGAATGCGGGTCCAGTGTGCTAACCACGGCGCCGCCTCACTCGCTTACTTATAGTGTTATTAACATATTATAATATTCTTACTAATAAATATTATACATCCTTTCTTTAGGTCAGTTTGATGTTGATCATGATGACAGAAAAAATGGTTCAAACGGCTCTGAGCACCATGCGACTTAACTTCTGAGGTCATCAGTCGCCGAGAACTTAGAACTAATTAAGCCTAACTAACCTAAGGACATCACACACATCCATGCCCGAAGCAGGATTCGAACCTGCGACCGTAGCGGTCGCTCGGTTCCAGACTGTAGTGCCTAGAACCGCACGGCCACTACGGCCGGCAATGATGACAGAAACCGTTCATTGATTATAATAAATTTTTGCAGTCACATTGGATTGCTGTTGTCGTCAAGGTGACCACATCAACTCTCATCATGTCGGCCTTGTTTTTGAATCAATTGGTTGGCTATTTTGTTAACTACGATATGCGTTTGCATCTCCACTGACGCACTACTATTATGGCGACCATAGGGTGTCCCAAAGACAGCGACAGTTTTTAGGAACCGGTTCCTTACACCAAAGCAAGAGAAAAATCTAGTAAACATGGGCTCTGAAGTGCGTACCCTATAAACTATGAGCGCTTGTCCGTCTTCAGTACTATGACACAGATCTCTTGTACTGCAAGGACTTCGCTTCCCATATTTTGGGAGAAGGTAGCGTGGAGCAAACGAAGAAAAAAAATGTCCGTCGGGTCTAAACCGCATACTTGAAGAGCTATGAGCACTTGTTCATCTTCACTAGTGTGAAACACATCCGAACAAATGTTCACAGCTCACACGATAAGCATTTTAGTGCCAATGTCAACTCGACTTTTTGTTCTTGTTTTGTTGTAAGGAACCCATCCATAAAGGCTTCCGGTGTTTATTTGGGACACCGTACAGAACATACAACCCACCTCAGGAAAAAATGTAACGAAATGAGAGACCACAATGTCGTATCAGCAAGTTGACACGCAGTGGGCTGAACTTACGAACCAAATCGAACTGGACACAAATGTAAAATATCTGACTGATAAAGGCTAATATTTTGTAAATAGTATTGTGTCTTATCCTTAATAGTTGGAGAGGTTTCATGCATTTGCCGTTCACTTCAACAGTGCCTGTAGGACACCTAATGGGTGTGCTGAGAATCCATCACAACGAGTGTTTATTTCACTCGTTCGACGAATGCAGGAGACTGTAACTAACGTAAATAAAGAAAATAAAGAAAGTGCGGAGTAATGTGACTTTATTTCTATTATTTCCTTAAGTTGGTTTCAGCGACCACAGGCTCCCTACCTCAAATTCTTCAGTGGAACATTCTCAACGTCCTTTACATTTTTGTCCGATCCCACGAAATCACCCTGCATATTACACCACCTCTCCTAAGAATCTCGAACACCTTGCAATATTCTACATCGTCGAACGCTTATTCTAGATCGCCAGATCTTGTGAAACTGTCTTTATCTTTCTTAACCCAGTTTCCATTATCAAACGCTATGTCAGAACCGTCCTTCAGGCGCTTTTACCTTTCCTGAAGCCAAATTGATAGCCGTACAACATCTTCAATTTTCTTTTGTGTACTGTTTTTGTCAACAATGTGGATGCCTTGCTGTGCTGGTACAGCGAACGGCTGAAAGCAAGAGGAAACTACGGCCGTAATTTTTTCCCGAGGACATGCAGCTTTACTGTATCGATAAATGATGATGGCGTTCTCTTGGGTAAAATATTCCGGAGGTAAAATAGTCCCCCATTCGGATCTCCGGGCGGAGACTACTCGGGATGACGTTGTTATCAGGAGAAAGAAAACTGGCTTCTACTGATCGGAGCGTGGAATGTCAGATCCCTTAATCGGGATCCTTACTCAGGATTTGGTTAGAAAAATTTAAAAAGGGAAGTGGATAGGTTAAAGTTAGATATAGTGTGAATTAGTGAAGTTCGGTGGCAGGAGGAACAAGACATATGGTCAGGTGAACACAGGGTTACAAATACAAAATCAAATAGGGGTAATGCAGGGGTGGGTTTAATAATGAATACGAAAATAGGAAAGCGGTTAAGCTACTACAAACGGCACAGTGAACGCATTATTGTGACCAAGATAGATACGAAGCCCACACCTACCACAATAGTCCACGTTTATATGCCAACTAGCACGGCAAATGACAAAGAGATTGATGAAATGTATGATGAGATAAAAGATATTATTCAGATAGTGAAGGGAGACGAAAATTTAATAGTCATGAGTGATAGTAGGAAAAGTAGCAGGTGAATATGGAATGGGAGTAAGGAGTGAAACAGGAAGCCGCCTGGTAGAATTTTGCACAGGGCATAACTTAATCATAGCTAACTCTTGGTTCAAGAATCATAAAAGGAGGTTGTATACATGGAAGAAGCCTGGAGATACTGGAAGGTGTCAGATAGATTATATAATGGTAAGACAGAGATTTAGAAACCTGGTTTCAAATTGTAAGACATTTCCAGGGGCGGATGTGGACTCTGACCATAATCTATTGGTTATGAACTGTAGATTAAAACTGAAAAAAACTGCAAATAAGTGGGAAATTGAGAAAACTGGACCTGGATAAACTTAAAGAACCAGAGGTTGTAGAGAGCTTTAGGGAGAGCATTACGGAACGATTGACAAGAATGGGGGCAAGAAATACAGTAGAAGAAGAATAGTTAGCTTTAAGACACGAAATAGTGAAGGTACCGAAGGATCAAGTACGTAAAAAGACGAGGGCTAATAGAAATCCTTGGGTAACAGGACAGATATTGAATTGAATTGATGAAAGGAGAAAATACAAAAATGCACTAAATGAAGCAGGCAAAAAGGAATACAAACGTCTTAAAAATGTGATTGACAGAAAGTGCAAAATGGCTAAGCAGGGACGGCTAGAGGACAACTGTAAGGATGTAGAGGCACATATCACTAAGGGTAAGATAGATACTGCCTACAGGAAAATTAAAGAGACCTTTGGAAAAAAGAGAACCACTTGCATGAATATCAAGAGCACAGATGGAAACCCAGTACTAAGCAAAGAAGGGAAAGCAGAAAGGTGGAAGGAGTATATTGAGGGTCTACACAAGGGCGATGTTCTTGAGGACAATATTATTGAAATGGAAGAGAATGTAGATGAAATGGGAGATATGATACTGCGTGAAGAGTTTCGCAGAGCACTTAAGACCTAAGTCGAAACAAGGCCCCGAGAGTAGACAACATCCCATTAGAACTACTGACGGCCTTGGGAGAGCCAGGCCTAACAAATCTCTACTATTTAGTGAGCAAGATGTATGAGACAGGCGAAATACCCTCAGACTTCAAGAAGAATATAATAATTCCAATCCCAAAGAAAGCAGATGTTGACAGATGTGAAAATTACCGAACTATCGGTTTAATAAGTCACGGCTGCAAAATACTAACACGAATTCTTAGCAGACGAATGGAAAAACTGGTAGAAGCGGACCTCGGGGAGGATCAGTTTGGATTCCGCAGAAATGTTGGAACACGTGAGGCAATACTGGCCCTACGAATTATCTTAGAAACTAGATTAAGGAAAGGCAGACCTACGTTTCTAGCATCTGTAGACTTAGAGGAAGTTTTTTACAGTTTTGTCTGGAATACTCTCTTTCCAATTCTGAAGGTGGCGGGGGTAAAATACAGGGGGCGAAAGGCTATTTACAATTTGTACAGAAACCAGATGGTAGTTATAAGAGTCAGTCGAGGGGCATGAAAAGGAAGCAGTGATTGGGGAGGGAATGAGGCAGGGTTGTAGCCTGTCCCCGATGTTATTCAATCCGTATATTGAGCAAGCAGTAAAGGAAACAAAAGAGAAATAGGGAGCAGGTATTAAAATCCATGAGGAGAAATAAAAACTTTGAGGTTCGCCGATGACATTGTAATTCTGTCAGAGACAGCAAAGGACCTGGAAGAGCAGTTGAACGGAATGGACAGTGTCTTGAAAGGAGGATATAAGATGAACATCAACAAAAGCAAAACGAGGATAATGGAATGTAGTCGAATTAAATCGGGTGATGCTGAGGGAATTAGATTAGGAAATGAGACACTTAAAATAGTATAGGAGTTTTGATGTTTGGGGAGCAAAATAACTGATGATGGTCGAAGTAGAAAGGATATAAAATGTAGACTGGCAATGTTAAGGAAAGCGTTTCTGAAGAAGAGAAATTTGTTAGCATCGAGTTTAGATTTAAATGTCAGGAAGTCGTTTCTGAAAGTATTTGTATGGAGCGTAGCCTTGTATGGAAGTTATACGTGGACGATAAATAGTTTAGACAAGAAGAGAATAGAAGCTTTCGAAATCTGGTACTACAGAAGAATGCTGAAGATTAGATCACATAACTAATGAAGAGGTATTCAATAGAACTGGCGAGAAGAGAAATTTGTGGCACAACTTGACTAGAAGAAGGGATCGGTTGGTAGGGCATATTCTGAGGCATCAAGGGATCAGCAATTTAGTATTGGGGGGCAGCGTGGAGGGTAAAAATCGTAGAGGGGAACCCAGGGATGAGTACACTACACAGATTCAGAAGGATGTAGGTTGCAGTAGGTACTGGGAGATAAAAGAAGCTTGCACAGGATAGAGTAGCATGGAGAGCTGCATCAAACCAGTCTCTGGACTGAGACCACAACAACAACAAGACGTCGAAGTTCATTGAGTGGTACTTCTTGCTCTTGTCCCGAACTGTTGTCTTCGGGACTGTGTGCAAGAGTTTTTGTAGATAGTGGTCAGGTAGGAGTCGTAGGTTCGATGGTGGTGATACTGCGGCCTTATCTGGGACAGACTGAACGTCCCTGGTTAGACGATAACAGGCTGGGCCCGGAGGGTTAACATACAGCTTTCTGGCGGCGACTATGTGGAATAAGCCCTTTTTTGTATGTCGCTCGGAGGCATCTCGACTGGGGTCTAGTGACTTAGGCCCGGCATTTGCTACATGGCAGTATACTGAACCGCGGAAGCTACCTGCTCTTTCTGAGAGAGCTGCATTCGTAGGCCACTGACTGTGGTCTCGGCGGTAACTGGTGCCCTATGTACAACCCGTGGCTGTGACTGTGGCCCACGCCCTTATGTGTCACATAACCTACGATCATTCCTAAACTGAAATACCAGATTGCATGTGTGAAGCATCTTGGTTTTACCTTTACATGACAATAAGTATTTCACCTTCTTCATTTCAGCTATAGGACTATGGAACATTGTTCTGTAACCTGACACTTAACCAAAATCACTCGGTATTCAAGAGCAGATTAAGACTTCGTCTTGTGTTGTCGCTGTAGCTTTCCTCTCTATGCTTTTCGCATCCCTCTCCCTGTGTTCTTCATTCCGTTTCAGTTGCTAATGTTAGCCTGTTATTTCTCGTTTGTTCTCTGGCAGCTGAACTTCTTCTCCACTTCGATCCTCTTGGTACTGTAGTCATAAGTTTCTGTTAGATGTAACTACTCGCATTCTGCAAGAAGCTATTGAGGAAGTTGCTTAATGTTGATAAGACTGACATTTCTTAAATTCCATATATTCATAATTATATATATTGTCATCTTTAGAAATTATTATTATTATCACTGTTATTACGACGATTACTTTTATTTATTTATTTACATTGTTTAGACCTATAGAGGACCACATAAAGCAAATTATGACCTTAGCTGTTATTTTTCTAGTTTTTCCAGAATTATTACATCTTCTCGCTATGCTTAGCTCGACGTTCATCTAACCACTTACTTGTAGGTACCTTGGATTTGTCTTGTGATGAAATTTCCCAGCTGTAGACCTCATGTCTCAAGACATTTGGATCTTCGATGTCAGTCGTTGAGATTTTGGTATTTCTTAGATCAATTCGTACCTGTTTTATACAGACTGCTGTCGTTTTCAGTTTCTGTTAGTACGTCAAAATTTTCTTTGTTAATTGGTTGTCATCTAGTCTCATGATGTGTCTGTAGAACTTGAGTCGGCGTTTGCGGAAATCGATTTCGATGTTGGAATATTTTTCTGTGACTGTGTGTGACTGTAGACAGTATCCTTCGTGTGTGAGTTTTGGGTCAAGGATTTTTCGGATGATTTTTCTTTCAAGTTTTTTCAATTTTCGAGGTCTCCTTGTGTTAAGGTTTAGATTCTCACTGGCGTAGAGTGTTTTAGGTTTGATGAAAATTGTGTAGTGTCGGACTTTTGTGTTGATTTTTATGCAGTTTTATTGTAGATGGTCGCTACTTTCCCATACGCTTTCCGCATATTGAATTGCCTTGTTTATTGTGTTGATGTTTCTATACTTTTTGGTTCAATAATTTCTCCTAAATACTTGAACTGGTTAACCTTGTTTACTGTGCCATATTTTGAGATTAAATTTTGCGTTTTGTAGCCATGAATTCGGTTTTAGATAAAGAAATTAGCAGTCCACCTTTTCACGGCACGTTCTTTGAGGACTTCAGTCTGATGG
Organism: Schistocerca americana; assembly: GCF_021461395.2. Lineage (NCBI taxonomy): Eukaryota > Metazoa > Arthropoda > Insecta > Orthoptera > Acrididae > Schistocerca > Schistocerca americana. The sequence continues at coordinate 401,376,746 of NC_060121.1, forward strand.
ACTGCTGTTTGTTCACCACCAGAAAGGATCGCGAGGTCATTAGCGAAGGCTAGGCATGTGACGTCGATGTTACCCTCTTCTTTTCGTAGCCTGATGGGCCTCCAGATATTTCGATTTTTCGGTTCTTGTTCCCATTCTTCGATGACTTGGTCTAAAACGATGTTGAAAAGTAGTGGGCAGAGGCTATCACCCCGCCGGACGCCATTCGATGGGAAAAGGTTGTGAGATTCCTCCGTTGAATTTGACTTTGGAAATTGTGTCTGTAGGGTTTGTTGGATTAGCCGTTGTGTTTTAGGATCCAGATTGTTTCTTTGAGTATTTTAAAAAGGGACTGTCAGTCGATGGAGTCGTAAGCTTTATTGAAGTCGACAAATGAGCAGATGGTTGGGAAATTTCCTGTAGCTCGAATTTTCGGTGTACATTTCAGGCTGAAAATGTGTTCGGTGCCTGATCTGTGCGGTCTGAACCCGGCTTGATTTTCACCTATTAGTGGTTCGAGCTGTTCTTTTGCGCATTGTAAGAGGCAAGCGAAGAGGACTCTGTAAGGAACGGAAAGGAGGGAGATAATTCTGTAGTTATTCACAGCAGAATTGCCTCCTATTTTGTGAAGTGGGTGGATGAGTGCACATTTCCAGTCGTCTGGGAGTTCTTCACTTTGCAATATGTCCTGATGAACTGTGGAATTTCCTGTAATGATCGCGTTCCGAGATTTTTCAGTAATTCTGTGATGATGTGGTATTTCTTCTTGTGTCGGTGGATCGGTGTCAGTTTCCGTGTGACTTGGGGATGTGTGTACGAAACGTTCGGATGGTTCAGGGAATTAAGAAGGTCGGAAAAATAGTGTGCCAGTTCTTTTCAGTTTTCTTGGCTGGTGAGTGCGAGTTTCCCCTCTTTACTCTGGAAGGTAAAATTTTGTGTTTAGTAAACTTTACTTCTGTTAGCGAAAGCTGATTTGAGATTTTCAATGATGTGTTTGGTTTTCCTGATGGTTCTGTTTTGTGTATTTGCGGATATCGAGGAAGGGTTTTCGGCGGTTTGTTGCTGTTGTGTTTTTGAAAGGCGATTGATGATGGCTTCGTCGCAGTGGGAATCCCACCATGGGTGTTTTATCTTTTTCTTAAATGGAATTAATTCTTTGTTTTTTTTCTGATTATTTTGCTACATAAGTCAGTCCCGATGTTTGTCGGTTCTTTTTCCATATCTTCTGTGATCTTTGTTTCTTGAATTCTAGATGTGTCGAACTTTTGGATATGCGATTTTTTATTATATACTCTCTTCAGAAAGAATTTAACTTTAACTCAGATGAGGTAGTGGTCCGAATCGATATTCGCACCTCTTCGGACTTGAATGTCTTGATGATTCTGTAGTGGGCGTAGGAGATGGCAACGTCGTCAATCTGAAGATGTTGGATTGGGGATCACCAGTTTTCTGTTTTTGTGGTGGTTTTCGGAAGTGGGTGGACATAATTTGGAGGTTGAGTTGTTGGCATATGGCAGTCAGACATGAGCAGTTAGTGTTGATGTTTTGGTGTGCAGAATTTTTGCCGATTATTTTTGGATAAGTTTTTTTCTTTCCCGAGTAGAGCTGTGATGTGTCCCATAATGATTTTCACGTCGTGTTGTTGAATTTTGCTCGTAGTTCTTCTGAGCTTGTTCCAAAATTTTTCGGCGGTTTCGGGGTTGAGGATCGTGTATATTTTATCGACACTCTGAAAGCGCATGGCCATGACTCGATTGTTGATGAGTGTGATTTCTTTAACAGAGTTGATGATGAATTTGTGTACAAGAAAGGCCATTCCGAAGATTGGTGCGCCTTTCGCGACCTTCTGTTGTGGTTTGATCTTGAAGATGCGGTAGTTTCCGTAGTCCATGATTTCATTGTCAGTCAGTCGTGTTTGTTGAAGAGCAAGCATGAGAATTTTTTGTCTGTTTATTATTATTATTATACATCGCCTATGTACGATTCAAATTGAAATGAAGTGTGGTTGGATGTAAGAGAGGGCTCGAACGCCCTCGTATTACCAGGAGACATAAATGCATAATAAATAAATAGCTAAATTACCAGCTCTTTCGAATATGCTGTTGCTAAATGATATTAACACTGCTTTTGCTCATTTTGCCCACCATTTTAACATCGAGGCGTCCTGGGTAGGTATACAATTCAGGCCATGACATGTCTGCCCTAACAGGGGTTTTAGCCATGGATCATTCAATATAATGCATTTAAGTTGCCATGCTCCCATTGTCGTAAAAACTTTCTGTCTTACACTTACGAACTGATTAGCCAAAACACCATGGTAATTAATGGCATGCAGGTCCACTTTTGGAGCGTATTGAAACCGCGATGCCACAGGAAATGGACTTTAAATGTGTCTGTTAGGATTCCGGAGATACGTGGCACCAGGTTTTTATACAAAGGTCAGGCAGCTTCCGTAATTTAAAGGCCGGTGGCTGACACCCGATAACGTCCCAGACGTGTTCCATTGGGTTCACAAATGGCTAATTTTGTATCGAAGACATCCAGTCCATTATCAGGCTCCTCGTACTATTGGAACAGTTGCTAACTGGGACAGCTAGTCTACTGCAAGATGCCATCGCCACTGTGCAAAAGATCTAGCATAAATGGATGGAGTTCATCTGCAATAAGGTTCAAATTGACAGAAGTAGTCAAGGTCCGTTTACCAGCATAGGTCCTATGGAATGACTCTTATTTATACTACTGTCCGCACAAGAAACGTGATTCACATGATCAGGTAATAGGTTTCCATTGATCGACGACGATCAAATGCTCACTGCAATCGTAATGGACGATGTCGTTGGCTCAACATGGGAACACGACTGCTGCAGAGCCCCTTGATAAACACCGTGCACTCAACGATGTGTTCCGAAATATGTGTTTTTTGTACCAGCTTTCTACCGTCAGATATGCTACGTTATGTGACGATGAGTAGACGTCCAACAGCTTGCCGCCAAGTTGTGGTGTCACCCTCCTTTAACCTTTTTCCGAAGATGCTCACGACAGTATCACGCTAACAGCTGACCACAATCGTAATTACTGATGCTAGTTCCCAGGAGCTGCAATATCGCAAAAGTACATGCGTTTAGTAAGCTTTGAAAGAGACTAGTCGAGTCCACTATTTTCGAAACGCTGGCTATGGCTAGCATAGTGATTTATTTGCAATGATTGGTGAGAGCATTTAATTTATTTGCTATTATTCGAAGTGGTTGCTGATTGGAGAGATCTGGCCATGAATACTTTTGTGTGGCATTCGTGTCTCACGGCTTCATTTTCGAGAATTTCGCGTGCCAAACTAGCTATGAAAAATGTGCCCTTTTGTGCACTGTTGGAAAAGCTTCGTATTTAATGCATTTCTTAAGCTAGACTTTAGTTACGAAGTTATGTGCTTATTATTCAGTTAGTAACTCATACGCTCTGTCAACCAAATTAGACTATTATTGTTGTTTCTAAGTGCAAGCGTACTGGAGTCTTTGTTGTTGCTTATATTCTCAGTTCAGGTGCATATTGCATATTCTTCTTCCTTTTCCTACGTCATTTATTAAATACTACCAATACATAGAAATGTGCCTTGTACATCACCATTTTATATTCACGAGTGGCGAGTTAACACCTTTCTCTACTAAACAGTTACTCTTAACCTCGTTCATGAAGCATTTCCTTTTTCAAATGGTTCCCCTTATTTATTGTAATAAATACCACTCCCATAGCATTCAGTTTATGAAGGTAAGTGTTATCGGCGATTCCTGAATGACGAAAAGCTACGGCTGAGACTGTAAAGTGTATATGTTCACGTTCCCTGATTTAAATTACAGGGAACGTTATGCCGTTGAATCTAGAATTGCTTAATAGATCATGCAATTTCAAGTCTTTTTATCTGTACATTATTCAAATGATTGTGAGACACATTATCAGCAGTTGCTCACTTTTGGTATTTGACAATTGCAGTTACAGCGGGGGACCTGAATCGCTATTGCACATTGGTCGGCCAAAAGGTGGTCTCTGTTACACTTATAGGGAACCCCTTGAGTACGAGGTCGGAAGGGACCAGTTGTGTTTACGGCATGCGACGCGCCGCATATTGTCTATCACGCAACCACAAACATTGGCTGTTAATGACAACAGCGGGAGAGATTAGAGGTATTCAGTGGTGAATACAGTATGACGCTACGGAACGTAGTTAAATTGCTTGGCCCATTAGTAACTCACAACAGTGCTATAGTGCTAGTGGTGTTGCTACGACGCAGAGCAACAACGATCAACAAAGCATACATTGCACTATATCTACAGAAAATTGTCATTTCATCAAAAAGGAACCCAAGGACGTTTGCAGAGTGAGGAAGAAGTGGCAGGTGAAATATAACCGTTTCTGTAAGATGTTTCAGTGGAACGTGCGATGTCGTATACGCTCGGCTCTGCGGACAATGAACAATGATGACGACATGTGCTTAACATGTAAAAGTGATACTGAAGCAGATGTCGAGCCATTTAGTTCATCTTCCTTTCCTGGAAGGAAACCACAAATCCCCACTCCAGCTAAATGTAGTAAAGGACGACCGTTGTCCAAGGAGCGGGTACTAAACACAGTTACGAACACGGATGACGATCCGCAGCATAGTAAAACAGATTATGAACAGGTTTTGAATAAGTTCGTATTAATATGACCGTGTAGCACATGAGAAAAACAACGGATATTCAAGGGAGGACCAGTTGCACTTGTTGCAAAAACTGGTATTCGTACGTTTCAAGGATGCTCGAGAAAATTTACAGGATGTTCTTTTTAGTGACCTATTACGTATTCAAACTGCGTGTGACACAGATTACAGTGGTTTCATGACAAACAGTGGATGTTTGCATAGCTTCAAACAGTGCTACAGAACTGGAAGACATAACATAACGAATTTTCAAACGATGCGTTAACTTGATGATGCGCTACAAGCTATGGACTCGGCGCGAAAATTTGTAGCTGAGATAGACAAACGTGCCCCACCGTTCAGCAAGGAATTTAGTTTCAATTCTGACCAGTCTTGATTTCAAGAGGATATGCATATGAAAGGAACCCTTGAAATCAGAGTTACCAAGAGAACTCTATCAAGATAAACTACCATCAGTATTTTAGAGCATACAATTATACTGACTGTTAACCTGGATGGTAAATTGGTTGCAAAGTTATTTATTTTTTCTCGTACACGTGCTCTTGCAAGGGCTGTAGTGATTATTTACGTCACAGCAAGCTAGATTGGGAAAATGGATGAGCACAGCTTTTGGCCAGTAGCTGCTCGAAATAACTTGCTTTTACTTGAGTCTTGGCCTGCATAAAAAAATCGTTTCAGAATTAGAGAAAAACTATCCCTCCTGAAAAAAAGTGGCTGACATCTGCCGCTACGCCTTAAGGGACAGCCCGTTTCACGATAAACTCCATGAAAGACTGTTCCGCATTAGGTTGTATTCCATCACATTCCATCGACCCTATACCAACACGATTCTTTAATCATTTTTTAAGAATTGGTAACTAATTCAACGTCATGCACAGTTTGTAATTCCCAAGCAGTTCTCCTTCGATCCTGAGTGTCGAACCTTTGTGGTTCCTGTGGCACGCCGTTTTTCATGTGGCGTTCATGATGGTTTGCTTAAAACATTGCTTAAATGTCGACGATGTTCATTTTTTTCAATTGTAATACGTACGTCCCTAAACTTCCTGGAGTCCCAGACACTCATTTTCTGTCACGCTCTGGAGCACATGATGAGTCATTAGCAGCTAACACTTTTCCTATCATAACTGTTAACACGATACTTTCAAATGAACCTTACTAAAGATTGAACTGGCGAACACCGACTCAAGCAGTTCCTTGTTAGTAATATTGGTAGGGTCTTACGAGGTTCTGGCTATTAGTTGATGTTTAATTTTTTCATAGTATGCCTGCTTTTCATTAAGTAGCACTATTTATGTGAGTGTGAGCTACACTTGTAACTTTCTTTCTCGCTGGCAAAGTTAGACGTCATGAATAATTGAATAATTGGGTCATTATTTGAATATAAAAAGGCATAGTTTCACTAAATCAGGGCTTAGTGGCTCTACTTGTACTGGTAGTTCAGTTACGCAAAAGAGCTGCGGACTTACAATTTAGCCCACCCAGCCAAGATATTTCGTTCCTGTGATATCGCTATTGCATCAGTAGCTGCAAATGTAACTGTTTTACTTGAAATCCTGTCTAAAAGTCTCCCTATAATTGTCGAACCTTATCTGGAATTATGGCTCCTTTAAAGCTTCTGATCTTTAATTAACTACAATTTCTTTCATATAAGGTTTCTGTTTAGCAGCATTAAAAAAGTATACGCAGTAATTTAATGTTTTTTGGGTTGGCAGCTAGTAATAGTGAGACAGTTACTACTGCTATCTGTGTTGTTATATTAGTCGAAGTATTTTGTTCGTATGTTTTCCTTTAAAGCATTTTTCGGAAAGAGATAGAATTATGTTTCAATCTACATCTGCTAGTGGATTATTGTTGTCAAATTCTTATATATATGTGAACAGTGTTTACGACATTGAAGTGCTGTTACCTGTGCTAACGAAGCTGCGTCTACACTTGGATACATTTGTGCAGTCTCACATTCTGAACATAGAATTTCGTTTATGTACTAGAGTATACATCAGGTACACAATACTTATATGTGCTCAAATGCGTGCCTATATTTCATGATATAATTGAGGAAAGCTTATTGGTGGTATGTTGTAATGGATACTGTAACTGAGTTGGCTGTTGCAGTGATTGTACAGTCACTGAAACTACGACTTGTTTTCTAATGTTTAAAGCGAATATGTTCCTCGCCCTAGTGTTTTGTTGAAAGGGTGTATTGTTACAGCCGAATATTTTTTTTTATTTCTTGTGTTGAAATTTATGCAAATACGTTTTATGTTGTGCTGTGGGAAGAGTTTATGCTTCACACATTATGTAGAAATAAGCATTGTTGGCTGCTTTCCTCTATGCTATGATTGTTAGATGTTGTTGGATTTTCCATATATGTGATACAGTCAATGATTCTTATGTATGCAATGCCAATCATTTGTGTACTTCATATGGTTTATTACAACGACTGATTTCACTGCAGAGTAAGGACAGGTGCTTTTTTCTTAAGGATTCAGTTTGTGGAAGAGAGGGCACCATGGAAATTCTATCAACCCCCTCCCCCCCCCCCCACCACGATCACATACGCACATACGAAGGAAGAGGGTGATTTGGAGGAAAGTTGAGTTTGGAATCATTTTCAGATTTTTAGGAGGCGCTCATTACACTACAATACGTAATTTCCAACTGTTTCTTCAATTCACATAATTTTTGTTATTGGGCTTCATAATTTAAAAAAAAGTGTGTCTGGAACTGACTTGAGGTAGTACTGATCATTGTAGGCTATGACCTGAGTCATTTCGTGCTTCTGAGATCATTTAGTCATAAGCATTTGTTGAGTGATTATTTAACTGTTTCCCATTTATTCGTACAGATCTTTCAATATTTCTAAGAGATGCTACATTTGATTCAATTTTGATTTTCTGAGATACTGTGGACATTGAAAAGGAAGTCGGAACATCGTTGTCTTGTGGTCTGTCACAGGGAGCTTTTCGTGATTCAGTAGAAAATTATTGTATCTTTTGTCAGGTGTAGGACTTCTGTTTGTAACTTTTTTCCGGAAATGTGCGGTCTGGTGTGTTACTCTGAAGGTAAAACTTTAATTTATTTGTTCTTTGTACACTGTACGATGGAATAGCTTATAATAACGAGAGTCTAGAACTGTAAGGAATAGCAAAAGGAATGAGAATATTCAGTATGTTGATGAAGCGTCTGATAATTCTAACGTGATGTTGGACAGACAAGCTGAGGGTGTTGAAATTATGGTCCTTGGTGTTGCAACTCAGTGTGGTTACTTTGAGTGAGGGTGCAGCTGATTGTAAGATGGTGTTGAACGTCGTTCTACTAGTACTTGTGATAACCTGGTTGAGGATCAACTCACATTGCTGCCTTTATTGTTCAGACTGAAAAACAGTAAATCCAATCAATTTCCGTTCCTACAAAGTCCGCTGAATGCCAAGTGAGTAAGCAGAATTGATGGGCTTCAGTAAGTAGTACTATACAGGAGAAATTGTAATAGCAGTATTGAAATCACTTGTGGCAATTAAACAAGAACAAATGGAGAAGTTATGAAAAATAGGGCCTAGTGCAAAAGAACGTAATGGGAAGTTACATACTAGTGTACAGTAAAAAAAGGACAGTACTGGAATTGAAAAGAATTGACGCTAATGTTAGGGAACAGAAAACTAGTGCAGATACATTGAGAGACCAAGTTGAGACTAACGGAACGGCAAGCTGACATTACTGCAATAAAAATCAAAATTTAAAACTTTTAACACAATTATGAATCTTTTGGAGAGGACGTTTCAGGGAGGTATAATTACCACTCATTTAAATGAAGAGTCTGTCTGTGATTTCTTTGAGAAGACCTCTGAGGTGGACAACGGACAAATTAGTGTAGATGAGAGACAGGTTGGTCCAGTGGTAGTCGATCTGGTCTCTGCTGCCCACTAGTGGGCGTTCCATCTATCATAGTGAAAAGCATTTACACTACGTTTTAATACAATTTTGGTATAAAGCATTTGGGAACTAACTATTATTATATGCTTTAAATTGCTGTAATTCCGCTTTATAAATTTGATAAAGCAAAGTTACTTTTCTACCCTATAGATCACGGTTACTGTGGAACTGATGGATATTTAGAAAATTTTACCGCTAACAGAAATACAAAAGTGAACGGTAGGTAAAAAATGTTGACTACCTGTGAGTTAGGCTTTAGGACGTTGTAACTGTGCAATATTGGCAGTTACTAGCAGATTCACAGATTTTAAGAAACAAGTGTATGAGAATAAGAAATATCTATCAGAAAAAATGGATTCTACTCCTAGTCAGAAGTTGTCGCTCAAATATCTATTTCCAGCCAATTCATGTACTGCAAATAGAACAAACAATAGCTATGAATATTTCAACGTGTTGGGTTTTTAGGACGTGAAGGGCCCTTCCACGAAAATATTAAATTATTGATAGGCCCACTGCTTCTAATCGAGGTGAATCGAGTTCTTTCATACTGTGTTCCGTTAACTGATAGCCAGGTGCCTTTGTTGAGTGAGTGAGCTTGTCACAGGTGTGACACTGTAAGCCTATGGGCCATTCTTCCTTTACAGGTGGAAAGGGCTACTGTAGGGAAAAGTGTTGAGGTGCAGAGGCAAGTGGAGTGCCAATTTTGGTAATTCATACGATTTTAGCTGTTGACTTTTTGTTGACCACGTAGCAGTTATGGACTTGGACTGCAATGTAGTGAACGTGAAGAGTAATGATTCTATACTGAAGTTGGTTTTTCTCTAGGAGATGAACCATTTAAGTAGAGTCATGTGTTAGTTACTGAGGAGATATGAGAGAAGCTTAGCGAGGTCTTGGGCAGGTTGAGCGTCTATAAAGATTATGGTGCAACAAAGAATTTGGAGACGCCAGACTTTGACAAAAGTCAGGAGAAATTTCTTCGTGATATACAGATTGGATTGAATAGCTCTTGGTTGAAGGGAATGGCAAATGATCAGACCTTTTTCTCAACAGCGATCTTTACTCTTTCATAAATGGGGTAAAAACGAACAACGTGACATCTGAAACGATATGTTTTTGACTATTGAACAGTTTCCTTTCTTATAGGAATAGCTCCTGCAGTATAAACTTGTTGTAGTGGTTTGAAAATGTTTACACAAAAGTAGGTAATTTATTTTAATAATGTATTATTTGTTCGTGTGTTGTCTGTTTCTCATAGGAAGTTAAGATTCATTTGGTGAAGATGCGCCCATCAGAAATAAGGCAGATGGGTACTAAATAGTGCTGATGGTGGTGGAAGGTACAAGTGCATCGGTTTCTACAGTAGTAGTTTTTTAAATGCAAGGAATTTTGATACAAATTGTACAGATGAATAGGGACTTCAAGAATCGTGCAACAGTATACCCATCAATAACGTAAACCCACACAACAGCTCTAATAATATACATAATGTATGAACGTTTGACTGTAAATTATGTGTAAGTTTGTGTAATATGATCAGGCATGATTGCTCATTCACAAGAAATTACTGTGAATAAATTTGTGTGGTGTTCGTATCCCATTGTTTAACTTGCTCTAATTTTGTGTTCTAAATGCCGTATCAGACAGTGGATTACAGCACTAGTAGTATATTTACAAAGCTTCCAGCACACTTTGCACTTAAATCTGGTGTTGAAGTATGCAGGGCGACGGATGGCACAATCCAAAATGGAGCCCACTTGATCTGTAAACGTATATATGTTAGTATGGGTTGGCTACATGCAGGGGCACTCTTATCAGTGACATCATTATCTTTACCACAGAGGTAACAGACGAAGGTTGCCATGCTTTCAACTACCTAGTAGCTATACTTCTGAAGATCACCCGACGACGTACTATCAGTTATATTCCAATATGACAAACCATAGGACACACGCAGACTGTTACATTTAGCAGACTGTTACATTTAGCAGACTGTTACATTTAGCAGACTGTTACATTTAGCAGACTGTTACATTTAGCAGACTTTTGGATGTCTGAGAGGCTAATTAAAATGGAAATCAGTATTATTTTACAGACGCTTTATTAATTTATTTACATGCAGAAAACAAATGCTCCTTTGCTTTTGTCTGGTGTAGTCTTAATAACATCCAGCTAAATTTTCAACATGTAATTTAAATCTACGTCTAAATCACCTAATTTTTCTCCATCCAGTAGTTTGAGGAAACAAAAATGGTATTTTCTGGATTTCTAATACATATGTAATCTTTTTGCTGTAAACCTTCTCATCTATGAGCACAGCAAGAAGGTCTATTCAATCTATTGCCATACAGTAGTAGGCGAACCAGGAAATCTCCCTGTAGGTTCATCAGTGTCGTAACCATTGACTCACGAATGGCAGCCCATTTGTAAGACTGGGCTGTGGATATGTTCCAAGCCATTACATCTTACTGCCCAAGTAGACAAATAGCAGACTACTGTTATATACAGTATCAACATCTAAATCCTTTGATAGTTATTCTCGTCTTTAATAGCTGAGGAATGTTTAGCACGTTGGCGGAAACTATGTTTCTGTTCCCACAGACCACTGTTGAGTTGTGCCTATAAAGGCTTGTTATATACGACAAAGACGCATAGGCAGCTGTATCCTGATATACAGTTAACGCCGCCAAAATTTTCTGCCTCATCAGAAATAAATCACCCTTTTAAGCAAAAAGCATGCATTGTCAGCAAACATTCTGCCTCGTTGGCAACAACTGTTTTGGTGGTGGTGGGGAAACTCCCTGAAATGTAGACATAAATTATAAGTTAAAAATTAATCTTGATGTTATTAAAACTTCACCTTAACAGAAATAAAAGGAGAGTTGTTTTCTGTGTGTAAATATGTACACAAAAATTAATGAAGGTTTTGTGCAACAATGTTTCTTTTCTTATTTGTTACAATCGTCAACAATCCTTAGAAATGTCTTACTTTTGTGTGTTCTGGATGGTGACCTTGCAGAGTTGTCAAAATGTGGTAGTTGGGTGATCTTCGAAATTAATGTTCAAATGTAAGACCACTGAAAGTATGAGCACCCCTAATGTAACAACGTGTGTGAAAAAATGATTTTATACAAACATTGTATGAAAAAGAGTTTATTATAGTAGATTTTATGTTTAGAGTAGTTTTTCTTTTTTCTTATCTCTGTTTCTAATTCCCACCGTAGTTTGTGCTTCATTCAGCTTAAAGTTTTTGAGATTTCATGCACTGTCTCTCCGTCTTCGTAGACCCAGCTGGGCTTGCATGTTAGCAGGATATTGGAGACATAAGGAGGTAACTCCTGCAGAGGATCCCATGCAATAAGTGGATCTGCTCTGATGCCCATGACGTGTGTGTGTGTGTGTGTGTGTGTGTGTGTGTGTGTGTGTGTGTGATTGTTTCACTAACTGCAAGCCTTGGTTATTTGTACTCTATAGGACTTGTTATACAAAGTTGAGTAAACAATGCAATTGGTGTCAGCAGCTTGGAGTAGGGTGTTCAATATTGTGTAAGTACACATGAGGGACGATGTTTAACTCTTTCGCTGCTTTCGACGTGTATACAAGTCGTGGTCACACAGTCACGGAGATTGATTGCGAAGGGGAAGATGTGGGTTCAAATTCCCTTGGGCCCATTTTTTTCAAATTTGTGTGTGTGTCGTGGCGTATTGTCCGTTTGCAACAGCGACGTGTAACGAAGGGGCCTGCAGGCGTACATACCTCCTACTTCATCTACGCAGGTACCATATGTTATGCCTCTTGCGTTCCGTTTTAGAAGTTCTGACTCTTGAGTTCCACCGATGTAACATAGTTCACAGATGTTTATTTGCTGTTTTCATTTCTGTGAGAGGACTATGCGGCATCTCGTCTGCTCTTACTATTCGTCACAGAATATATGTGGTAAGTACATATTACTGTCACACGGACTGCAGCTTCAGCACAAATGAAGACATTACCAAGGACACAGCAGGAACATTTGTACGGTGAAGGATATATGCACAAATAACCAAACTGAAACAGTCTTGTCACTGAAAGGACACACACAACTCCTGATATTTGAACTTAACAATATAGTGTCGATTACGACTATGTACATGCACTGAATATACATTCGTCTGCGAGCTAAGCTTTGTCTAGGATGGCTGCATAGAGAAAGTCACTCCCGATAGTCACCGCGCCAAGTCTCTGCTCAAACAACTGCTTTTCACTCGTTGCTGACAACATGACCGCAATGACTACTTCATACAACAATATGTCATACTCTCTTACGTCAATATGAAACCTCATGGCAGGTTAAAACTGTGTGCCGGACAGAGAGTCGAACTCGGGACTTTGCCATTAGTGGGCAAGTGCCTTACCGACTGAGCTACTCAAGCACAACTCACGACCCCTAGCCACACCTTTACTTCTGCCTGTACCTTATGTACTAGCTTACAGACTGTGAGGACGACCTGTGAGTCGTGCTTGGATAGCGAAATCGATGGAGTACTTGTCCATGAAAAGCGTAACTCCTGAGTTCGGTTCTCACTCCGACACGAAGTTTTAACCTACCAGGAAGTTTCATGTCAGCGTGCACTCCGCTACAGAGCAAAAATTTCATTCCCTCCCCGCCCTTCATTGGACGGAATCTCTTGGTCAGAGTTTTCTTATATCATCCAAGAAAATGATATCTCATAACGACAGTGCGAAGTAGTTTTCAGTCTCGTGTGCGATTTATGGGATAACGGCATATCTGTGGCCATGCCTGGAATTCTTAAAAAGCAACAAAAATTTAACACTGTTCATAATCGTTTTTAATAGGTAATTGAATCTGATTCTCAGTGTACTTAGGTAATTTGATGTAGTTGACGACAATAACAAATAATTCATGTGTATGTCGAATACCAACATTATGCAATACTTCATCACTGAGGATATTTGGTTACAGATTCTTGTTCTTACATGCATGTATATACCAAACATAACAAATGAGTGACAAATGAATGCAGCGTTTTTTTGTGTTATTTTCAAGGAATATTTAACTTGAAATCACCCAATATTAACAAACTGTATTGTTCAAGTATAAATAACTCCATGACTGGTGTAGCTATTATGACAGATCATCAAGTTGTTAATGATGAAGCTTCATCAGCTCATTGCTTTATCTATTACTCAGAATACTGACGCTGTTAAAAAGACCCGCCAGGGTAGCCGAGAGCGCTAACGCGCTGCTTCCTGGACTCGGGTAGGCACACCTGCCCCGGATCGAATACAACCAGCGGATTAACGACGATGGCCAGTGTGCCGGCCAGCCTGCATGTGGTTTTTAGGCGGTTTTCCACATCCTCCTAGGTGAATACCGGGCTGGTCCCCACGTCCCGCCTCAGTTGCAGACATTTGAAACACATTCACACTATTTCACGATTTACACTCGACGCTGACAGCTGGGTTACTCTAATTCCGTCCCAGGGGGTATGGGGTGGCGGCGGGAAGGGCATCCGGCCACCCCTTACAATTAACCATGCCAAATCCGTACTTAACCTACCGACTCTGCGTACCATGCAGGCTAAAGGCAGAAAGACTGACGCTGTTAAAAAACGGTGAGGAACCAATATATTAAGCATTTCAGGAAAAGATATCATTATTTTATTAAAAAATATCTTTATTTGTTCTAAAATCAATATAACATAAAGATGTTCTTTATTTTCAAGACACGTGACAACCACGTTCGATTGGTAACCGACGTGCTTCAGTTGGACAGTCCATCACACTGACTGGAACTGGGTTACTTTTTCTCATTTCTTGTCACGCTGAAAAACGAAGTGGACTTACGTTAATAGTAGTTTCACAATTTCAGTATCATACAGAGTCTACAATACTTAATAACATATCAATAAATCTGATATTTATATCTGTAGTAGAGTTTATTGCCTTCTGTTTTATTCCAATACAAACTGTTATATAACAATCAATACTTCATGCTGTGATTCCCTGTAATGAGTCAAACATGAATAAATATATTAATACACTTATATAGACAGAGTTTCACTTTCTTCATCATGTAAAAGTACAACATCAACAATCATTAGCCTGAAGGAGAACTACTTGTGCCTATAAGCTAACGAGGTGCTGTCAGTATTTCGTAGCCGGTAACTAGGATGATTAAGACGAACTGGATTAAAATACGGGGTCATTGTAATTAAAGTTAAACTTTCCAAACGGTGTATAAATAACACCGCCGGTCAGAATGACGTCAAATTGCAATGGAATATTGTCGGAGAAAGCGGAAAATGTATGCCACAAGAAAACAAATAGTGTGAAAACTGATCAATAGATGGTGCTGTATGTGTCAGAATATGTAAATGAAATCACCTGTCATGCGCACGACCTACTGAAGTTGGTGTAAACACGCAAGGTACACGGCTTTTCCTCCTTTCGCATCTGCTTGTTGCAGAAAACGCTGGACAGCATATTGAACATGTTTTGCGCCAGTCACACGAACATTAATAATCCTGCTTGAATTTGATTGATGCTTTTTATGCAGTTTTTGGCCTTAGGAAAATTAAAAACCGATGTGGTTGATGCTTTTTATGCGACTTTTGGCCTCAAGACAATTAAAACACGGTATTTCCGATCCGATGTGATATGACCTTGCCCTGGTGGATGGGCTTACGTAACTAACAGTATCAGACCTGTACACCCACGCGCACTGAGTAGTACAGTTTGTTTAACGTCACACGCGCAGCTTAGGCATTGTTGTAAGATTCACTTGCCATTTGTAAGCGATCACTATTAAATTATGATGCTTACAGCGCCATCTATTGCTAAAATTTTTACCCATTTATTTGTCCTCTGCTACTCGTTTTGCCCGATCTCCGATAATATTCTGTTGCAATTTGACGTTATTCTGACCAGTGGTGTTACTTCTACGCCGGTTTTCAAGTTTAACTTTAATTATAATCACCCTGCATATCGGTCAAATCAAAGGCTACACGATAATTCAGTGTTCTGCTTCTTCTCAGCGGAAATTCTGCAAGTTTGATTTATTGTACCTTGTCGGTCTTTTGACTGGCAACTTGCTGTCCTCTGTGTCTTCCTGTCCCGAGTTAATGTTTCCAGCTCACTGCAATCTTTACGTCTTACATCCTCTTTAATCTGACTTCCTCTTACATACTGTTTCCAGTCTCTGTTTCCTTTCGCTAAAAAGGGAAATCTTCCTGTTGCCGATGTTTCTCTAACCTGATGTATGGTAACGGCCTTTGACCGGCTTCATTCCCTGCATGCTGCCAGAGGTATCGCAGTGGTATACAGAAACCTGGATATCACATTACGTGAGGTCAGCGTGACGATGACGCCAAATGTGGCTGGCTCCGCAACGCCAAGCAGTTAAAGGGACGGGAAAAGATAATGCGTGTCAATCGACGAGCATTTACAGTCGATTGTTGTGGTTTTCTTCATTGTAACACGTTCCGGAGACAACCTTTGGATTCCTTAACATCGAAAAGAATCAATGGAACTCTGGAAGAAGGATAAAATTTAACGAGTGTAGCCCAGGAGTGTGGTGTTCCTTGAGATTTTGTTTCACATGCATTGGGGTTGTTCCGAAGCACAGGCACTGTTGACTGAGGGAGAGAGGGTTGTCGACCACATTGAACTACAGCAGCAATAACAGCTACAGGTGCAGAAGGCAAGATGGAGCCCAAGTCAAACAGTGGACGTAATTGCAAACACATTTGACTCCGAGGTACGCAGTTTCATGCTACGCAGTGGCACTGTGATTGCGTAGGGATGGTGTCCTCGTATGATAAGCAGTACGTTGTGTTCCGTATACATTCACTCAACGGCGGCACCGGTTTCGAAGATGCTATTTCACCATCTCCCCATGAGCGATGGACCTTGGCACTGTTGGGGAGGCTTGCGTGCCTGAGCCGTACAGATAGCCGTACCGCAGGCGCAACCACAACGGAGGGGTGTCTGTTGAGAGGCCAGACAAACGTGTGGTTCCTGAAGAGGAGCAGCAGCCTTTTCAGTAGTTGCAGGGAATACAGTCTGGATGATTGACTTTTCTGGCCTTATAAAATTAAACAAAATGGCCTTGATGTTCTGGTACTGCGAACGGATGAAAGGAAGGGGAAACTGCAGCCGTAATTTTTCACGAGGGCAGGCAGCTTTACTGTATGGTTAAATGATGATGGCGTCCTTTTGGGAGTCCCCCATTCGAATCTTCATGTGGGGCCTACTCAGGAGGTCGTCGTTATCAGGAGAAAGAAAACTGGCGTTCTATGGATCCCTTAGTCGGGTAGGTGGGTTAGAAAATTTAAAAAAGAAAATGGATAGGTTAAAGTTAATTATAGTAGGAATTAGTTAAGTTCGGTAGCAGAAGGAACAAGACTTCTGTTCAGGTGAACACAGGGTTATAAATACAAATTCAAATAGGGGTAATGCAGGAATAGGTTTAATAATAAATACAAAATAGGAGTGCGGGTAAGCTACTACGAACAGCATATGAACGCATTATTGTAGCCAAGATAGACACGAAGCCCTTGACTTCCACAGTAGTACAAGTTTATATGCCAACTAGCTCCGCAGATGACGAAGAGATTGTATGATGAGATAAAAGAAATTATTCAGATAGTGCAGGGAGACGAAAATTTGATAGTCATGGGGGACTGGAAATCAATAATAGGGAAAGAAAGAGAAGGAAAAGTAGTAGGTGAATTTGGAATGGGGTAAGGAATGAGAGAGGAAGCCGTCTGGTAGAATTTTGCACAGAGCATAACTTAATCCTGCCTAACATTTGGTGTACGAAACATGAAAGAAGGTTTTATACGTGGAAGAGGCCTAGAGACACAAAGGTTTCAGATAGACCATGTAATGGTAAGACAGAGATTTAGGAACCACGTATTAAATTGTAAGAAATTTCCAGGGGCAGATGTGGACCCTGACGACATTCTGTTGGTTATGAACTGTAGATTAAAACTGAAGAAACTGCAAAAAGGTGGGAATTTGAGGAGATGGGACCTGGATAAACTGAAAGAACCAGAGGTTGTAGAGTGTTTCAGAGAGAGAATTAGGGAACTACTGACATGAACGGGGGAAATAAATACAGTAGCAAAAGTATGTGTAGCACCGAGATATGAAATAGTGAAGACAGCAGAGGATCATGTAGGTAAAAAGACTCGAGATAGTAGAAATGCTTAGGTGACGGGAGAGACAATCAGGTTGATTGATGAAAAGCCAAAATATAAAAACGCAGTAAATGAACCAGGAAAAAAGTAATACAAATGTCTCAAAAATGAGATCTACAGGAAGTGTAAAATGGCTAAGCAAGGATGGCTAGAGGACAAATGTAAGGATATGTATATCACTAGAGGTAAGATAGATACTGCTTACAGGAAAATTAGTGAGACCTTTTGAGAAAAGAGAACTACTTGTATGGATATCAAGAACTCAGATGGAAAACCAGTTCCAAGGAAAGAAGGGAAAGCAGAAAAGTGGAAGGAGAATATAGCGTATCTACACATGGGCGATGTACATGAGGGCAATATTATGAAAATAGAAGAGGACATAGATGAAGATGAAATGGGAGATATGATACTACGTGAAGAATTTGACAGAGCAATGAAAGACCTGAGTCGAAAAAGGGTCCGGCAGTAAACAACATTCCATTAGAACTACTGACAGCCTTGGGAGTTTCAGCCCCGAGAAAGCTCTACCACCCAGCGAGCAAGATGCATGAGATAGGAGAAATACCCTCGTACTTCAAGAAGAACAGAATAATTCCAGTCTCAAATAACGCAGGCACCGACAGGTGTGAAAATTACAGAACTATCAGTTTAATAAGAGACTCCTGTAAAGGACTAACAGGAATTATTTACAGACGAATGGGAAAAGTGGGAGAAACCGATCACTGGGAAGATCAATTTTGATTCCATAGAAATTTTGGAACACGTGACAAAATACTAAACCTACGACTTATCTTAGAAGACAGATTAAGGAAAGGCAAACCTAAGTTTCTAGCATTTGTAGACTGTAACAATGTTGGCTGGTATACTCTCTTTCAGATTCTGAAGGTGGCTGCGGGGCATGAAAGAGAAGCAGGGATTGTGAAAGGACTGAGACAGTGTTGTAGCCTATCCCCGATGTTATTCAGTTCTGTTTATTGAGAAAGAGGTAAAGGAAACAAAAGAAAACTTTGGAGTAGGAATTAAAATCCATGAAGATGAAATAAAAAATTCCAGGTTTGCCGATGACATTGTTATTCTGTCAGAAACGGCAAAAGGCATGGAAGAGCGGTTGAACGAATGGGCAGTGTCTTGAAAGGATATAAGATGAACATCAACAAAAGCAAAACGAGGCTAATGGAATGTAGTCGAATTAAATCGGGTGATGCTGAGAGGATTAAATTAGGAAATGGGGCAGAGAAAGTAGAACAAATGTTATGCTATTTGGGGAGGAAAATAACTGATGATGGTTGAAATAGAGAGGATATAAAATGTAGACTGGCGATGTCAAGGGAAACGTTTCTGAAGAAGAAAGATTTGTCGACATCGAGTGTAGATTCAAGTGTCGGGAAGTCTTCTCTGGAAGTATTTGTATTGAGTGTAATAATGTATGGAAGTGAAACATGGACGATAAATAGTTTAGGCAAGAAGAGAATAGAAGCTTTCGAAACGTGGTGCTACTGAGGAATGCTGAAGATTGGATGGGTAGATCACGTAACTAATGAGGAGGTACTGAATTGAATTGGGGAGAAGAGTAATTTGCGGCACAACTTGACAAGAAGAAGGGATTGGTTGGTAGGCTATGTTCTGAGGCACCAAGGGATCACCAATTTGGTATTGGAGGGCAGCGTGGAGAGTAAAAATCGTAGAGGAGACCAAGAGTTCAATACACTAAACAGATTCAGAAGGATGTAGGCTGCAGTTGTTACTTGGAGATAAAGAATTTTGCACAGTATAGAGTAGCATGGAGAGCTGCATCAAACCAGTCTCTGGACTGAAGACTACAACATCAACAACTTGCTTATCAGTTAGACCAGTAAGGAGTGATGTCGCGTACTTTTCTCGGATGAGAGGAGATTCATTTTGAGTAGTGGTTCTGAGCGTACCTTCATGTTACAAGAGGTGGGAACATGCAATGCGACCTGAAACTTGGTCGAACATGATTGTTTTTGTAATCCAGGTGTTACAGTGTAGGGAGGCATAATGTTGGATTTGCATACTGACATCCAAATCTTTGAACACGATATACTCACCGGTCAACGTTGTTATAATCCTGCACTGCTCCCCCCGAATACTATACTGCTTCCCCGTCTTTTGCAGGGTGCGCTCGGCGCTGACTTCATTTTTACGTATGACGGTGCGCGATACCATCGAGATATCACGTTGGAGGAGCTCTTAGAACGAGAGGATATTTGGTGGAGTAATAGTACGCCCCATCACCCGAAAAACTCATCACCAACACAGTGGCCAAAATAGAAGCACTGCTGTAGGGTGTGCGCTGCCATCTGTGGTGCTCATGCAACCTGTTAAGAACCATGTCCAGCCTTTTTCAATGTCGAGGGAACCTTTACAAATCGCGGTGACTTCAGTGTAATTATTGTATTTGAATAACAGTGTAATTGCTGCTTGTTTCTGTGCTTATTCCACTCAGTTCCCTTCTGTACTACGGCAGGTCTTTCTGTGTGTCCCTTTATTTCAGGTTTACGAGCGCTCAGCGGCGATATTATCAGCGCCCTCCAGTTCTTGCTATGTATGGTCTAAGTATTATCGACCTATGATACTTGGCAGCGACATATCATGCGAAGTTACTTTCGACCTTCTGCCCACCAGTGCATAAGATTATTCGATGGTGCCACAACTCAAACGGTTCTACTTTCTTTTTATCCAGATATCCAGTAGTCTATTTTTTGTTTACATATAGTTCCGCGTTACAGTCATACGCCTTTATGAAATACAGCTCCGTTATTAAAGAAAGTTTTCGTAAGCTGTGTGTTGTAATCATGATTGTGTATAGCACTACGGACCTGTTCCGTATATTCGTAGTAATATTTTTCTGGCGTCAGTCGATTTTTACAGCAACAATGTTATTTTATGTTAACTGAGATATAAATCTGAGACTGTGTACTCTTAATTCTTATTTAATATTCACTTCTGAATTCATACTCTGCAGTCAAATTGTCTGCTGTGTACATCACATCCACAGCAAAGACACACACTTACTGTCTCTCTAAACAGTCAGGAGCAAAAAAGCAAAGGAAGACTGTAGCTTATAGATTAACAGCGACCGATTCAGCTAAGCTGTTCACCCCGAATATTTCCTAAATTGTTCAAGTTAGAGTAAAGAGGTAAGTTATATAATTTCAGATATTTCAACATTTTTTTTTAAATAACGGAGGCTATTGCGAGTATAAGTACATATATTGTACATACATGTTTAAAAAATCTCTTTAATTTTTTAAAAAAATAAAAATATCTGCAATTTATCTCACAGTTTAGCTACCAAATCTACTTGCAAGATTTTACGAACTGATAAAATATTGTGAAATTTGGATATATTGTGGGAGTAATATGAATAATGCTAAATAAACTGAAAATATCATGTAAAATGTTAGTTCTACTTCAAATCTAGATAATTGTCTTCAAATAAGGAACATTCATACGTAATCACGAGCATGAAAGGTATAACAAATATCAGTTTTTCCTAGTACTCAAATGTTTACACACAGCGACCACACTCAAACTACTTTCTTCTTTTTGCCTCAACAAAACGCTCGTAGTGCCATGTTATGCAACCCTGACACCGGGTCCAGTCACCTTTTTGGAAGAAAGTTACAAAATCCAAATTTCCAGTCATCTTCACTACTCAGATCTAAGGTCTCCCACCTGATGGTGATTGAGTTCTTTCCTCATTAGCTTTCTTCCTCGCCTCTTATGCTAGTGCTCGTTTCTGGCTCATAGATTCTTTTTTGTCTAAGTTTCTCTTCTCAGTCTGTTTTGACACTTTGTCTTATTTCGTCCAATGTTTCTGTTGAACAATTTCATTACTTCCAGGAGATGTGATGTGACACTCCTTAGACGTGAAGTGCGTTGCGTGCTGTGAGATGGTGACGAGTTCGTCTGTTATAGTTCTGCAGGAATGTTGTACTGTAGAGAATGGTTGTAGGTCTCTTATGGGTTGAAGTCCTCAAAGACTAGTGACTTAATTAATTCCGATGCATGAGAAACCACAGGCCGCTAGTTCAAAAGACGCCGTGCGTTTCCAGACCTTCGTGAAATGTAGTCCAAACTGCAATTTACTGATAGCAGGCCCTATGTTGCGATGCATCGACATGCTAGCCTACTAATAGTCATAAAGCCTTAGAATCTTAAAAAGGCTGCGGTCATGCGGCTACAAGGCGAGTGTACGATGGTGAGGTAAGCTTGTAAGTAGGCTGTTTAGGTTTTTTTATTGGTAACGCCATCTCTGTGTGAAAATCACTGGCTGTGCTGTGTGCAGTCTGTGGCTGCTTTGCATTGTTGTAATACTCGCCATTGTAGTGTTAGGCAGCTGGATGTGAACAGCGCGTAGCGTTGCGCAGTTGGAGGTGAGCCGCCAGCAGTGGTGGATGTGGGGAGAGAGATGGCGGAGTTTTGAAATTTGTCATGAACTGCTATATTTATATATGATGATATCAAGGTAAATACATTGTTTGTTCTCTATTAATATCTTTCATTTGCTAACTATCCCTATCAGTAGTTAGTGCCTTCCATAGTTTGAATCTTTTATTTAGCTGGCAGTAGTGGCGCTCGCTGTATTGCAGTAGCTTGAGCAGCGAAGATTTTTGTGAGGTAAGTGATTTGTGAAAGGTATAGTTTAATGCTAGTCAGGGCCATTCTTTTGTAGGGAATTTTGAAACTCAGATTGCGTTGCGCTAACAAAATATTGTGTGTCAGTTTAAGCACAGTCTTGTATAATTGTTCAAAGGGGACGTTTCATATGTCGACCCTTCGCCTAGGATACCTCACTGGAATCGTCTGATTTTTTTTTCCTGTAGTTTGTGTAATTAGTGTAGCCTTTGTATATTGCTAGCGCGCAATTGTAGAGAAAATCTCCTTTGTAGTTGCAGTCTTCCATTGTTGTACAGTAAAACAGTTGTGGCATGCATGTAGATTTGCACCAAGTATTTCGCAGCTGCAATTAACTAGATATTATTTTCAGTGTTATGTTAATGTGTTCTCTTATTTTTGCTCTTCAAATTGTGCTTTTCTGTGTTGTCGTGTGAAATATTGTGACAATAATGGCGTGTGAAAAACGTAATACTAGGCTCCAAAGTAAACTGAGAAATGACAGGGAAGACGAAAGCAGTGTGTTAGCGCCGCAGAGTAATGAATTAACAGACATTCAAAGTAGTAATTTGGTAACTGTACATAGGGAAATGGAGCGGGCGGCAAACAATGGCGTGGACAGTAAAACAATTAGTGAAGAGGGACGCATTATCGATCGATCGGTCGGCAACAGCTTGCCTCAGGAATCGGGAATGACAGGACACAATTTTGCAAATACTGTAGACTCAGGTTTTGGGTTCTCACCGTTTTCTCAAATGAGTGAAGACACATTTTCCGCTTGTCAAAATGTGAATGTTGCCGGTGCAAATACACTGCCGAAAAGCACTGAGGAACATGTTTCGGACACCAGTGCATTGTTATTACAATTAATGCAACAAATGGGACAAAAGCTTGAAAAGTTAGGCACACTGGAACAAAATCAGAGACAAACACAGCAAAAGCTTGAAAAGTTAGACACCACACTTGAAAAAACACGTGAAGATTTAACTACTGAGTTACATAACATTGAATCGAAATGTCAAGAAGTCTGCAATGACGTAAAAACACAAAATTGTGAGCATTTTCAACCTATTTTTTCGCGGCATGAAAATGCATTACAGAATCACGAAGCAGCCATAAAAGAACTGCAAACCATTGTTCACGAAAATCACGACACCTTGCAAGCTAAAATTGACTCAGTTTCATCTACCGATACGTTTATGCAACTTGCAAAAACTCAGGAAAACTTAAAGGACACAGTAGATACGATTTCAACACAAATGGACACTCTGAAACTTGGTTCAGAAAAACATACAGAGGAAATGATTTCACTATCGAATAAAGTAGCCGAACTTTCAGATCAGTTCACTAACTTATCTACAAAGGTAGATGATGATCTGAATGACACAACACCTGTAGCCTTCACGGACACTGAAGAGTATGAACAAATTAGAAAATTCAAACAAAATCAAAATCAAATCAATACACAGTACAAAAGAGAAAACCGGGAAGTGCAAGATCAGTTGGCACAAGTAGTACAAGAATTACGTATTTCAGAGGACACTCGTGCCCCAATACGGGAAGAGGGACATAGAAATACGGAACAGCCACAAAATAATGACACAGCGCATTTCGGAAATTATGAAAGAAATTGGCAAGGCGCATTGGATTTTGAGATGGAACCGCCAACACGACGTAACAATGACCGATATGCTACTCGCCGAGATGATGACTTTGACTATAAGCTGTTCATTACTACACGTAAATTCAAAACATTTAAGAATTCTGGCAACGACATTCATCCACAAGCATGGCTTCATCAATTCTCTCATTGTTTTCCTCCCAACTGGTCATTAGAGCACAGATTAGAATTTATGTGTGGCTACTTGGAGAATGAACCAGCTGTAAGAATGCGATCGGTAATTCACGATTGTCACAGTGAAGGAGAGTTTTACCATGCCTTCCTCTCAGCATATTGGTCTCAAGCCACACAAGACCGAGTAAAACATAGCATCATAATGATGAAACGTTTCAAACAATCTGAATTTTCCAGTCTTATGAAATATTTTGATACATGTTGCATAAGAATCAGTATCTTTCAAACCCATACAGCCCCTCAGAACTCATCTGCATTTGCTTAATCAAACGGCCTGAACATTTACGACATGTTATTTTGGCAGGACGTTGCAAAGACGACATTGAAGCATTTCAGGGACTCTTACAAGAATTAGAAATTGACACTGACAATCGCGGAATGCGAAACCAGGAACACAACAATTACAGGTCACATCCGTCGCAATTCCGCGATGAAAGAAGTAATAACTTGACATGACAAGGCTATTCTCACAACACAAATCGTGACCAAAACAGACACCACCCGTATGACAACCGTTGGCAGAGTAGTAATAACTACAGGGAAAGATCACCTCTCCGTGGTAATGACTATCACAGAGACAATAAGAGAAACAGACAATATGGGAACCAAAATCAATATTATCAAGGGAGACAGAATAACGTTAGACGCAACGGACCAGCGAGCAGTTCCGATTCAGGGAGAAATTCTCCACCATGTGACCGACAAGAAAGAAACTATGGAATCTACCGACATGACGACAGACGATATGATCGTAACGACAGACCTGAATTGCATCAGAACTGGCGGGATTCAAACAGAGCAGGGCCCTCTCGTCACGGTGAATTTGTAGAAGTTAGGTCTCCAAATCCCAATAACGACGCGCGCCAACAAAGAGACAATAGGCAATGACTCACACCGCTGGCAGCAACAAAACGTACTTATGAAACTGATGACGCAGCTGCCGTAGGTAGTAATTACGTAAAAATGGAAGACATTAGGGACATCTTACTCCAGGAACACGACGTAAAACTTAACAACATTGCATATCCTGTGATTCACATTACTGTAAATGACGTAAAATTTACGGCAGTACTTGATTCTGGCAGTCCCATCTCAGTAATTAGTGAAACAGCCTTTAGCAAATGCAACAAATCGAACGATTGCCCCACACTTCCGTTACGTAAAATTAAATTACAAGGTGCAATCTTTGGAAAAAGTGTAGATGTACGCCAACAAACCAACTTAGAATTCTTTTGTCAAAGCCACAGCTTCTCTACGAACTTTCTTATTGTTCCATTATTGTCGACGGAAATTATTTTGGGAGTAGACTTTTTGAATGAATTCAAAGCAATCTTAAACTTTCACGATGCTGAAATAAGTTTAGAGAAGGAAGGTAAGTCAATAGCTTTGAAATTTGAAGATTGGCTCTCAAACCATGACGAAGAAATCAATCGGCTTTACCTTCTGTTGGACAACAGTTCAGAATTTTCTACGGAACTAGACACTAACAATCACTCTGCAAGAACTGACAGGGATGATATCGACGTCATATTTGAAATTAATGAGTTAATTCAGAATAAAATTCAAACAATTGAGAATTGTAATGACACTGATAGGCAGGACCTTTTTGAGATTTTACAAGAACATTCCACGGTTTTTACTCATAAAACAGGAACAATCAAGGGATTTCAATACCAATTTCGTGTTCGTGAGCATACTAAATTTTGTGTTAGACCAGATGTAATTCCAGCACATTATAGGGACCGTGTTAGAACAGAAATACAATCTATGCTTGACGAGGGCATTATTGAGCATGCAGTAAGCTCATACAACAATCCATTACATGTTGTTGAGAAGAAAAATGGATCTATCAGGCTTGTCTTGGATTCGAGACAAATCAATACGATCATTATTCCTGAAACAGACAGGCCGCAAACGTTGGAAGAACTTCTTCAAAATTTTAATGGTGTAAAAGTGTTGTCTTCCATTGATCTCAGATCCAGCTTTTATCAGATCGAACTTCATCCAGAATGTAGAAAATACACAGCTTTCCTTTGTTTCGGCGTTTGTTATCAGTTTCGGAAACTTCCCTTTGGTTTGAACATTTCTTCAGCAGCATTCATTCGCGGGCTAAATTCCATATTACCTGAGTTCTTAAAACGTCACATCACCTTATATGTGGACGATATTCTAATAGCAGAAGCTTCATGGGAATTACATAATCGCATCCTCAACAGTTTGTTACGTATTTTTGCAGAATCTGGAATTACAGTTAACGTGGAAAGTTTGAATTCGGTAGGTCAAAGGTGAGGTTTTTGGGACATGTTATTTCTTCTGAAGGCATTCAGCCGGATCCTGAAAAGTTAGAAGCAATCAGAGCCATTCCAGTTCCATCCACAAAAAAACAAGTCCGCAGTTTTCTAGGTCTCGTAAATTTTTACCGTCGTTTTCTGAATATGCAAATTCTTGTTACACCAAAACTTTGTTCTCTCACTGGAAAAAATACTATTTGGAACTGGGACGAACAAGCACAGTTGGAATTCAATTCTTTGAAGGAATCGCTACTTAACGCGCCAATACTAGCTCATCCAGATCTGTCACAAGATTTCTGCCTTAGCACGGATTCTTCTAAAGTCGGTCTTGGTGCCCATTTATTTCAAGAAGCCACAGAAAATGACACTACTGTTCAGAAAACCATTGCTTTTGCTAGCCGAGTGCTAACAAAATCTGAAAAAAATTGTTCCGTTACTGAATTAGAAGCTTTAGCTATCGTTTGGGCATTTAACAAATTCCGTTTCTTTCTTTCTGGTAAGCACGTAAAAGTATACAGTGATCATCGTGCATTACAATTTCGTATGTCTTCAAAATTAAATCATGACAGGTTAAAACGTTGGGCATTGTTTCTGCAAGAATTCCGCTTCACAATAGTCTACATTCCCGCCAAGGAGAACATTGTTGCGGACGCACTGACAACGCGCACCGGCTGGGCTTGAGAAAAGTACCACAGACGGCAACCTCGAGAAAAATTTCAGTATTCTTTACATTCAGAAAGTCGCCTTTGAAAACTTCATCACCACATCTTTAATAGACATTGCTCATGAACAAGATAAAGATCCGATTTGGAAAGACATCAAGAGCAAATGGCATGAAAAGACACACACTCAGATTCGGCATTATTATCTGGTTAGAAACAACATACTGTTCAAATGCTGCACTGTTGATGACGAGCTATGGGTACTTTTCATTCCTGACGACTTTGTTAATAAGCTCATTTGGGACATTCATTTCAGCTATGCACATTTTGGCCCACGAAAATGTTATCATATTCTTCGAACGACTTGTTATTTTAACAATATGGAAAAGAGAATTCGAAGAGTTTTGTCTATTTGTAAACTTTGTCAAAAGGCGAAACCATCTACTATCTCCCATCGTGCTCCGCTGTTTCCTATCATTCCTTCTAAATTAAAAGAATTTGCTGCTGTTGATCTCTTGGGACCGCTTGTCAGAACATCTAATGGATTTGCATACGTTCTAGTCGCTGTTGAACTTACTTCAAAATTTGTTTCTTTCACACCGTTACGTAAAGCCACTGGACGGTCTGTATCCAACGCCTTTGTTAAAAATTTCTTACGTGAAGTTGGACACGTTAGTAAAGTCATTTCAGATAACGGACCGCAATTCAGATCTGCTGTTTGGTCACGCATGCTTTGGAATCATAAAATCAAACCTGTTTTTATTTCATTGTACTCACCACATTGTAACCCATCTGAACAGATTATGAAAGAAATCAATAAGCTTTGCAGACGTTATTGTCACAGGAAGCATCAGCATTGGGACAGATATTTACACTTATTTCAAAACGTGCTGAATGAAATGCCTCACGACTCCACTGCTTTACCACCTGCTCTTGTACTGAAGAATGAAGAACCACCGAACAGAATCAGAGAGCTTGTACCTTTCCTGAATACACGTAAGCTTCGACACAAAGACATAATTGATTTGGCTCTTAAAAATATAAAATCTGCAGCAGACAAAAGGAGAGAACTACACGGTAAAGCAAATGCAAAGAAATTATATATTGGTCAGAAAGTTCTCATTAAAGCTCATTCATTGTCACATAAGAAGAAACACTTGAGTCACAAATTCTTTCTAGTTTACAATGGACCTTACAGAATCCGACGTATACCACATGATAATTGCGTTGAAGTTGAAACTCTGCGTACTAGGAAGAGTAAAGGTTTACACCACATTTCACATGTAAAACCGTTTATTGAAAGATAATCTGCTTTTTAACTTTGTCATTGCCATAAAACTTTTCACTTTACATTACTAGTATGCTTGTCAGACTTAGAATCTGTTAACATGCAACAATGTTTGAAGTTAAATATCCAGTCAAGAACCAAGAGAACTTATTGAAACAGAAATTACGAATGCATTGTTATTGTGAACAGGCGACACAGTGTTATTGTGGGCGTACGTTCTTGCTTGTTAGTTGCACGATTACATAATGACTATAAGGCTCACATACATAGAACATTTACCAGTAGTGCTAATGAGATTTTAATGCAACATTTTGGTTTACTTGAAAATACATTCTGGGTTTAAAGTACTTTCTGTGAGATACCAGACGACAGAGTGATTAGTTTATGTGACAGATACACGATTTTATCGCGACGCCACTAATGAGTGACAATTTACAATGTTGCTTTTGCGCTATATCTGTTTTATATCTGCACAGTTTTTCTGAATTATTCTGGAAAGTAAAACAGGTTTTAGTAGTAACTTTTGTGGTATAGCTACAATGAGACTGCCTTTTCCGTAGCACAACAATACGTTACAGCACAGTACTTTCCTCATCACAGCAATAAGCGTAATAACTAAGACATTTATACGCAAAGCATTTCACTTTTGTGTATTATGAGGTAAGTACATTAACTTCTGCAGAACTTAGCTTTCGGAGGACGATAACTACGACACTTCCACACAGATTATGTTGCAACAAGACGCACATTTAGCGCTACAGTACACGTATTTGAGTGATTTATTTTCTACTTAAAACATTTATTTTTAAAGAGTTTAGAATTACAAAGAAAGTTTTCCGTGATACATTTCATTCCATTGCTGTAATCTGTAACACCTGAGGGTATAATTACATTAATCCTCAGGGGGGTACACGCTTACTTTGTGTACCATGTGTGTGGCAACCACAAGGAACCCTAGCTAATATGGTATTTGCTTATACAACTTTACACATCGGTACCATATTTCTCTAACACAAAAATTACACAGCTATCTGATCATGTAACTGAGAGATAAACTTTTTTTTTATTACATCAGTGACAGATGTTTACGCAATTACACAGTTGAATAACTTCACACTTATGAAATTGTATTTTGTCTGTACTTTGTGAAATGTTCATATTTTTTCAGAACCATTGTGATACTATGAGAGCTTTGAATGATATATTTGGTAAGGGAGCATGATTTTAAAGTACGTTTGAGGTAGATGACACTATTGAAATGAGCAGAGAATTTTTTTAGGTTTTGAAATTATTGGAGGAAGCTACAACGATTTTGAGAATTGACTGAGATGTTATGATATTATTACGACGACGATGTGTACTATGCTGTTGAGATATGTTTATGATCAATAAGGTGATGCTACCGTATATGAGGAATAAGAAGTATGTTGGAAACCAAGAATCGTACTTTAAGAGTTATGAAATGTGCGTAAATGCGTGACTGTATCACAATGCTGACGAATATTTTTTTTTGGACACTTATATTTATAGGATTTTGTTTCTACAGATTTGCAACGCTAATTCTTGACCTGTGAAATATTTTTATGTGAGACTGTCACTGTAGCGGAAACTGCTGTCGTAAATATTTCCGTAAGAAAGTTTAGTGACCACCTGCATGTAATGCGTCGCGGGCACCCACCTGGGCGACAGCCGCCCGAAAAAAAAAGCCATTAGCCTTTCAGCGGCACAGGTAGAAAAAAAAAGGGAGGCCATATCCTCGCTATTGACATTCCTTTGTAAAAAGCATCGCAAAAACGACACGGTCGAACTTGAAAACATATGATTACACTGTGGAGCTCTTAATTTATGATATTTACTGAAATGCTTATGAATTGATGGGAAATATTCTTACATCTGCAAACCTGATAATGACAAGTGTCTTTCTACGAGAGTTGAGAGCTACTGACTTACGAAATGCCACATAGCTATTGAATGATGTTGTTATGCTTTGGTTTGCATAATTGCTTATTTCATTTGACATCTGTTTTCCAGCTGTGTTGCAGCATTGGTTTCATAAAATAAAATTAAATGCATTTGCTAATGTGAACACTTTCTGTCAACAGATCTATTAAATAATAATTTTGTGATCCACATTCTTCAAAAAAGGAGCACTTGGAAAGGAAAGAACAATACGAAGGGACTAGTAACAGTAACTGCATACATAATATTCTTTTCAAGTACATGGTAATATTTTTTTTTACAATAAGTTGTTGTGGTGCACCACTTTAATTACTTAGACATTAAGATGTGATTATACTTTTCCCTTATCTGCATTGTTATCTTTAGTGTACTATTTTTTCTGCTTGAGCTATGTCATGTTTAGGTATTTCATTTTCTGCTGCTGTTTGCCAGGCATAGTGTTGCTGAATTTGAATTTGTGTTACTCTGCTAAGCCAGATTTATTTTTCTTGTTTGCTGCGCATTGCCTCATATTAGTTGTAATGTGAATTGCTTGGTAATTTAGATTTACTGTAGCTTGCTTTGCAAATTTCCATTTTTTTGTCATTGCTGTTTGTGTTAATTGTTTTGTGCTGCCGCATTGCCTCGTCCCTTAGATTAATATCTGAGCTCAGTAGATTTAAGTTAGCTTAAGAGGGGGTAGACTATATAAGAACCTAACTATGGAGAATAGGGAAAGAATGCTTTGAAAGTTATATGAAAACGATTTGGGCCTAAATGAGTATTGTACAATGAGCCATATTTCTTTTGAAAGAAATATGTCGCTGTAGCCTAAAAGCCATCCGACAAGATAGGACCAATGGCGACTGAAGAGAATGGTTGAACGTGACAGAAGTGCAACGTTTCCAAAAACTGCTGAAGATTTATACGGTGGGTTATCAATGAGTGTCAAGGAGCAAACCATTCAACGAAACATCATCGATATGGGCTTTCAGAGCCGAAGGCCATCTCGATGACTTGCCGACAGAAAGCGTTACGCTTCACCTGGACCCGTCATCACCGACACTGGGCTGTTGATTACTGGAAACATGTTGCCTGGTCCGACGAGTCTCATTCAATTCGTATAGAGCGTATGGAGATATACGGGTATGAAGACAACCTCATGAATGGTTCAAATGGCTCTGACCGCTATGGGATGTAACTGCTGAGGTCATCAGTCCCCTAGAACTTAGAACGACTTAAACCTAACTAACCTAAGGACATCACATACATCCATGCCCGAGGCAGGATTCGAACCTGCGACCGTAGGGGTCGCGCGGTTCCAGACTGTAGCTCCTAGAACCGCTCGGCCACCCCGGCCGGCAACCTCATGAATCCATTGGCCCTGCATATCAGCAGGGAACTGCTCAACGCGGTGCAGGCTCTGTAATGGTGTGGGACGTGGGCAGTTGGAGTGATATGGGGCCCCTCATACGTCTACATACGGCTCTTACAGGCTTATGTACGTAAGCATCCTGTCTGATCATCTACATCCATTCATATCCATTCGACATTCCGACGGACTGGGGCAATTCCAGCGGAAAATGCGACAACCGACATGTCCAGAATTGCCACAGAGTGGCTCCAGGAACACTCTTCTGAATTTAAACACTTCCGCTGCCCACCAAACTCCTCAGACATGAATTATTTAACGTATTTGGGATGTCTTGCAACTTCCTGTACAGAAGAGATCTCCATCACGTTGTACTCTTACGAATTTATTACCAGCCCTGCAGGTTTCATGGTCTCAGTTCCTTCCAGCACTATTTTAGACATTAGTCGAGTTCAGGCCAGTTCGTGTTGCGGCACTTCTGTGTGCTTGAGGGCGCCGTACACGATATTAGGCAGTTGTACAACTTTTTTGGCTCTTTAGTGTATATATATCTCCCTTCTGTTACTCTTCATCGCCTTTGAGCCGTGGTAAAAACTGCTGTTATGCAGAGCTCGCCGCAGCGCGTAGTGTGAAGCAGTCGCAATCCGTTTCTGGCGGTGGCGCCGCTGTAGCAATCGCAGCTTTGGTGTCTCCCTCTGGTGGGAAAGGGGAAAGGTTGCGTGTTCACGTGTATTTAAGGGGCGTTATGAGCTCACCATTGAGTCAGTCTGGGAGTCAGTCTGGGTCAGTCTCTCGTCCCCAGCTTGCTAGTCTGTCTCTCGTCCGAATTTGTGAGGCAGATAGTGTATCTGTCGTCCGGAGTGCTAGTACGGCTTTCGTTCAGATCAATCTTTAAAGCCGGATAAATGAGAGTCTTTCCACTCCGCCAGTAAGAGAACCCAGCGAGTGGTCGCCCGGTCGGGGTTTAGTTCCTGCATCCTTGTCTGCGCGTTAGGCCGCCAGTCTGCTCGAGCATGTCCAGGCAATGGTCAATGGCGGTTGGATCGACCGGTTGGTCGGTCGTGCACTGGGACACAAGATGACTTGTCCGTCTTGAGCGTCGGCGCATGTGAGGTCGCCACGTGAGTCCAGTGGGCCGCTCCATATAGCGAGGGCTAATAGCTTCGCCGTCGACACGAGAGCAACAGGAGTCAACCCACGACATCGGTCTGGCCGGTGCGAGTTGCGACGCCGTGAGACGGGAGATCAGCGCGCCTTCCTGCGTCCGTTGAAGCGGCTGGCAGCGGACGGTTCGGGAGAGCGTTTTGGGGGTGCTGCGCCAGGTCTTCGCCAGAAATCGCAGTTTATTAGAAGTTAAGTGATTGGTGGTATGTTGTTTGATTTACTCTTGTTAAATTCTACTTGTTTTCTTGGTTAGGTTACCAGCCGTTTTGCTTTGGAGTCGTCTCACCATTCTTATCCGTTTGCCCACCTGTGTGAAGGTGGTTGTTTATAAATTGGGTGGTCCGTTTTTCCGTTGTGGAGTAGGTGAGGGTTAGAGCAACCTGCGGTTCGGATTGTTAGGTAATCTCCCTATTAATCTACCGTACGTTAGTAGCTGCCTCTGTCATGTTTCTCGGATTTGGTGTGTTAACGAATTTTTTGCTTGGAGTGTAACGACCTAACACCCGAAATATGTTTTGATCTTTGGAAACTTTGATATTATGCCTATGATCTTGAGAGGTGGCATGTGTGTACTGTAGAGCATGTTAACTATTGTTTGGTCAACCTTGTAGAATTTTATATACGATTGCATTTCGTGGACTTTTACTTAAATGATCATTTTAGTATATAAAGTTGCCACCCTTTCACCGTAAGACTTTTCTTAGAAGTTAAAATCAAGTTGCACTTTCGGTGACAAGGTTAATATTTTAATTGTTAGTGTTTTGTACCATTTCCATCCATCCTACGGGTGGTGCATAGTTTGTGTGCTTGTGTAAATTGTTAAAACTCTTAGTTTAAAGTTATCTGGTGTGTTGCAGACTTGCACCAGTGTAGTGTTTCAGAGGCTGTTATGAGCGGTCGTAACTACAGCCGTGTCAAAAGGGAGCGGCAAGGTTCTCCACCCAAAAACTCATACAGTTAAAACTTGTTTCTTTCTGCCTCTGAATAAATTGTAACTTTGATATTTAGAGGGCGCTTACTGATTATAGTTTTAAATCTGTTTCTTTAAAAAAATGCTTTTAGGCACTATTAAAGTGAATAAAATTCCCATTTGTTAAAAGGAATTTGGTTATGGATTCATCAATTACTCCCTGGCAACTACTTCCTTGCTTACATAGTGTGATTAAATGTGTAAATGTTCTTGATGAATCGCAAGTAAATAAAATAAATTCTTAAGGATATGCTTTGAAAATAAATCACGGTTCAGGTAGTAACGCATCTGAAATGTAACGTCCACTGTTCAGAGTTCCGTCAATGCGAACAAGAGGTGACCGAGACGTGTAACCAATGGCACCCCATGCCATCACGCCGGGTGATACGCCAGTATGGCAATGGCGAATACATGCTTCCAATGTGCGTTCACCGCGATGTCGGCAAACACGGATGCGACCATCATGATGCTGTAAACAGAACCTGGATTCATCCGAAAAAATGACGTTTTGCCAGTCGTGCACCCAGGTTCGGCGTTGAGCACACCATCGCAGGCGCTCCTGTCTGTGATGCAGCGTCAAGGGTAACCGCAGTCATGGTCTCCGAGCTGATAGTCCATGCTGCTGCAAACGTCGTCGAACTGTTTGTGCAGATGGTTGTTGTCTTGCAAACGTCCCCATCTGTTGACACGGGCATCGAGACGTGGCTGCACGATCCGTTACAGCCATGCTGATAAGATGCCAGTCATCTCGAATGCTAGTGATACGAGGCCGTTGGGATCCAGCACGGCGTTCCGTATTACCTTCCTGAACCCACCGATTCCATCTATAACTAGTGGCTAAAGAATAACAGTGCACCACAAAAATAAGAGTAAACAAGACGAACAGTGTGAAACAAGAAGTTCGGAATATAAAAAATCTGCTTATATTTCGTAAATGAAATGGTAGTACGATCTCCAGACGAGATGAGAGGAAACGCAGATGCCAAACAAAAATGTGAGGAGTTATAAGTAATTACTTATTTACATAAAAACGCAACATGAAATGTTTTAAATATAAAATTAACGGATATCAGTACAAAACTATGTCGTTATAGATACCACTGAAGATCTCTTAGAGTAAATAAAAGCCAAACACGTCATGGAGAAATAAATTACTGTGCAACAACAAAAGACCGTTTTTGTTAACAAAATTAATAATTCTGTGCATGCTACGGAGGATAGCCACGCAAACAAACTTTTTAGCCTAAAACTGGTTCGAAAAACACTTTGACAGGCACTTAAGTATGCGTTACAGAGTATTCAAGTGGTTGTAGATATAGATGAAATATTTTCTTGACTCATGAGACATTGCGACACAGGCTACACATTATTTATTTTTAGTTTTAAGTTAAATACTGAGGTCAAGTTACTGGCGCGTACGTGTGTTATTTAGCATTTCGTAAATACGTGAAATGTGGCGCTACTGCCATCTATCTGCTATGAACTAAATTCAATACTGATTTTTCTGTGATAGACACAGAGCGCGGGAGTGATCGCGTCTCTAAATGCAGATGCACGACCGACGAGTTTCCCTGCTGCAATTGGAGAGAGACTGCTCTACATATGCTACGTTGAGAGATTTTTATGTATGAAAAGTGCTGTGTAAGTCCAATGCACAAAATTAGTGCACAGTAGAATGAAGTGAGAATCGAGTAATTAAGATACACTACGGGCCATTAAAATTGCTACACCACGAAGATGACGTGCTACAGACGCGAAATTTAACCGACAGGAAGAAGATGCTGTAATATGCAAATGATAAGCTTTTCAGAGCATTCACACAAGGTTGGCGCCGGTGGTAACACCTACAAGTGCTGACATGAGGAAAGTTTCCAACCGATTTCTGATAACAAAAAGCAGTTGACCGGCGTTGCCTGGTGAAACGTTGTTGGCGCCTCGTGTAAGGAGGAGAAATGCGTACCATCACGTTCCCGACATAGATAAAGATAAGATTGTAGCCTATCGCCATTGTTGTTTATCGTATCGCAAAATTGCTGCTCGCGTTGGTCGAGATCCAATGACTGTTACCAGAATATGGAATCGGTGGGTTCAGAAGGGTATTACGGAACGCCGTGCTGGTTTCAAACGGCCTCGTATCACTAGCAGTCGAGATGACAGGCATCATATCCGCATAGCTGTAACGGATCGTGCAGCCACGTCTCGATCCCTGAATCAACAGATAGGGACGTTTGCAAGACAACAAAAATCTACACTAACAGTTCGACGACGTTTGCAGCAGCATCGACTATCAGCTCGGAGACCATGGCTGCGTTACCCTTGACGCTGCATCACAGACAGGAGCGCCTGCGATGGTGTACTCAACGACGAACCTGGGTGCACGAATGGCTAAATGTCATTTTTTGGGATGAATCCAGGTTCTGTTTATAGCATCATCATGATGGTCGCATCCGTGTTTGGCGACATCGCGGTGAACGCACATTCGATGCGTGTATTCGTCACCGCCAAACTGGTGTATCACCCGGCGTGATGGTATTGTGGTATGGGGTGCCATTGGTTACTCGTCTCGATCACATCTTGTTCGCATTGACGGCACTTTGAACAGTGGACGTTACATTTCAGATGTGTTACGACTCGTGGCTGTACCCTTCATTTGATCCCTGCGAAACCCTACATTTCAGCAGGATAATGCACGACCGCATGTTGCAGGTTGTGTACGGGCCTTTCTGGATACAGAAAATGATCGACTGCTGCGTTGGCCAGCACATTATCCAGATCTCTCACCAACTGAAAACGTCTGGTCAATGGTGGCCGAGCAACTGGCTCGTCACAATACGCCAGTCACTACTCTTTATGAACTGTGGTATCGTGTTGAAGCTGCATCGGCAGCTGTACCTGTACACGCTATCCAAGCTCTGTTTGACTCAATGCCCAGGCGTATCAAGGCAGCTATTGGGACCAGAGGTGGTTGTTCCGGGTACTGATTTCTCAGGATCGATGTACCCAAATTGCATGAAAATGTAATCACATGTCAATTCTAGTATAATATATTTGTCCAATGAATACTCGTTTATCATCTGCATTTCTTCTTGGTGTAGCAATTTTAATGGCCAGTTGTGTATAAATTGAGCTTTTCTGTGGAAGTTATTGTTATGTAACAATTTTCAAAAATGGCTTGTTTTGAAAATTAGGGATAATTTTAAGTAGTCTGTACCTGAATTAGTGCCTACCTCGATTTAAATTTTTATTTCGGTGGTAGCTATGGGAGCTAGTAAGGTGGTGTGATGAAAGTTAAATGAGAAATTGCTATACTTAATATGTTTTTATTCTTTGCGAGAGGCGCTGATGCTATCCTAATATTTTGTGCGCTAGAATCGCAAACGGCAGGTCGACTGAATTCTGATTTGAATTTAGTTTTGAAGGTGTTGCAGTATTAAACCGGAAGCTAAAGAAACGACTTATTAACAAACATGAACTGTGAACTGCATTATGACTGACTTAGTCACTTTCCAATTTGGTGGCTAAGAAGTTTTATTCAGCTCCTGATATAGTTCTGTGGTTACTAAACGTTGATTATCCGACTGAAAGTAATACCGCAGATAATTTTTTTTTATTGATTTGGTGAAATATGTATATCATTTGGACATCTCCGTCAGTTTACAGAGGGCTCCTATGTCTTCGAAGGTTATTTTTTGTGTACTGTTCCCGATCGGTGTCCACCAAAGTTCGAGTAACTGAAAGTATTTTAATGAAAAGAAAACAGAACTTTCAGCCTGCTTCTTGTCAAAAATATATCGATATCGTGACTCAGAATTTCGATCTTGGAGTTACCACAGTTAATGCTAGGCCATTTCACTGTCCGTTACAATGAAGAGCACGAAAATTCACAGTAATTGCAAAGTAATGTTTTTTCTCATTATATTTGATAAGTATAAACCTGACGAATGTCAGGTTGTTATGCGATCTTTATTGTTTTGGAGTTCCGCAGCTCACATAGTTGAAGTTCTGATGAAGATAAGCGCGACCATGCAACATTCGTAGTAGCAGTGGTTGCAAGCAAAGCAGCTGGCCGCCTTATGGTGTCAGCGATAAATTTTCCATTTACATTTTAATTTCTACGGCCTACTTGGCACGACAATGTCAATTGATACAAAGTTTTTTAAATTCTCAGAAAAATATGTGTACTCTCCAGGCTCAAATGGCTCTGAGCACTGTGGGACTTAACTGCTGAGGTCATCGGTCCCCTAGAACGTAGAACTACTTAAACCTAACTAACCTAAGGACATCAAGCACATCCATGCCCGAGGCAGGATTAGAACCTGCGACGTGGTTCCAGACTGAAGCGCCTAGAACCGCTCGGCCACTCCGGCCAGCAGTACTCTCTAGGAACAGACAGTGTTATACGTGTCAAGAACCAAGAGAATGGAAGACCAAGAGAAGAGTGTTCCGATGAAAATGGGCGCAAAGCAAATGTGCAGCCCTCCTCTGCTGTCAGTGCTGAAAATCGTAGAGGGAATGACAGAAAGAAACGAAATATTTTAAATTGGGATTAAAATTTTGGGTGAAATGAAATCGCTGATCACATTGCTCTTCTTTGTAACTGTGACGAAGACTTACAGAATCTGTTGAGTAGAATGAAAAATTTGCAGAGCACAAAACAGGAATTGAGAGTAAACGAAAGGAGCACAAAAATACCGAGGAGCAACGGGAATGATTTTTCGGAAGTCATTTAGCAGACGAAATCAAAGAATTTTGCTAGCTTGGAAGCAACACAGAAGATGATGAATGAAGTAACAGACTATAAGGAGGACACTGTCACATGCATATAGAGCATTTCTCGTCAAGTATCATGCATAATCCATTATTTGAGAATTACGTTCCTGAAAATGCACGTCTAAAGAACAGCAACTGAAACACGACTGTAGGAAGGCATGAAAAGAACACAATTAAAGTTTTGGAGATGTGGTACTAAAGAAGAATGTCGAAAATAGAATGGACTGGTCAGATAATGTGGGAAACACTGAGTGAAAGGAGGAACAGCACAATAGGATTTGTGTTAACAGTTAAGGGAACAACTTCCATTGTAATAGAGGACGTCGTATAGGGGGAAAAATCGCAGCGGTTGAAGGAGATGGAATATATAAAACAAATATTTCAGGACATTATCTTTAGGCCTTATTCGGAGATGGTGAAGTTGGCAGAAGACAGGGAATGATCCGGTGAACGCATTAAACAACTCAGAAAACTGAAGATAGATAAAAGAGTGAAACAGGAAGTGAAGCCAAGATACTTAAGCTACCGGTAGAAATCACCCGTACAAGATTTATACAAGCGTACAGCATTCGATGAAATGTAAGGTTGCTTAGCGTAGGCCTATTTCAAAGGTTACAGTAAGATTATCATACCTTCCTTAGACAACAATATATAATTTTAGAAAAAGGGGATAGAATAGTGATATTCAAAATTACAGTTGTTTGAGATAGAGCAATTAATTAATGTGTACCTTAGTCTCACGAAAAGTTTCAACTTGAAAAGTTACTCGTACTTTCGAACACTCAACATTCCCATCGGCAAATCTAGAAGATTAACATATTGCACCGCACTTGCTATTCGCTACGCAGTTGTGCAGTTGGGGGAAATCACAGATAAATTTGGAGGTACTTTAGTTTCGTCACACACATTTCTAGAAACAGCCACTAATGTTGTGGAAATATTCGTGATTCTTGCTACAAAGTTTTACGTTAGTTTCGTTGACACTGTATGAGTTTCTCCTGAAAGGAAGTTCTTCCCGCTACGTGACGTAAGTATAGCGTAAAATAAGCTTCACTGACAGTCTCTCCCAGCCCGCAGCTACAGTGCGGAAGTGATCTAGCTCACAGAGTTAAATCGGTTGGAAGATCCTTAGGTTATACTAGTCACTTCAAACACCACGTTATATACTGCTCGCGATATGCGACGATAAGATGAGCGTTTCGTGGACAAATGCTTTCGTCTTGTAGTTTAAAATCACAACTACATCTTTTGCATTGAAATTTGAATAAAGAAGGTAAAAATTATAAGTGATTCACTAAAATATATAGTTTCGTAATTTGAAGATAAGTAACAAATGGGTAAATTAAGACAGCAGTCATATTATTTCGAGGTTCTGATCAATTTCAGCTTACGTGAGGCATCTGAAATCGAAATTTTTCACTACAAAGATATTCGTTCGGAACAGGTACATTGCACATCACACAATTAAGGGTATTCTTAGATAACATAGCTATCTGTAAATTATGAATATGACTTAATTTACTTTGGAAATAAGAAACACGTGTCAAATTAACAAGACGTTTCTCTGTTCACACTGCGTATTACATCATCCTCTAGGTAACGACGTATCTTTTCTACCTGGAATGGAATTCTAATCTTTCTGCAAACATTTTAATTACATTTATTCCACGTATTTCTGCCATGGAGTGTACAACGCGTTATATCAAGTCTTACTGAGCAGTCTCTCGTAGTCCTGCACATGTAGGTACCTTTCAGTTATGAATAAATCGACAACAAAAGCAGCAGATCGCTATTGTATGTATCAATATTGATACACGTAAAAATCACTACAGAGGTGTCATTGAACCATTTTCATATTGCGTGATATTTATCAGTTACTTTTTTGAAGTATTCCTCAGCTTTTTACATATTTTGTTACTATATTCACAAAAGTAGGACATCATAGAAAACGTAATGAATAGTTTGAGTAGGAGGTTTCATCTATTAATGGAACAATCTCGTTTTACTTAACAGAGCTGCAGTGTGTTACCAACACAGTCGCCCAATGGTCAGTGTCTATTCCTAATAATGAAACTAGAAAAACTGATGGGAGAAAAATTTTTATCCCAATATGAAGCTGAAAGTAAACCAAGTTCTTTTGTCTCCTCTTTCACGATATGATATGAAGCTGGAAGTCTAGTACGTGACATGTACATTTTGATATTAGTGTTTCCCGCTGCATATTTTGTATTGCTTTCTTTTACAGCTTTTTCATAGACCGTCTCCCATAGATCGCACCATGAAGGTGAACCATTGAGTATATAATTGAAATTTATCATCTAAAGGTGACATGGCATAACATTACTCGTTTGTGTATAACGAACGTTGCTACCGGTATTGTTGAGTTCAACAGTTTTAAATCCTAGAATCTGGGCAGTTGGTTGTTGAAGTAATTGTTAACAACTTTGGAATTTATTGGGAATCTGTCCTTTTTTCCCTACGTATGAAACCTGTCAAACACCTTTGTACATGCTATGGAACTTAGGCAGGCAGTCTAGGTCTGCATGGAAATTTTATTATTTAGAAAAATAACAATGAGTAAGCACATGGACTCGGAAGTGAGCGTAAATGCTTCTAGATCTATAGTACACGTGATCAGATACCGTACCTTGTATTTTAGCTTTCCTTACCTAAATGAACAGTCTGTTATGTTAGTTGCAACGTTCCATCTGATCATTACGTTAGGTGGCAGGTAATGAAACTACACAAAATAAATCAGCATCTCATCACTAAACACAACGAGTCATGTCTAAACATGGCGATATAATCTTCTAGAACACCATGTCTGTATTGAGGTAATGTTTTTCTATTACCGAAATATTCGCTCGGATGAACATTAATGACAAATAAGAATTAAATTATGTGCCTGATATGGAGTCAAACCGAGACTCTCTGGTTGGAGTCTGTCCATGAAGCGTGCACCGATAACCCGAAATGTAGCCCAGTGGCCGAGATAGGAAGGGAATGCTGGGCCGTTTCCGTTCTTCGTAAGTTTTCATCAATTTAGTGAGACCATTTTAGCTTGGAACTCAACAGGGCAATATTTAATGCCTTTTACTAATGCCAGTACTTCAATTTTTTGTGATGCAAGAAGAGACAGCCAGAGCGGCAACTAAGATGGATGTTTATTTAGTCAGTGACGGGTTTCGGGCTACACACATTCTCAACCCACCCAATGTTTGCCAAGTAAAATGTCCACCCAAAATAGCAGTAAATGAAGTGACTACATACGTGTATGGTAACAACTAATGTTCAGTCTCTTTTTGCACGACACTCTGAAATGAGTTACTGTCCCACATTACCCAGAGATCTGGAGTATTACAAGTTCATTTTTGTCCGTGTTGAATTGCGCAATAACATCTACATCTACATTTATACTCCGCAAGCCACCCAACGGTGTGTGGCGGAGGGCACTTTACGTGCCACCGTCGTTACCTCCCTTTTCTGTTCCAGTCGCGTATGGTTCGCGGGAAGAACGACTACCGGAAAGCCTCCGTGCGCGCTCGAATCTCTCTAATTTTACATTCGTGATCTCATCGGGAGGTATAAGTAGGAGGAAGCAATATATTCGATACCTCATCCAGAAACGCACCCTCTCGAAACCTGGACAGCCAGGTACACCGCGATGCAGAGCGCCTGTCTTGCAGAGTCTGCCACTCGAGTTTGCTAAATATCTCCGTCACGCTATCACGCTTACCAAAATAACCCTATGACGAAACGCCCCGCTCTTCTTTGGATCTTATCTATCTCCTCCGTCAATCCGATCTGGTACGGATCCCACACTGATGAGCAATACTCAAATATAGGTCGAACGAGTGTTTTGTAAGCCACCTCCTTTGTTGATGGACTACATTTTCTAAGGACTCTCCCAATGAATCTCAACCTGGTACCCACCTTACCAACTATTAATTTTATATGATCATTCCACTTCAAATCGTTCCGCACGCAAACTCCCAGATATTTTACAGAAGTAACTGCTACCAGTGTTTGTTCCGTTATCATATAATCATACAATAAAGGATCCTTCTTTCTATGTATGCGCAGTAAGAGTTTTTTACAA
This sequence comes from Schistocerca americana, assembly GCF_021461395.2. Lineage (NCBI taxonomy): Eukaryota > Metazoa > Arthropoda > Insecta > Orthoptera > Acrididae > Schistocerca > Schistocerca americana. The sequence goes on from NC_060121.1 coordinate 401,419,599, forward strand.
TAACATGTCTTCCAATGAGTAAAATACTGTTTACTATAAATAACAATAAGTGATTGAAATAGACATAGAAAGTATATCTTCTCTGGGAACTGCAGGCGGGCCCTATTTTCCAAACCTTATGGAGGAAAGTACTGAAGCTACAAAAACGGTGGTTAACGGAATGATCTGACAAATTCGTATCATTACACACTTCAAGCGTTTTTCGAGGCTTCTCGCAATTAATGTTCTATTTAGAAACATATGACGTATGCGGGAACAGATACTCGTCTCTGTTTAGATGATAACAAGCTAATGACGACCCATGATGATTTAGCCATAACGTAAAATGATTGTATGCACGCTGATTTGTAATAGTGAAAAGAAAACCTGTGGTAAAAACTTTTTTTTTCTACATTTGCGTGTGAATCACTAAAGAAGCTTAAAACACTCATATGCACCATGACTGAGCTAAATTGAAACAACTTACCACTGACAGGTTGATCGTCTTGATACAATTTCCGTTGTAATCAGCATAGCCTGATCTACATCTGGTAGGCACATCCAAAGCGTTGTAAAGGGTCAGATTGGTCGTATTCTTCGTGTCCTCGGGCAGCACAGTTGCATACTCCTCAATGTCTACGGATGGTTCTGTTGTATTTTCCGCGTGGTCTGCATCGGCAAATGTGGTGTGCAGAACTAGCACGGTACACATCAGATGCGACAACATACTTCCTCCGCAGTGTTCTTGGCAAAAATGAAGTCTCCTACAGGATGCGGTGTGCTTACGATGCGCTCTTCTCCGAGGCAGTAAAAACCTCAAGGTGAACTACTCGCTTAACTAGAAACCAGCTATCAAATGACGAAATTTTCCCACTAACAGGCCAAGACAATCGGCGGAAACCAGCCCTCTTAAGGTTACCTAACGACAACGCTGTTAATTATTGCAGACTTGCAACTTTGCATTATCTGTTGGGTACTTTATTGGCCTGGCACAACAGATAACCGCCTGAAATCTACATGATATATTTCCTGACACGTGTGGACGTAAAAGTGATTCTCCGCTAATTTTTGTAGCATTTTTGTATTTTTCATCTTTGTGTGACATTGAAGCAAGTCATTAAACATCAACCACTTCCCGACTTATAACTCCCTTGGTGATATCAATTGAGGTATGGCCCCTTTCAAAACTCCAAGTTAATTTGGACATCCTTCGGCAAACGGGGAGAAAAAGCCACCCAGGTCTACTGTTAATCATTAGTGAGTGAATTTTTACATGCTAGCTCTCACAATTTAGTTCATGTCTCTATGAGGGTTTGTTATCTTTTCTCATTTCAAGATGCGGTATGAAGACTTCATTGTCATTTCATAAAAAGTGGCTCTTTTGAAAATCCATGTACGTTCGGACTTCTCTCGGCAAACGCGGAGACTTTTTAGTCTCCCAGTTCTACTATTAGTAATTAGCAAGTGAATTTCTACACGCTAGCTCTCGAAATGTACTGTGTCTCTACTGGAAGGTTTGTTACCGTCTCTGATTTAAGGATATAGTATGAAGACTTCACTCTCATTTAATAAGAGGCGGCTCTCTGAGAGACGATTGACAACATTTTTTAGGGCTGCTGATTCACTTTTGGTATTAGAGTCTGACTGCATTTGTCTTTCGTTACACTTCTCTGCAAACTTCTACAGCCTAATCACTTAGAATGGATTTCAGTCACATATTAGTCTCAGCTCGTATCCTCTTGCCAGAAATTTGTGTACGTCGTAAGCATGTCTGTTTTGTTTTTCATACAGTTTATACACTAACTGAAATTCATTATTCCGGTGCTTAGACATTTCCCTCACTACCATATTAAAGATGTCAGTTCCTTCTTCTGATTAATCGCTGAAATTCCTCAGATCTCCTGTCAATGTGAAAGAATTAAGTAAATATAGGAGTAGTAGTGTGGAAAATGAGAAGTAGCTATGAATGTCTCATCTAAGGCGAAAAATCAAATACTCAAAAAGACAAAATAAGTATGACTGTACAAAAATGTTAAAAATATTTGAATAGTTGTAAAATTACGTAACCACATTGCTAGTGCCAGCAGTAATCGGCTCCCATCGTAAAGAAAGACTGGTATGCTTTCGGATTGTAGCCTCTGAACGTCGTGTGATGGAGATACTGAAACTTTTTGTAATACCATGGTCATAAAATCAAATGAAATCTGTTACTTGATACCTACTTTTTAATGCTTCGCGAACTGATTGTCCTATACTTGGATCGATTTGGTTTTGTAATTTGTTAATTATCATCATTTAAGTATTTTCAGTGAACTTAGTTCGACCAGAGACCATTTCTGGGCAATGTTATTTTACTATTTCAAATCCTTTTTAACACGTAAACAACGTAAAGAGCGCGTTAGAAAAGCATTTTGCGAAGAAGCCCAAAATGAATCGACAATTTGTTAGTGCAGTGAATTCAATACGTCCGCAGCTCGTGGTCGTGCGGTAGCATTCTCGCTTCCCACGCCCGGGTTCCCGGGTTCGATTCCCGGCGTGGTCAGGGATTTTCTCTGCCTCGTGATGACTGGGTGTTGTGTGATGTCCTTAGGTTAGTTAGGTTTAAGTAGTTCTAAGTTCTAGGGGACTGATGACCACAGATGTTAAGTCCCATAGTTCTCAGAGACATTTTTTGAATTCAATACAGATCGGCATTTTCTTGATCATGAATTTCACGAAGGATGTCCAGGAACTACTCCTACTGACGAAAATATTGCCGCTGTTCGAGCATTGCTTCAAGAAAATCGACGTCTATCCTATAAATTTACTGGGGCGACATTGAGCATTGGAGGAATCAAATGGTTCAAATGGCTCTGAGCACTATGAGACTTAACATCTGAGGTCATCAGTCCCCTAGAACTTATAACTACTTAAACCTAATTAACCTAAGGACATCACACACATCCATGCCCGAGGCAGGATTCGAACCTGCGACCGTAGTGGTCGCGCGGTTCCGGACTGAAGCGCCTAGAACCGCTCGGCCACACCGACCGGCAAGGAATCAAATTCAAATCATTTTACATTACAGGTTGGACGTGAGCAAACTTCCTAGTTGGTGGTTTCCACATAAATTGACTCCGGATCAGAAATAACACCGTTCTCATTGGTGCCCAAAAACTCTGAAAATAATCGAAAGCGGCACTTCAAGTTATGTTTGGAATATCGTTATTGTTGATGTACAGCCTAATGGAATCATTGTTATGATCCTGAAAAGAACTGTAAATCAGCTCGGCCTCTCGAACACAACCTATGCCTAGAAAATTCCGACGAATTTGCAGTGCTGGTAAGGAGATAATTGCCAGTTTTATTTTTCTAAAACGGGCCATATGATTATAATTTTAGTATCAGAAGATACACGAGCCGCAACAGCCGACTGCACAAAGATGTGTCTTTAATGCAATGTTTGAAGAAGTTCATAAATTTCCCATCACGATAACCCAGCATTACCTACAGGAAAACTAAGAACTGAAGACATGGATGCTCTAAAGGTCAGCTCCATGGACCACTCACCGTACAACTCTCAGATAGCTATCTTCTGATTTGTCTTTGCTTCTAAAAGTTAAAGTTAAGATTCGTGTAATCACTTCCTTGTCATTAGATGAAGCAATAGAACATTATAAAATTCTGGTTTCTAAAGGGCCTCAGGAAGACTGTATCATTGCTTTAAGGAGTGCCATCATCGAATGTTAAAATGTGCTTATGTTAACGGGGAAAATTTTGATTTTCTAAAAACTTACAGTTTATCCCTCGTATTTCGAACGTCATTGATGAGGCAAAACATTATGACCACCTGCTTAATAGCTTGTTTGTCCGTCCTTGGAACGGAATACGTCACTGATTCTCGTATCAGGGACCCGAAAGCTTGTTGGTAGGTTTGTGGAGTTACGTGGCAGTAGATGTCTATGCATTTAACATCGCCGGAATGCAGGCGGTTCGCAATAGTGAGCATCTTTGATTACTACCGAAAGTCCCACGTAAGCTCAGGAGAATTTCTTCCACAGCATAATACTGCTGCCCACCAGCCTGCATCCGTGGCGAGTTGCACGTTCCGTGCCGCCTTTCACATCGACGATGGCGTTTGTGGAGACGACCAGCGATGTAGTGCAGCAAAAACGCAATACCAAAAAAGCCGAAATGTTTCACTGATCGGCGGTCGAACCCCGATGGATCCGCGCCCCGTAACGATGACTTTGGGTCAACATGTGAACATGAAGGCTGGTCTGCTGCGGAGCTCCATGTTGAACCATGTACGATGAACGGTGTGCTCCGAAACACTTGTACGTTCACCAGCGTTGTGTCCTTTCGGCAGAGATGCCAGAGATCGCCAACTATCCTACTTTACAGGGCAGACAAGTCTCGAAACCCCACGTTCTGTGAAGCGCCTAGTGGTAGTTTCACTGTCCTTCTGCCTCTTTCCGTAGATGCTCACGACAGCAGCACGTGGACATTCGATAAGGTTCGCCGTTTTCGGGATACTATCCACAAGCTCTGAGAAATGATGATCTGTCCTTTGTCAAAGTCTCTTATCTCAACAAATTTTCACATTTGTAGCTCATACCGTCGGTAGAAAGATCCGCTGTCCGTGTCTGCTCCGCTTACAAATTTTGTTTCTGCATCACGCGCCTCCAACGCCTCCACGCGACATATAACGACGCGGTGGACAGTGGTCATTGTTATTTAGCTGACCGGTGTAGTCCTAAATATCCATAAAGCATATTTTTCACAATAATATATCCTTGCAGTTAATCTTTGAATTATTCGGTGCCAAATACCCTAAATACATTTGCATCTGGTAATGTCAACAGGTCCCTTTGTTCATCTAAAAGACCAGGCAAAGTTCTTAAATGAGCATAAATACCTGCGAAATGGAAAATTCATAGACATATTTTTACTAGTTTTACGACGAAGAATTAGAAATCCATGGAATGTACAATTATTGCCACACTCATTAATAAATATGAGAGAAAACGAAAGATCACGCAGCCATAAAGCAATTTTCAGGTATTCTCATAGTTACTAGTACGGTTTCATGAGAGTACAGTGATCGACTTTATTTATATATCATCTGTGTAACAACTATTCCAAAACGAAATGTTCCCACAACAACCGAAATAATATTTACAAGTTTCTTTAAGAAATTACATACAGTCATATTCACACCAATAGCGAGCGATAATTAAATATAATAGAAAAAAAGGTATATGTAGGTGAATTAACAAATTTCTGTTAAATAATTACAATCTTCCTAGTATTAAGTATGTTAAACCATTGACCTTACACATAAGAGCTTTGCAACAACTTCTCGAAAGTAAAGTGCTACTAACATATCGAAAACTTTTGAAAATTATTTTATGACCATTACATACAGTCTGATCAACCAGGACGTATATGGAATAATATATTAGTAACGAATTGTCCATAAAGTAAGTTATAATGCGCTTAGACATGACTTTTTGCTATGTCAGAATCACAAGTATCACTAATGTATCCAATGTACACTACTGGCCATTAAAATTGCTACACCAAGAAGAAATGCAGATGATAAACGGGTATTCATTGCACAAATATATTATACTAGAACTGATATGTGATTACATTTTCACGCTGTTTGGGTGCATAGATCCTGAGACATCAGTACCCAAAACAACCACCTATGGCCGTAATAACGGCCTTGATACGCATGGGCATTAAGTCAAACAGAGCTTAGATGGCGTGTACAGGTATAGCTTCCCATGCAGCTTCAACACGATACCACAGTTCATCAAGAGTAGTGACTGGCGTATTGTGACTTTGCTTGACCACCATTGACCAGATGTTTTCAATTGGTGAGAGATATGGAGAATGTGCTGACCAGGGCAGCGGTCGAACATTTTCTGTATCCAGAAAGGCCCGTACAGGACTTGCAACATGCGGTCGTGCATTATCCTCCTGAAATGTAGGGTTTCGCAGGGAATGGAGGGTAGAGCCCCGGATCGAACACATCTGAAATGTAACTTCCACTGTTCAAAGTGCCGTCAATGCGAGCAAGAGGTGACCGAGACGTGTAGCCAATGGTACCCCATACAATCACGCCGTATGATACGCCAATATGGCGATGACAAATACACGTTTCCAATGTGCGTTCATCGCGATGTCGCCAAACACGAATGCGACCATCATGATGCTGTAAACAGAACCTGGATTCATCCGAAAAAATGACGTTTTGCCATTCGTGCACCCAGGTTCGTCGTTGAGTACACCATCGCAAGCGCTCCTGTCTGTGATACAGCATCAAGGGTAATCGCAGCCATGATCTCCGAGCTGATAGTCCATGCTGCTGCAAACGTCGTCGAACTGTTCGTGCAGATGGTTGTTGTCTTGCAAACGTCCCCATCTGTTGACTCAGGGATCGAGACGTGGCTGCACGATCCGTTACAGCCATGCGGATAAGATGCCTGTCATCTCGACTGCTAGTGATAGGAGGTCGTTGGGATTCAGCACGGCATTCCATATTACTCTCCTGAACCCACCGATTCCATATTCTGCTAACAGTCATTGGATCTCGACCAACGCAAGCAGTAATGTCGTGATACGACAAACCGCAAACGCGTTAAGCTACAATCCGACCTTTATCAAAATGGGAAACGTGATGGAACGCATTTCTCCTCCTTACGCGAGGAATCACAACAACGTTTTACCAGTCAACGCCGGTGAACTGCTGCTGTTCGTGTATGAGAAATCGGTTGGAAAATTTCCTCATGTCAGCACGTGGTAGGTGTCGCCACCGGCGCCAACCCTGTGTGAATGCTCTGAACAGTTAATAATTTGCATTACACAGCATCTTCTTCCTGTCGCTTAAATTTCGTGTCTGTAGCACGTCATCCTCATGGTGTAGCAATTTTAATGGCTAGTAGTGTATAATGCTTCCGTTTCAGATACTTGATAATAGCCTATGGCCGAAATTGTACAACCATACATGAAATAAAGAGAGAGACAGCTGAAGGCATCGCGAAATCAGTAAAAAATGTCCAATTTTTATTTTTTTAAATTTAAATGCAATTACCTCAGAACTGGGAGCAGTCTGACATTAGCTTTACGGTAAAGAATTTCAGATATAAGTTTCAGATACAAATGTGAAACGATAATGAACAACATCATATTTTAGTATAGAACACCTAACACTACATACACAGGGTGATTCACTTGCCCCTAACTCTAGGTTTTATGCAACCCACGACACCTTTAAACAAAAAAATGGCTCCAATGGCTCTGAGCACTATGGGACTTAACTTCTGAGGTCATCAGTCCCCTAGAACTTAGAACTACTTAAACCTAACTGACCTAAGGACATCACACACACCCATGCCCGAGGCAGGATTCGAACCTGCGACCTTAGCGGTCGTGCGGTTCCAGACTGCAGCGCCTAGAACCGCTCGGCCACAGCGGCCGGCCGCCTTTAAACCCACGCACGAGAGTTTCATGTTCTCTCGGTCGCTGCGTGTACCCACTAGCAGTCCTACAAAAAAAATAATCAGGACCTTCCGTAGGAAATTTAATGTAGTTTGCTTTTTACTCGGATACCTTTTCACTGAAGGCCACAGTTTTTGAATTATTCAAGAAAAACACATTTGAAAATCACTTTTGTACTTCTTGAATAGTTCGAAAACTACGGCTTTCGGCGAAACCGTGTCTCAGTACAAAATTTAACTACATTAAATATGCTATAAAAAGGTCTTGTTCATTTTTTCTGTAAAACTAATAGTTTGCTCGTAGCGATGGGGAGAATATGGAAATGTGACTCGTGGTATCTCAAGACGTTACAGGTTGCGTAAGATCCATACGTAGGGGCAGCTCAATCATCCTGTATATTTATACAACGAAACTAGTGGAAAACTACCTTGTTTTAGACTCCAATAGCAAACGATGATGTGATGGACACGTCACTGTCGCAGTGGTTACCACAGTGGAAGCACATTCCAGAAGACGATGGTGAAAATTTGCATCTCACCATCCAGATTTAAGTTTTCCGTCGTTTCACTAAATCTCTACGGGTAAATGCCGGGTTGGTTACTTCTGTGAAGCGAGCTTGTGCTCCGTGGTTAATGACACCGACGTCGACGGGATATTAAACCCCAATCCCTCTTCTTCCTCTACCGTTCCGTAACATAAATCAGCAGCCATACGAATCAGACACAACATAAATGGCAAATGATGAACCCTGACCATAATCGAACTGCTCTCATAGCATCCGTTGCAGAAGAAAAGGAAGGGATAAACAGTGCAATTGTTATTGATGCCACAATTTCCACTGAAACTGGGACATCTTAAAACTGTTAATTTTGTGTGTCATATAGCAAGTTCTAAAAGCTTAGTGCTGATTCGTCAATCGACACTAAGGCTTTTTACGTAATTTGTGTTCAACTCTGGCAGTGATTTGTGTACGTAAACAATTCCAAGCGGTAATGTGGCGCTGAGTCCACGTTAAACTGTAAGTCTTCTTGTAATAGGCTTGGCAACTACGTTACAAAGTCGGAGGATGGCAAGAAAAAGTTAGCTCTGACTCATCATGCACAGTGATGCGCTGAGACGCTTAAATTTACCTTTGGACTGAGACGGCATTACTCAACGTTACAGTCAATTCTTCTTCATTATGCGGCAAATTTTTCTATCCACTGAATTTCTTACAAATTAATAATTCAGAAATTGATTCTGACACATTTTTCTCAAAACAAATTGGTCTCATCGTATTTTGGCTTCCACTCACTCAACAGTTTGCGTGAACGAGTTTCACTAGGTCAACATTTACGATCAAAGCCTTGCATTATCGATCGTGTTACTGTAGTGCGAGAGCCTAAGAGCCAAGTGGAAGCTGGACTTGAGGACTCGACAGTCCATGTACACTGCTGACCTTTCAGAACAAATTCACTTTTCTAAAAACACACTCAAATCCTTCTTAGTTTTTATGGGAACCATTTGCTGTGGTCGGTTTCCATTTAGTGCAAGAGAATGCCTCATTTGGGAACCGCTTACGAAATATACCCAACTTAAGACGCCTCTGGGCTCCATTAACCCCATCTGGGGGTGGACACGAAGTAAATGAAGTATATAATGAAGCAGATCTGAAACAGTACTCCATATGTTTCGGGGTAACAAATGAAATGTATATAAGGATGTTCGTTGACCATTATATTGTTCAAAATAAACTGACTACCAACTGGAACACCTGCCTAATGTCTTGCAAGGCCCCGGCGAACACGCAGAAGTGCCACAACGCGACTTGGCATGGACTCAACTAATGTCTGAAGTAGTGCTGGAGGGTGCAGACACCATGAATCCTGCAGGGCTGTCCATAAATCAGTAAGAACACGACAGAGTAAAAATCCCTTCTGAACATCACGTTGCGAGGCATCCAAAATATGCTTCATAATGTTCATGACTGGGAAGGATAGTGGCCAGAGGAAGTGTTCCTGAAGCCACTCTTTAGTAATTCAGGATGTGTGGGGTGTCGCATTGTCCTGCTGGAATTGCTCTAGTCCGTGGGAATGCACAATAGACATGAATGGATGCAGGTGGGGAGATAGGATACTTACGTACGTGTTACCTGTCAGAGTCGTATCTATAACGGGTCCCCACTCAGTCCAGTCGCACACGCCCCACAGCATTATAGAGCCTCCACCGGCTTGAACAGTCCCCCGCTGACATGTCTCCATACCCGTACACGTCCATCCGCAACTTACAATTTAAAACGAGACTCGTCCGACCAGGCAACACGTTTCCAGTTATCAATAGTCCAGTGTCGATGTTGACGGGCTGCGGTGAGGCGTAAAGCAATGTGCCATGACGTCGTCATCAAAGGTACACGAATGGGCCTCCGGCTCCGAAAGCCCGTACCTATGATGTTTCGTTCAATGGTTCGCACTCTGACCTTTGTTGATGGCTCAGCACTGAAATTTGCAGTTACTTGTGGAAGTTTTGCACTTTTGTCACGTTGAAGGGTTCTCTTCAGTCGTCGTTGGTCCCGTTCTTGCAGGATCTTTCACCGTCCGCAGCGATGTCTGAGATTTGATGTTTTACACGATTCCTGATATTCACGTTACACTCGTGAAATGGTCGTATCGGGATAAATCCCCACTTCATCGCAACCTCGGAGATACTGTGTCCCATCCGACTATAACATCACCTTCAACCTCATGTACAGCTTGATAACGTGCCATTGTAGCAGCAGTAACCGATATAACAACTGCGCCAGACACTTGATGCCTTACATAGGCGTTGCCGACCGCAGTGCCATATTCTCCCTAATTGGGTATGTCTATATTTGAATACACATGCCTATACCAGCTTCTTTGGCGCCTCAGTGTAACTGCGGAATGTATATACACACCTGATCTGGACACACCTATTTAATGCGGAAATGATCGTTAGGTGACACAAGAGCCCGACCCATCGGTACAGAAGGGGCGGGCAAGAGTTCTGCCGTCAGAAGCGAAGTAGAAACAGCAGAATATGTCAGCCATTGGTAGTCCTCTGATAAAAAATCCATCACGCATACTTAACCCTCCTAAACCTGTGCAAGTCGATTGTTGGTGACGTTCTGTGACTGGAAACACGAAGCAACAACTGCAATTAACCAAAAATCAAGCAGACCTTACTGTTTGACGGACAGACCATCAGACATTGTGAAGACTAGTTGTAATAAAACGCTTGGGATCAGCGGACGGAATGATTCCTGCGTTCCAAATCCTACCAGCAGTCCAGCCATCACAGTGACTTTATGTACGCAGTGAAAAAGAGTGGGTTACATTGGACCATTTGGGAGACGTTGATCGTATCAAAGTCCCCCTTGTCATGAAGCGCCATCCATGTACCGACGGTTTGTGGGCATTAACATTCCTGAACCCAATGGAACACCTTTGGGATGTGTTCGTAGCGCGACTTCGCTCCAGATCCCATCCTCCAACACCACTGCCTTCTCTTGTTTCGGCTCTTGAAGAAGAGCGGACTGCCATTCCTCCACAGACGTACTTACCCTGAGGTGACAAACTTCTAGGGCGAGCGATATGAACATATACATAGGGCAGTAGAATCGTGTGCGCAAGATATAAACGTGCAGAGCGTCGGTTGAGCTGTTACTTGTAATCAGATGGTTCATATGGCACTGTTTCCAACGTGATTATGACTGCACGACAGGAATAAATGGCCTTCGAACGCGGGATGGTAGCTGGAGCTACACGCTTGACGCATTCAGTATTGTGCGATCTACAGTGTTAAGACTGTGAAGAGAATACCAAATTTTAAGCATTACCTCACACCACGGATAACACTGTGGGTTCAGTATGAGTTGTCGGAGCTAACAGACAAGAGGCACTGCATGAAATAACAGCCGAAATGAATGTAGGAAGAATGGCAAATGTATCCGTCCGGACAATGATGGGCAATTTGGCGTTAACGGGAGTTGGCGGCAGACGAGCGTCGCGAGTGCCTTTACTAACAACAAGATATAGCTTGCAGCGCCTCCCCTGGGCTCGTGACCATATCAGTTCGACTATAGACGACTGGAAATCCCTAGTGTGGTGAGATAAGCCCAAATTTTATCTGGTAATAGCTGATAATAGTATTCGAGTGTGGCGCAGACCTCACTTTCCAAGTTGTCAATGCTTTGGCATTGTGCAACCTGGTATTGGCTCCATAATAGTGTGGGCTGTGTTTATGTGGAACGGACTAGGTCATCTGGTCCAATTGAACCTGTCATTGCCTGTAAATATGGTTGTATTCGGCTACTTGAAAACCATCAGCGGCTTTTCATGGAATTCATGTTCCCACACAACGATGTTATGTCACCACGCTACAAATTTCCGCAGTTGGTTTGAAGAACATTCTGGACAATTTGAGCGAATAATTTGTCACCCACATTGCCGACAAGAGACCCTTCGAACATTTGTGGGTCATAATCGAGAGGTCGCATTGTGCACAAGATACTGCACCGGCAACAATTTCGCACTTATGAACGACTATAAAGGCAGTACTGCTCAATATTTCTTTAGGGGACTTCCATCGACTTGTTGAGCCAGTCCATGCAATGTCGAGTTGCTGCAGTACATCTGGTAACATGTGGTCCGACACCATTTTCGGAGGTATCCCATGACTTTCGTCATCTCAGTGTAAGAGGTGGTGTTAGTGTATGATGGTGTTTTTCGTGGTTAGGATGTGGTTCTGTTATATACATCAATAAACGCCAAATGTGGATGGATATGAATATGTTTTACATCAATTTGTACTGTGCAGACGAACAGTTTGCTGACGCTGATTTTATCAGCGCAACAATGCATTCTGACACAAAGCATTTTCTTTCAGTCAGTATTTTGTGGACAATAACTTTTCTGAAACGGACTGACCTGAATCCCAAGGAGCTCCTTTGGAATGATTTAGAACTTCGACTTCGCTTCAGGCCCCAGGGCCCGACATTTTCACGTTCTCTGGTTTCTGTTCTTCAGTAAGCATTCAGACACCTCACTGAATGTGTCACAAACACAATTCAGTCCATCATAAAGCCAAAGGGTGAACACATCTCGTATTAGTGTTCGTTAATAAGTATCTAGACACTTTTGATCAAATAGTGGACAGAGTGTTTCTTTTAACTTGAAAGAACTAAATATCGCGAAAACCGAGCATCGTACGAAAAACATGTTCTATGTGAAAAGTTAATATTAGCGAAGGAGGCACCTCCTTGTTAACCGTCCTGCGTGGTAGGAGTCAACATTGCATTTTCATTCTTTAATCCGATTTCAATATGGTTGAAATGGCTCTAAGCACTATGAGACTTAACTTCTGAGGTCATCAGTCCCCTGGACTTAGAACTATTTAAACCTAACTAACCTAAGGACATCAAACACATACATGCCCGAGGCAGGATTCGAATCTGCGACCGTAGCAGCAGCGTAGTTCCGGACTGAAGGGCCTAGAACCGCGCGGTCACAACGGAATGCTAATCGGATTTACACGTCTATTTGTTCCCATTCGCGGTAGCTATCACTAGATTCGACAAACATCAAGCTGTTTTTGCGATTAACTTCGATGCATTTAATTCTACATTTCATTTAAGCTGTAAATGTCAAGTTTGTGTTCTAACAAAGAAGTAAAGAAACAATGTTCATGATGCGTTTGTAAATGTAAGCATCTTAAGATGTAGTGAAAGTAAAATTTATTTACTCCAAGAAAATGGTGGTTTTTAGGCGGCGTTTATTGGCCTGGCGTTTTGAGCAAGTGGTGTCATTTACATCGTTGCGTTACCCCCATATCCATTAACGTCACACACTCTTTAGTTTTCAGTTTATGCGCTACGAGCAGCACTATTGCGTCACATGACGTGGCGTTACGCGATATGTGAAGTATACGAATCACATACACGAAATGTGTTCGCAGTTGCGAATATGACCACCATCAGTCCATCAGCTACATAAGGAAATGGCGACAATGAAAATTTGTGCAGGAGCGTCACTCGAACCGCTTTGATTATTCGTGCACGATTCACGGTCATAACCAGATTTCCATATGTCATCGTTCCTTCGTCACAACCTGTACTCGTCAACTAATTATATAGTTCCCATAGAAGTGAGGATATTTTAACTGCAAGTCGCTGCCGGGCATCGCCGGATAAATGCGATAGGGCAGTGCCTGTGTTTCTGAAAAGAACGATGCGATGTTCCTTTGGAACACGAAAAGATATTCTACTACCTTTTGAGACACTGGGTTCGTTTCGACGTTTGGGTGTCCACGTGTACTTCCTGCATTATTTCACTTGACCGCATAGTACAGACATGAGTACGCTTTCTTTCAAAACAACATCATCGATTTCCTTCCTACACGTCTATGCTTGTACTTCGCCTATAATGTTCTTGTTGCTGACAGGATGTGAGATCGTCTCTTTCTTCGTTATTTTTTAATTTCAACTTCTCCTTTCCAGTCGGCTTTCAGCGTGTAATTATAGCCCAAGCCAGGTGTCTCTGTGGTTAAAATGTTGCGTTTGTATACTCGAGGAGCGCACTGTGAATCACCATAAATACGTTATATTGTGACAAAGCAAAACTACTTTCGTTACAGCTGTGGGTTCTTTCATTGCTCTGAGACAAGGCTCATCATACTAGCACAAGTTGCGAGAGGACAATTCGCTCTCTCACTATACAAGGCTACTCTTTAATGATGATTTTGAACCCAATACAGCATTTTCGAGAGACAACAGGAAGTTATCAACATGGGCAGGCGTTGGTGTGAAGATTTGAGTTGTTAACGCTTACTGGACCTTTAAAGTGGCTCCCTTTGAATAGCATTTTCTCGAATTGAGAATAATCAAACAGTTTGGTCATATACCAGTAGATTCGGTCACTGGACATTTGGGGCTCTTCAGCCAAGATTATCTACACTACTGGCCATAAAATTACTACACCACGACGATGACGGGCTACAGACGCGAAATTTAACCGACAGGAAGAAGATGCTGTGATATTCAAATGATTAGCTTTTCAGAGCATTCACACAAGGATGGCACCGGTGGCGACACCTACAACGGACTGACAGGAGGAAAGTTTCCAGCCGATTTCTCATACACAAACAGCAGTTGACGGGCGTTACCTGGTGAAACGTTGTTGTGATGCCTCGTGTAAGAAGGAGAAATGCGTACTATCACGTTTCCGACTTAGATAAAGGTCGGATTGTAGCATACCGCGATTGCTGTTTATCGTATCACGACACTGCTGCTCGCGTTGGTCGAGATGCAATGACTGTTAGCAGAATATGGAATCGGTGGGTTCAGGAGGGTAATACGGAACGCCATGCTGGATCCCAACGGCCTCGTATCACTAGCAGTCGAGATGACTGGCATCTTATCCGCATGGCTGTGACGGATCGTGCAGCCACGTCTCGATCCCTGAGTCAACAGATGGGGACGTTTGCAAGACAACAACCATCTGCACGGACAGTTCGACGACGTTTGCAGCAGTATGGACTATCGGCTCGGAGACTATGGCTGCGGTTACCCTTGATGCTGCATCATGGATCGGATCTCCTGCGATGGTGTACTCAACGACGAACCCGGGGGCACGAATGGCAAAACGAAATTTTTTTCCCATGAATCCAGGTTCTCTTTAGAGCATCATGATGATCGCATCCGTGTTTGGCGACATCGCGGTGAATGCACATTGGAAACGTGTATTCGTCATCGCCATACTGGCGCATCATACGGCGTGAGTGTATGGGGTGCCATTGGTTACACGTCTCGGTCACCTCTTGTTCGCATTGACGTCACTTTGAACAGTGGATGTTACATTTCAAATGTGTTCGACCCGTGGCTCTACCATTCATTCGATCCCTGCGAAACCCTACATTTCAGCAGGATAATGCACTACCGCATGTTGCAGGTCCTGTACGGGCCTTTCTGGATACAGGAAATGTTCGACTGCTGCCCTGGCCAGCACATTCTCCAGGTCCCTCACCAATTGAAAACGACTGGTCAATGGTGGTCAAGCTACGTCACAATACGCCAGTCACTACTCTTGATGAACTGTGGTATCGTGTTGAAGCTGAATGGGTAGCTGTACCTGTACACGGCATCCAAGCTCTGACTCAATGCCCTGGCGTATCAAGGCCGTTATTACGGCCAGAGGTGGCTTCTCAGGGTACTAAATTCTCAGGATCTATGCACCCAAAATTCGTGAAAATGTAACATGTCAGTTGTAGTATAATATATTTGTCCAATGAATACCCGTTTACCATCTGCATTTCTTCTTGTTGTAGCAATTTTAATGGCCAGTAGTGTATTAAGGAAACAAATATCTTGAAGTACTTATCGGAGACAAAACGCTGGTCACAAGAATCCCTCGCCTCACTGTACAGATAATGCTTTTTGGTTGGAGAGACGAGTAAAGTGCGTACGTGGCTCTACCAGGTTTTTAGACACCTGCAGCCAGGGTAGGGGCAGGGAAGCAAGAGAAATAAAGGTCGCCAGCTAAGGCGTTTCGACTTTGTCGTAAATGCCCTTTGTGAACAGGAATGGCAGTCATAAAAATTGGCGTGTTTCCATGGTCGCCGTGGACTGGGTGCTATCGAAGCATCCGTCAGGTGATGTCATCCCTCTGCCTGCCGTGTTTTTCAGAAGCCTAAGTTCTTGAAAAGAATTTTATAGTGTATCAGAACATTTATTGTCGCTATGTAACGGTTTATGTTAGGACTCAAAAGCACTTCTCTTAGTTTAACAGAGGCACCCGTTCGGACATATTGTAATGTTCGGCCCGTCCTGATAACGAACTCTATGATAAATGTGTTATTCACTTTAGGCCTAAATGGAAACTCCAAACATTCAGCCAAAGTGGCCATGGGAAATAGCAAGTCGGGTGCACAGTGTCTTATCCACAGTGCACGAATAATCGATTCAGGATTTGGCTTCTTCTCTAGAAAAGAGGATAATTATTAATTTTGATTAGAATTGGCCGATGAGTAGAGCAGACAAGATAGAGGGGATACATGGAGCTCTTGGAGTCTCGTGATTGCCTCAAAACCCGTTTAGCGGCTTTTGTGTGAGTGATTTTGGGGAGATTACCGAGGTTTCCTAAAAAGTGAGAAGCAGAGAGACTTGTTCTTCTGATTCAGACTCCAGTCTGGAGAGGTTTCTAATCTTGACTGTAGTTATGAGTGGGTTGCACTTGAAACACTCATCTTGAACGTGACTTCACACTGGCATTGATCTTGAGTGGGGATCGTGTGAGGACAGCTGTACCGACAGTTTAGCCCTCACTAATCTCGGACAACTCTCGTTTGATCTCCTTGTGCACACTGTTATATAAGTGAGTCAAATTGGTCCATGGTGTGATCGGTGAAGAGTAGTGTCACACACTGGAATCTGCTAAGATTTCGGGGTTTCATTTCAGAGTAAGAGCGATCTATCTAACAGATAGCAAGCTGGAACGTTGCATATTTCGTTCCCGTGACAACGAATTACAACCGCCTCGCATCGCTACTCTGGAGATGTTTGCACCACGACTTTTACCTGAGACAGTGTGTAAGTAGGCTGTTTGGGTTTTTATGTTCGTAACGCCACGTAGCGCTCTGTATGAAAATCACTGACTGTGCTGTGTGCAGTCTGTGGCTGGTTTGCATTGTTGGAATATTTGCTATTGTAATGTTGGGCAGTTGGATGTGAACAGCGCGTAAGGTTGCGCAGTTGGAGGTGAGCCACCAGTAGTGGTGAATGTGGGGAGAGAGATGGCAGAATTTTCAGAGCGGACGATCTGGACATGTGTGCATAAGAAAGAGTAAATTTGTAAGACTGGATGTCATGAACCGATATATATATATATGTATATATATATATATATATATATATATATATATATATATATATATAATGACTTTTGAACACTATTAAGGTAACTGCATTGTTTGTTCTCTATCAAAATCTTTCATTTGCTAACTATGCCAATCAGTAATTAGTGCCTTCAGTAGTGCCTTCAGAATCCTTGATTTTGCTGGCAGTATTGGCGCTCGCTATATTGCAGTAGTTACAGTAAGGAAGGTTTTTGTGTGGTAAGTGATTAATGAAACGTATAAGTTATTGTTAGTCAGTGCCATTCATTTGTATGGATTATTGGAAGTCAGACTGCGTTGCGCTAAAAATATTGTGTGTCAGTTTAATCATGATCAGAATAAGTAAAGATGGAAATGTGTGAATACGTTCAGTTTTGCTCAGCTGTTTGAAAATCAAATAACGTAAGGGGGTTTACCAGCACAGTCATTCATAAATTTTTCTAAGGGGAGGTTTCAAGTGCTACACATCGAGAAAGGGTTACAGTATTGCTGCTCCAGCTTCTTAGAGGGAACATTATCATAGTCTTGACACTTGTTCTCAGGTTCACAGAAGTGGAATAACTTCGATATAGAACAAACCTACCATTAGGTAATTTTAGATTGCGTTATCCACGTTTTGAGCCAGAGTAAACAGATTAATCAGACAAACCTTAGTCTTTGCCAACCAACGTCCATCCAGTAGAATGTTAACTTTCTGATGCGTCTGTTTGTGTAGCCAACAATTCATGATTTGTTTTCCATCCCATTTAGTTTGTATTATGTGTCCTATTTTATGATCAGTAAGGTTTTGACACCTTTTTTTGTAAAGGATCAATCCTGTGTTGGTATATTAATCATTGCATCAATAATTTAGTACAATAATAACAAGACCATTATTTCATGTAATTATTTCAGCATTCAAGTACATTTATATTCTGATAAAAGTGATAACCTCCAATGCAAGCTAGCAACAACAACAACCACTACCAAATGGAAAAATCTGTTTAAATATCTTCAACATTTCGCGGCCCTGTCAGCAACTGCATAAATATTAATTTTATTAACCAACAGCCTCAGTTGCACCGTTTACCTAAAATTTACCTAGGTTTCTGTCGGGATAACTCAATCTCGGGTTTTGATGACTCAGATGACCTCAGATGTTAAGTCTTGTAGTGCTTAGAGCCAATAACAAAACTGAAAATTTAAAAAAAACTCTAAAAGGTCGAACAAATTTCTTATCTCCATCGGAAGAAGGGGCAAAATCACTTATTTATGCCGTATTGATTGATCGTAACAGGGCATGTGATTCAGTGTCTCATCCGATTCTAATAGACACACTTCAGTATTGTAACATTTGTGAGATAGGATTTTTCTCTTATAGACTATAAACTATGACAAAAGATCCCTGATTTTTTTAATAGCTTGTGGTGGGCCCTAGGGCACTGTGCTTGACATTTATTTACACTTTATTTGATTGACCTGCCAAGTATCGTGTCGTACGAAACTATTCCTTATGCAGATGACGCCAGTTACGCAGCAACTGGAAATGACAGAGACAGCCTAACTGCAGGGAATAAAAACGACCTTGCAGCGTCCAGTATATGATTTAAAAATAATCAGTGAATTTTAAATGAAGCTGTAACCGAAAATCCTATTTTTAGTCGACGCTGTAGGGGCTCGGACGTGCCTAGCGCTTCGGCTGCACGAACTTTATTTACATCGTGAGGCTTCGCTTAGCAGTGTATTTATTACTACAAATTGAGGTGACTCCTTCCTACCGGAAGGGGACAATCAAGTTCACGTTCGACGCAGAATAAACAAAACCAAACGCGCACTAAATCAAACATTTCGTGCACGATGCTGTGAAGCTAGATCCACGGGAGATTATAGTAATTATCATGCCAATAGTGTCCAGACAAGGAGCGTGCGACAGACTCAGTCGCCTATCCGACGATGATTACCGTTTTTGCCACATCGACCAGAACGTGGGTGTGAATTCTGTTTATCATGCAGGTCTCGGAGTTGGAACGGGTACATGTATCCGAAGTTCTGTTCGGATTTCCTGCTGACTTCGCAGAATTTCGCCCACATGGCACAGTTCTTAATCAAGTTGCTGAAAAATGGACCAGCTTCGAGACGTATCCCGTACATAACAGGGTGCCCCAAATAGGGGGCTGAATTTGGGGGGGGGGGGCACATATTATCTTACGAGGCAGTAATTGATTGTCGAGCATCGTCATTATTGATGACCAACCGATGACCAGCTCTGGCTGCCGTCAGGAAGATCATGTCCGAACTGACTGCCTTCTGCGCCCGCCACGTCATATGACATGGCCTTTTATTTACGTGGAAGCGCTGCGCAACAACGTGGGCAACGTATACGTCTGCCGTTGCACATAGTCTACAAGTATTGTCCCCGATCCCACGTCATTAGTGGAGAAAATGAACTCGTCACGCCACCAACGAAACGCCCCACAACTGCTGCAGAGTGGGGGTCCTTTCGTGCTCCCATCTTCAGATATGGAAGCGGATCCGCAAGAGGGTCGCAGTTAACAGCATCTCTCTCCAGATGTCGAGACGCGACAACGAAAACAGCTGTCGCAGAATAAGCAGTAGAAGCGGTGGCTGCCACAAAAGACGAGCAGCACAGCCGAGGCGATGAACAAGATAGTGAGAACGATCACGATTCGTTTCCACCGACTGGCAAGGACGACGTCAGACCCACAGCGTCTGTACTACAGCCCGTGGTGGAGCGACAATCTCAAGGTGACGCGATGGGTGCAACTATGCTACTGGATGACGTCTCACCTGCCAGCACTAGAGACAAAAACCCTTTGACAGCGAGCGTCCCCATCAATACAATGGGACATTGAGCACAAGAAATGGACCAAATTAATGGGTTGGAGGAGGTGGACGTTCAATCGTGCTGTCCCGATCCAAGAAGAATGCTTCGTACCCAGCCGATTCGTTGGTGCGTGATGCTCTAGCAATGCACAGTCCATACGACGTCCGACGCCTACTCTGTAGGTACAATTAACATCAACGGTACGGGCTACCCGGTAATGATCCAAATGTTTTGAGGTACGCTACTGGCAGAGGACATCGAGATAGCTTTTCTGCAGGAGGCACAGAATCACACCCCAATAGAGTTATATGGGTCTGACGCCTATTGTTTAATAGGTGCCGACAGTAGCGGTGGTACGGCCATACTGTTACGAGAAGGAATAGTGACAGAACTTGTGGATTACTTACCGTCGCCCCATAATGTTGCCCTGACTGTAGGGGATAGCCACTTGGTGACAGTTTATGCGTCGTCTGACTCGACGAAGACACATGAATGCACTACCTTTTACACAGTGGAAGTGTCACCGCACTTTCGAGGACGCCCGGAGAATTAAATCGTCGACGGCCACTTTAACTGCAATCTGCAACCCGAGGACCAACGCCCACACATCGTCGCTTGCCCGTCTAGGACCTTGAACTGCATGCCACCTGGGAAATGAAGAGCGACAACAGCCACGGAAATGAGTACCTTACAAGCTATTCAGCTAGTCGACTAGATAGGATGTATGTGGCGCGTGGGCTTCGCACGGCTACCATTGACGCTAAGGTGCGGCCTACGGCTTTTATAGACTATCAGGTTTACACCTGCACTATCGCTCTGCCACGACAAAGGACATGGCACAGCAAGGGTCTATGAAAGGTCACCGTTACCTACCTGCGGGATGAGAACTGTCTGCGGGAGGTTGAAGAAATGTGGCATCAATCTCGACGGCGTCCACTCTTAAATGGCGGGTCTGCTGTGTCAAACTGGCATTAAGCAGAACTTTCAGACGTTATGGCGACGATAACTCACATTGGCAAAGCCCTATTTGAGTTGGCGACGCAAACTCGGGCTCACAACCGTCAGAGGGCTATTCAACATATCAAAGCACAACTGCTGCTTTTTACAGCAGTGATATGAAAGGAGTTAAATCACGTGCGAGGATGTCCGATGGATTGCGCAACGAACAACCGTCATTTCACCATATAGTGAGAGAATGGCGGCAGTGGAGGCGTACACTTATAAGGGCGTCCAAATAACCGTTGGATCGCGGGCCACGTTACGGAAAGATATTGAGTGTACTTTTACTCACCACTATCGCACTTTCTATGCGGAGGATGAGCTGGACAGAGCTCGACACGCAGGTGTGCTGCGAGTAATGCCAGCGTCCGAGCATTCCAATGCTGTGGACTGCCTTAAGGCTAAAGTTAGCGTTGATGATCTGGACACTGTTCTATGGTGTATTGTGTTATACAAATCTCCTGGACCGGACGAATTCCCTCTTGCTCCCCCTTTGCTCCTTTGAAGGGAAAGATGTGGGTACAGATGTACAATGAATTGGTTCCAAAACCAAGTGCTGGTCGTAGAAGACTACCGGCCTTTGATGTTATCGAACGCTGGCTACAAAATTGTTGCAAATATTCTTTGTGCCCTTCTTCAAGCGGCAATAAAGAATAAAATACATGTAGATCAAACGTGTCTACTTGCAGAGAGCAAAATACACACGGCACTAGTGGCATACAATGATGTCATAACATTGATAACGCCATGTATGTTACGAGCAGCCCTGGTGGCAGTGGATTTCGATCACGCTTTCGACAGAGTGGACCATGAGTTTCTATGTGAGGTCATGGAACGGATGGGAATCCACCTCATATGTGTAGACACGATCGTGCGGTTGATTCTCGGTTCACGCTCGATAGTCTTGGTAAATGATGCTGGCTCAGAGCCTATCACGATTCAGCGCTCAGTGCGGCAAGGTCTCCCCCTTCGGTCACCTTACTAGCAGTCACGCCCTCCGCCGGCGTCTGGAAGTCGTCCAATTACGGACCGACTCTTTCCCATGCGGCGCATACGCTGACAAAGCGTTAATTTGGTCATGTCAGGAGACGACATCCAGGTGGCGCTGGGATGTCTTCAGCAGTATGAACAGGTGGCGAGTAGTAACACTAACCTACCAAAGACCCGATGTATGGAAGTGGGCAGAGGGCTGCCGTCAGAGACAGCACTGTCCAATACCTAGGTGTCCACTCTCAAGTGTCTGGGAGTGGTGTTCCACGGAAGTAGACCAGATAAAGCATCGGGCAATTACCGATTCTTACTGCGGCAGATTTGCTCGTTGGTACGACAACATGCACTGCTAGCAACAAATATGTTCCAGAATGCACAGTATGTCAACGCCTGTTTGGCACCAAAAATAGGTCATTTAGCGCACATACTGCCGTTGCCCACAACGATCGCATTAACTTAATAGCCACCGTTATCACTTTACAGTTAGCCTTCGTACATTTAATGTGTGCTTCCTTTTTTTAAAATCTGCCATGATACACTGATGCTGCTCTTTCACCGACAGAAGGAGGTATGAGACTCCTAAGAGCTAGGAGCAGGGCGCGTGCGATATTTCTTAGTACGATGCAACGCTTATGGAGAGCCGAGCTCGTCACCTTTATGAGCACTGTTGTCGACTAGGTGCCCCGACCTCCCCAATCACTATGCCCATCAGTCAATGTTGGCCACATCACGGCACCGCTCGTCTTCTTAGCCCATTACAGTTACGTTAAGTATGGTTTGCCGGAGATCAGGCTACCCACAACGAAAGATGTATATCGAAGTTTGCTTTAACAGCACCCTCGTAACGTGGTCGAACAAAAGTACGCGGAAATACACTGGCAGACCATGTGGAGAAAGGCTCTCCTTTCCTCCCTCTCTACTGAGGTAAGTACTTTGTGGTACGTAGCGATGAACGGCAAATTTGCGGTCGATGACTGCGCTCTATTCACCTGGTCGACACGCCGATTTGCCCCCACTGCATAGTCGTCGAATCCGACGTTCTGTTTGTGGCAAGGCAATCGAGTGTTGGCTTCTCACGACGAAAATGTTGGCCCTTTCACCTAGTACAGCCCACACGGTGATCAAACTTGACGACGTACTCTTCCTGGACGAAGTAAACTTTCCCACCAGCAGGACAAACGCCGTAAACCGGATAAATGTGATGGCGAGGCATTATATGTATCGCTCCTTTGACTAGGACGTCATGGAATTCTGGTACATACAGCAAGAGCAAGATATGATCTTGCGGCGACACGGGAAATATAGAGCATATTTTGCTAATTATTCGTGTTATTTATTCACGGAACCTCCGGTTAACTGTGGTGTTCTGGGTGCGAGAAGTGAAATGACGTGGTAGATCAAGGTTCTGGATCTAAGTTAGCGAGAATCCGACCTGGATAAATTCGAACTGGGCCGTTGCAGAGGCCTGTTTTTCTTTTGCTAGTGAACTCGTTAAATCTAGCCGTTTTACGTTTGGTTTCATTAAATGGCACCTTCAGTTTTTTAATGTTGCATTATGCATCAATAAATCGCAAAAAATATGATAAAATAAAATACAAATACAAATGAAGAATTAGAAAACATCATGTCATCCCTTGGACCACAACCACAGGATCCCTGCTTCCACCAACCACGATCTGACTTGTTAAAACCCTTAGAAAACGGGGTAGCGTCTTTTATTACTAATGAAAAGGTCCTCAGCCCGGGTTCGAACCCTGCCACCGCTTAAAATATTCAATAGAAATCATCAGCAAGGGTGGCCGAAGACTTCCAGGATAAGAAGTCACCCCACATTCTGCCAACGGCCTTGTGAAGGATGCCGGAGGAGCGCACAGATGGTCAGAACTCTCTTTTGCCTTTGGAATGGGAAACTACATCTAAAAGCGGAAGAATCAGCAGTGATCAAAGGCATGAGGATGTACAAGGCAATGGGGTTGTGTATCCGCAGAGCATGTGGCTTGTAATTGAAAAGGTATCATGATGATCTCTGCATAGGCAAAATATTTCGGACTAGTCCCCCATTCGAATCTCCAGGAATGGTCTGCCTATGGAGTGGGGACCATGAAAAAATGATTAATTAATCAACGAAAGGAAAACGGGAGGGAAACTAAGGCTCAATGTACACATAGGGGTCAGTGAATTAAACATGGAAGGAAGGTAAGTATTTGTGGTCAGATGAGTATAGAGTAGTATCAACAGCAGCAGAAATGGTAGAACGGGAGTTGGTTTCGTCATGAGTGGGAAGATAGGGTAGAGAGTGGGTTACTGTGAACAGTTCAATGTTAGAGGTGTTCCCAACAGAATCCACAGCAAACCAACAACGACGACAATAACTCTTGCATACATGCCAACGTCGCAAGAAGAGGCTGAAGAGAGAGATAAAGTATATAATGATATTGTACGGTTAATTCACTATCTAAAGGGATATGAAACTGTTCAAAAACCAGAAAAGTAGGAGGTATAGGTTGCGAAAGGGTGGAAAATACGCGAAGATTCCAGTAAGACTACATCATGGTTACGCATAGTTTCTGGAATCATATTCTGGATTATAAGGCGCACCCAAGAGTAGAAACAGACTGAGCCCACAATTTAGTAAGATGAAGAGTGGATCGAGTTTGACAGACTAATCAGGATGAACCAGTGTGCAAAGAATTGGTGTACAGCAGTATTAAGGAATAAAGAGATACGCTTGAAATTTCCTGAAGCTATGTATACTGCTATACTGAATAGCTCAGCAGAAAATTCTTTTGAAGAGGAATTGACATCTCCAAAAAGTGCAATCATAGAACTTGAAAGAAACACATAGGTACAATGAGGGTAACTGCGAAGGAACCATGTGTAACAGAAGAAATATTTCAGTTGATTGACGAAAAAAGGAAGTAGGAAATGTTCGGGGAAATCCAGGATTATGGAAATACAAGTCACTAAGAAGTGAAACAAATAGGAAGTGAAAGGAAGCTAAGGCGAAATGGCTGCATGAAAATTGTGAAGATATAGAAAAAGAAATGACTCAGCACACAGAAAATTCAAAATAACCTACAAATAAATCAAAAGTGAGGGCGTTAACATTAAGAGTGCCATGGGAATTCCACTCTTAAGTGCAGGGGTTGGGTTGGGTTGTTTCGGGAAGGAGACCAGAGAGCGTGGTCATCGGTCTCATTGGATTAAGGAAGGACGGAGATTGAAGTCGGCCGTGACCTTTCAAAGAAATCATCCCGGCATTTGCCTGGAGCGATTTAAGGAAATCACGGAAAAGATAAATCAGGATGACCAGACGCGGGATTGAACCGTAATCCTCCCGAAGGCCAGTTCAGTGTCTAACCACTGCGCCATCTCGCTCGGTAAGTGCAGAGGAGAAAGCGGATAGGTGGTGAGATTACACGGAAGGGCTATATTAGAGGGAGGAGTTGTCTGATGACCTGATAGTAGGGGAAACGGTATCCGACAGTGTAGTGATAGGGAATCCAGTATTACAGTCAGTAATAGTATTGATAGGGATGGGGAGTATAACATAGATGGTGACCTGGAAAAGATAGCCACTCAGACTGGCAACACGAATGTGCATTTCGTGGGGCTGTTTCAGCGTCACGATCGGCCTCATCTTAATACAGCCGTCAGGCGTAATAACATGGGACTTGGGGGTGCGCTGATGACAGAGAGCATGGGTCAAATTTCAGTGGTGTCGGTGGAGTCTATCAGCAGGACGGGTTTCACTAGACATGACCTGCGCCTCAACAGGTATGGGAAGGGGAGGTTGGCAAAGCTTATAGAAAATTCCTGCAGTAGTGGGTGTTAGAGCTGCACCTTTTTTAGATTGAAGTTAGCTGATAGGTATTCCTGCTTAAGGGAAGTCTCTCTATCAAAGGAACCACTTTTGACAAAGCTTAGATATCCTAGTAATGAGGGAATTAGTATATTTCATCAAAATATACAAGGTATTAGAGATAAAGTTAGTGAACTGCTTATAGATGTTGACTCTGAAATTATTGGTATATCTGAACACTTCTTAAATAAGGAGATAATTCAGAGGCTTCCTTTACCAGGATACAGATTAGCTGGCAGCTTTTCGAGGAGCTCTTTGCG